>NC_056523.1:224249483-224284757 GCF_019175285.1 Sceloporus undulatus
TTAAAATAATAAATTATTATTATTATTATTATTTTAAAAATAAAGTATTACTATTATGGGAGTTGGAGTTTGTTGTGGGGTCCTTGACTCAAGGCTATGGAATTCTGGGAGTTCCATCTCTCCCTCCATCTTCATATTTCATTTCCTTCACATCTATTTTGCAAACATTAGTATACATCCTTTGGATAGATGTACATGAGGATGAAATGGATGGTGCTCTGACACAGGATCCCTTTGAATTTGGCTGCCAGGGATATGTGTGTGTGAGAGAGAGAGAGGCAGAGAGGAAGAAAGCGCTGCTAGCCTGGCTGCTCTGCTGAAGTTGCATCGGGGAAGAGGGGGGAAGCAGAGAGAGAGCTCCAATGGAGCCCAGGTTGCCCTGAAAGCAAAAAGAGCCACCGGAAGGAAATGGGGCACATTTCAGCAGGGCATCATGGGAGATTTGCAACCTGGGGGTCTTGCGATCCTGTTCAGGACTGGGATTCCACACCAGACCAATTCACAATGAGTTCGAACTGAGCCCCAATGTGAATTGTGTCAGTCCACTTATTTAGACAAATCACCACAAAATGAGGAGTCAGTAAGGATTCAGTTCGCAAGTCCCTCTGAAAGGGCTCACATTTAAAGCTACCAGGTATGAAAATACATTCTTCTTATCATGTCAATGCAAATGGCCAAATCTGCAGAAGCCCCAGATCTGAGCTGCAGAAACCTCGTCTGATAAACGCCTTAGACAGAAGGTTGAAATGTAGGGCATGTCCTGGAAAAGGAGGAACTTTGGTCAACCTGCTGCTACAAGATGTCCTCTATACACTATAAGAGATAGCAATGTTGGCATTTACTATGAGAAGGTACCATTCACCGTAGTAAATAGAGGACATCCTAGTTCTTCTTTAGTCTCTACTTCTGACCTCTCCAGTGTCTAATGTTACATATTCTGAGCAAAACTACCTATGAAATGCAAACAGCCAGCAAACATAGCTATTCTGACTCTTGCCTGGGTGCCAAACATGCAATATATTGAAGAGACTGGGGGCTCAGGATCCCAGCACCAAACGTTGGGTGACCTTCTTAGAAGTGCACCAATGCTTAGCACTGAAAAGTCAAGAATGCCTTGGAGGGGGCAGTAGCAACAGGATTAGAAAGTGTGAGTGACCCAAAGTGTCCTCTCAACTTTTCTACACTCCCTCTGTGATTAAACAGGGCGGCCATTATGAAATACAAGCTAAAAACGCTACTATAAATGTAAATGCATGCTTCTTAGACATGCTCAAAATGGAGGATATTTTGAAATTCCTCTCGGACAGAAGGTTGAAATGTAAGGCATATCCTGGAAAAGGAGGATGGCTGGTCTCCCTGACTCTGAGTAACTGTGCCATCTTTAGAATGGAGTTCCTATAAGAAAGCCTTTACTTTCTTTCTCTAAGGAAATTATCACATGGAGAAAAATGATGGGAGAGAAACGGGATGCTCCTGTGTGATTGCATGAAGATTATCACACGACGTCACACTCATCCCGTTCTTCTCCCATCAGTTATGTGGAATGGTTCTGTACTTTTCATTAATGGTAGTTTCCCATTAAAAGTGACAGAACCATTCCACTTGATTGATGGGAGAAGGATGGGATGAGCATGACGCCGTGGGACGTCATGTGATAATCTTCACACAATTGCGTGATAAGGACAAGCGCATCCTGCTTCTCTCCTGTCCTTTTTTCTCCATGTGATAATCTCCTTTGCCATTGGTGTCTTTTTGCTCCTTAAATCAGGATCTCTAAGCACTGCCCCCACTATCAGATCTTACCAGACTGTGTGACTGTCAGTGTTTTGGGGAATGCTTGGAGAATCCTGACTGAAGACTATTAAAAATTCAGAATGAGCATGAGAGGAAAAGTGGGGGAGCAGAACCCCATCCTTTCTTTCACTGGCTTTTGACGGAACCTGAGAAAACAAAGGCCTGTTACAGACTGCCAAAATAAAGCTGCTTCAGGTCTCTTTGGAGGTATGCTGTTTAAATGATGCATGCATCCTAAGAATCCGGAAGCTGCACCAAAAGCTGCACTCCAATGCTTAGGAATGGAGTGTGGCTTTGGCGTGACCTCCGGACTCTTAGGACCCATGCATCATTTAAACAGCATACCTCCAAAGAGACCCGAAGCAGCTTTATTTTGGCAGTCTGTAACAAGCCAAAAACTTTCCAGAGAGCTGAGGATTCTTTTTCCTACTATGTCATCCAAATGCTGTTATGAGCTACAGACCTGCTGTGAAAAGCATAGTCGCTAGAGAGGCTGTAATAATAATAATAATAAAAAACACTCAATTACAAAGAAGCAATGAATTATTCTTTGTTCAGTACAGGCTTTGCATAGTACGTGATAAATAAGGCCTGGGGACAGATATACAATGATATGTCTTAGGAAGAGTACTGAAGAGATAACCATTCAGTTTCCTCCATCTCGGGCTCCAGATGAGGTTTGGTCTTTTGTAAACATAAAATGTGGCAATATAATTGAAGAGTCTACCAAGGGCCAAAGAGGCAGAAGCAGGTGGGTCTTTAAGCATGATAGCCTTTTTTTCTCCTACTCCCCGGTGTAATTTATAATGAGATTGATTTCTATAGCTAGGTTGTTGTCCAAATGATTCAGTGTGTCAGTAGTAGCTATGTTTTTATTGTGTTTCATTTATATTCAGCTCGGCTTAGCATCTTTTAACACCGTGTGTGACTGCTTCCCTGCACTTTCTGTGCATGCAGACATTTTTAAAAGACTGCAATTCTTTATCACTAAAAAAATGCAAGTTGTAGGAGCAAGACCCTTTTCAGGCTAATCAAAGGCTCTTTGGTGATGTGTTACTAATAGTGGAAAGACACCTAGACACTTGAATTCTTCATGCTGGGGTGAGATTATTAGTACCATGCTGCCAGTGCTGAGTACTTTCCTTATTTTTTAAAGGATAGCATGGAAAGGTAATATATAAGAAATCAACCACAACATCTGTTTTTAATCCTTGAGCCCCTTCCTCTGATATGTTCCTATCGCCCTTGCTGCATGGACAGAAATGTGCACTATGGTCTAGGTATTTCATCGAATCCTAAGCCTTATCAGGCCACTTTGGACTTGTGAATCATAGAGCTGGAAGGGACCACAAGAGCCATCAAGTTTAACTCCCTGCCATGCAGGCTTTCCTCCAAAGAGCCTCCAACATCCTGCTGGTATTGGGTCTGTGAATGTGCTTAAAGCAAACCCTAAGATTGCACAAGATGACCAGCATAAATGACATTTGCAACACAGTAGCTATAAATAATTCATCACACGAGACCTCGGTTTCTAGATTATACTATGCATCTCTGGTTTTAAGTACACAACCTCCCTTGGGATCCTGAGGCTGAAGCCATCTGTTCACTGTAGATGCTTGAACAAAGGAAGACACTGCTGAAACATTTTGTGACCTGCAAAAAAGGCATCAAGACCATTACAAGTTGAGATGTCGCATGCCCTATGGGTTTACAGTGTTAAGTCTGATCCAGGACCAGAAATCACTTCCCTCGAGGAAAATTCTGAGGCTGGGCTCCTCTGAATCCAGCAGCCCCAAAACATATCCATCTGCCCTTACAGGCAGGAATCTGGACAGATCCCTCAGTAGTAGCAAATCTAGAATGGGCTTTGGAGACTGCCTTACCCACGGAAACTGTCTGGCCCTGAAGAAAAACTGCCTTGGCCATGGAATCAGATGGAGAGGCCAAAATGACCACTCTGCCCAAGAACACATCAGCACCAGAAAGTACACACATCTAAGGGCTAAAAGCACCAGGTTCCTCTGGGATAAGCAAGCTTCTTCATTCACCATTTTATTTATACTCCATCTTTTTCTCAGGCTGGGACTTAAGAGCAGGAAGGCTTGAGACTTAGGACACTTAGGACTTTATCACATGTTGCTTTTAAACCATAAAAGTGTGATCAAAGTGCCTTTTGCATATTTATTTCACAACACTGTCTCCTCCTTGTCACTGCTTTGTCTTCGAAGTGTAGTTAGCCCACACCTTGCCATTGACAGGGAAAACCAATCAATGAACTTCCAATAGTGCCGTTATATCTCTAGTCCTCTGGCTGTGGTTGATCCAATAAAGGGGTCACAGTTTTGTGGATTTTGGATGTTATTATCCTTTGCTTTATGGTCTATACGGCTACCCCCGGATATGTTTCCTGGATGTGACAATAACGCATTTTAGGTTCAACAGGGGAATCTTAAAGAGGGAGCCAATGGACCAGGATTTTATTATTCAAGGGTTCAGCCTCCAACAAAGGTAAAATGTTTTTTAAAAGGGACTGCATTTGGCATGTTTTAACTGACAGCACCTAAACTTTTCTTAATGCAAAAGCATGGAGGCTTGAGAAATTCAATGTTCTCTGCCTAAGAAAAGGTTTGTAGCCTCACAAAGGATGGAGATGTCTTGGATCTCATAAGTACCCTTTTGTGTTGCTAATGGAATTTAAAATGCATTTCCTGGACTTTAAAATGCTTTGTTTCCCAGTACCTACATAGTCCAAGGAGGAGTGGCCTAACTGCACTGCTATCTCTTCATACCATCGTAACTCAGAACAACACCAGCAGAATCTTGACAAAATTCAGGACTGTGACTTAACATCATCAACAATTTTTTTCCCTGTAAGATTTTTAATATCTTTGCCTGATGAAGAAGCCAATGGAGCTTTGAAAGGTTGCAACATATATTTTGTACGTTTTGGTTGGTTCAATAAAGGTATCACTGTTTTGCAGACTTTGGATGTTACTGTACTTTGTTTGAATAAAATAAGTCAGTTTTAAAAAATACTGTGCTGCATTTAAGAAATCCAAGAAGGTACCTATCAAGCATATTCTGCCATCCTCTCTCCACATATAACTATAAGGATGTTGTAGAGATCTGAATCAAAAGATTGTCCTGGAAGCACTTTGCACAGTGTATGCATGTTGTGTATATGCCTTCAAATCACCCATCTGCTTTTGGTGAACCTATGGATTTAATAGGGTTTTCATAGGCAAGGGATATGCTGAGGTGGTTTTGCCAGTTCCTTCTTCTGAAATATAGCCTACAACCCCAGGCATTCATTGGTGGTCTCCTATCCAAGTATGCAGGTTAAGTATTCAGGTCTAGCCAAACCTACACTAAGATGTCACTATTAGCTTTTCCTCTTGTCTGCATGGCCAACAAATTATGGTATATTATAACCATTCTTATTACAGCAAAATATATGTAACCTAGCAAAATATCATTCGTAACTGTAGACCTTCACCTGTATGATATAGCAATTAAATTTTGTGTGTAGTGATACAGCTGTAACAAGGCCTTAAGGGATGAAGTGTCAGTGAGTTTCATTTACCAGCTGGGACTTGAATTAGGACCTTAACAGTTCTAGTACAACACACTGGCTTTTATTGTCCTGTCATCAGAAGAAAATCCTTAAAAATGATGAGAATTTATTGATAGAAATTTTGTTATTAGCAGTGTGACAATATCTTTCATAGGATGGCAACATGATCATGGTGTGAAATATAAACATGTAGAACTGTAGATGTTTGCAAGGGTTGCAGGACTCATACCAGGTGACAAAGTATTAAACAGTTTCTCTTTAATGCACCAGAACTGATTGCTCAATGGCAGCTTTAAATATAAGCAGCGTTTCTGTGTGAGATCAAGTCACGGAAGTGAAGCTGAAGACACTCAAATCAGCAAATGCTTCCAAGGTGATATTTGCAGGTGATAAGATTACCAGCAAAAAATAAAATAAGGAATGTCATTTAATACCTTGCCTGTCATTCCTGAAAAAGGGATAATTGGTAAAAGACATCATTGCACCACAATTTTGCTTAGTGCTCCAGGCTTCTTTCGATCAGATGCACAGTGCAGTTTGTGCAGTCATGTCATGTACAGACCCTTATGGCAAAAAGTGATATACAGTTAGTGATATAGAGCTCCTTCCAATACACCTTGATGATTTTGCTTGTTGGGATTTAAGTTTAACAGACTTTATTATCTAGACAAGGCCATGCCTCTAGGTCAGTTCCACAGCTATGTTTAAAATGTTTCTTGCATTCCTGGAGTGGGTGGTGAAATGGAGGTCAAGCAATTCATTGGTCACTCATTTCTTTCTTGGTTGATTTCTTATTTAATGGCCCAACCATGTGCCAAACCTGTAGTGAAGTCTTACATACATTTGAAACCATGGCAAAAGATTTTGGAGTACCTTTGACCAAGAACAAGACCAAACAGTCCACAAACCAGCTTGTGCATTTGTGTACATTCAACAGGGCTATGTTTCCTGTCTACCAAACCTTAGGGCCTTGCAAAAACTAATTGTGGGAATGATTGGCCAAAGTAAGTATTCACTTAGGGAATTACAAGCATTTCTGGGACATCAAACATCAGGAATAAACTCTAGTAGAACATGGCCACATAGCCCAAAAAACCCACAAAAAACTATGGATGCCAGCCATGAAAGCCTTCGACATAACATCATATATTTGATTCCAAAGTTGTCAAATCATATAGACCTTTCAGTGCCGCTCTGGCTACAGCCACAGATGAGATTAATGTCTCACATCTTCATGTTAAGATTATTTGGGATACCTTAGGGTATGTTTTGAATTTCTGGCCAACTATACTGAAATCTCCACCTGGCAAAATCTGTTGGATTCAGGTGCGGACCAAAAGACTCAGACACACCAGGCACTACTGGCTTTAGAGGTTACTTCCACAGCCAATGGTTTGGATAACATGGGCCAAAGGTTAGGATTGGGCAGCCCTATTTTGGGATATGACTTTCCCATCTTAGAGGCAGTAATGATAAAAGTGTGCAAACAGGCAATAGAGAAGGTAATCAATCACCAATCATCTCAATCTGAGAGGGGTATGCATTTAATCTATGGTTTTGTCCCTGTTTTCGTGTCATGGATACCTGTTTTTCAGTGAGAGTGCAGATCCGTTGTCTCAATCCTAGGACACCAAGGCGGGTTACAGACCACCGAAAAGCGGCGGTCTGGCTCCGCCTCCGCTTGAGCGTCCGGGAGCTGCAGCCTTTAAACCGCGCGGCTCCCAGACGCTGCAGAGAAGGAGCGCGGAAATCGCGCTCCTTCTCAGGCCCCGGAAGAGATGCCGCGAGGCGCTAGTTGTGCGCTTGTGGCGTCATTTCTGGGGCGCGACATGCGGACGCAGCATGTCCGCTATGTCAAGATGGTGGTGGCCGTGTGGAACGGCTGCCGCCATTTTGTGCACGCGGAGCACATACTAGGGTTAGGGGGTGCAGAAGCACCGCCCCTTCCTAACCCTAATACACGCTCATCGCGTACTGTATGGCGGTTTGTAACCTGCCCAAGAGTCAAAATAGGTCTGTAGACAGAATAGCATGTGTTGTGCCAGGAAATACAGCCAACCCTCCATTTCCCCAGATTCTTTATCTATGGATTCAACCATCCACAGCTTGAAAATATTTTTAAAATATATAATTTCCAAAAAGCCAATCTTGATTTTGCTATTTTATACACCATTTTACTATGCCATTGTATTTAATGGGACTTGAATATCCACATATGTTGTTATACACTGAGGGGTACTGGAACCAAACTATAGTGGATGCCAAGGGCCCAATGTGTGTCATGGAAAATGGAGGGGAGATACATCATGGCTTGGAAGACCTGGTAAAGATCAACTGACATGGGCAGATGGGAAGGTTGTGGGACACTCCCATGTCCATGATTTTGAAAGAAATGGAATACTCAGATCCCCCAAATTCCCTTGATCATTCAGTTGGATGGGAAGGACCTGGGATGTATGCAACAAGCTGGATGATTCTTGCTTGAAAGCAAAAGTAGATCCTGAGATTCACCACAGTCCCTATTGTAGGGCCCGACTTGCTTGGAAGGAAGAGCTAATGTTTACCATAGAACCCTAAAAAGGGCCCATGGTTGGGATGACAGCATCCAGGACAGTTGGAGGAATCTGTGACAATGTTGGTAGCAGTGGGTTTCAAGTGTATTCAACATCCAGAGACCTCACATCAGAGGGAACCATTTGTATTGCTCTGCTGAGGCTGGTCATTTGAGGCTGGTGCATGATTCCTCCTGGGATGAGCTCTGATCTTGGTTGCAGCTGCAATACATTTGTCATGAGGTAGTTTTGGCATGAAAGTCTGGATCCAGTTTGGGGATGGAAAGGATCCATGCCCCTATTATACCTGTTATGGTGACTTCTCTTAAGGGACCTTGGAGACGGAGACAACCCAGTCATGCCCAGCTTGGAGACAGATGGCTCTGCCTTACTCCCTGGTGGCAGCAGCACCACAGACTGCCTTATACCCAAGTGCTTTCCTACATCTGTCATTCCATGCAGATGGGTTGTGTTAATGAGTTGCTTTGACTGGCAGGTGGGTCAACTGATGCTTGAATCTAGACTCATGCTCTGAAAACTATCAAGTTGTGGCTTTTTCCATATCAACAAAATGTGGTCTGTGTTCAATCTTGATAAATGCAAGCATATATCCATGCTTGCTGCTGGGTCTACATATTTGTCTATTTCAGCACCAATACACGAGGCAAAAATGAACACAGGCATGCACTTACTGAATGCATGGAAAGATACATTATGGAAAGTTTTTCAGGGGACATGAAGGAATGATGCTTTAAATTACTAGAATGGCACATTCAGAATGTTCACACTTACAGAAGCTTTGACACGCTTGTGAAGAAGCAATGCATATTCATCTGATCTCATACAGTGATTGCAGAACTATGAATACAAGTTCCATGCACATATACATGAACTGGCTCCCTCTGACGCGAGATCTCTGGATGTTGCATCCACTTGAAATGTAATTAATAAAATAAAGCTGAACAACTTCTTCCTACCTTAGCTTGTTATTAAACAGAGTTCAAAAGGCACAGCATGTTACAAGACTGTTAATTCAATCTATTTTGTGCCACCCACAATTTCTTTTGTCTGCTTGACATGGTGGTCGGTCTGTTGAATCTAATCATATGCTTGTCCTGATAATGTGCATCAACCCTTCTGAACCAGAAGCAATCCTAAGATTAATCAAGTGCAATGGGAAGAAAGGTTGCAAAACTGTACCCTGCTGCTGTTCACAAGATAACATGGCATGCGCTGTAATCTGCAGTGTGGTTTTTTCAGATTCTGGGTGCAGCAGTTATGTCAAAAGTAATATAGATGAGTTTATCAGCTCATTTATTCATTCAATTTTTTTTAGTCAAATAATGGATAGCAATATCTTGCTCTCTGTTTTTTAATGTATTTTTGCATTTGTTATGTTGCAATTAAGTATTTTAATATTTTAATTAAATGTTTTGTGAGTAACTAGTAAGTAACCTAACTAGTATGTAACTTGATTCATGTGTAAAAAATATTTCACAGTGACACAAGTTATCATACAGAATGGTAATCTGAATATTATGGGAATCATGAAGTTGTGGTATAGTGCAGTACAATTCAGATCTTGGAAAGAAGGAGTTAGAAGCAATATGACCAAGTATAGCTAGTTACTTTTGGGGTAACAAGAGAATAAGAAAGTAAAAATGTAAAAACAATACAGTGGTGCCTCGGGTTACGAAATTAATTCGTAACGCGGCCACTTTCGTAACCCGAAAAGCCTTCGTAAGCCGAATTGCCATAGGCGCTAATGGGGAAAAGCCGCGATTCCGTGCGAAAAAGCCGAAAAAAGCACCAAAAGTTTTTTCGTAACCCGAAAAAACATTTGTAACCCGAAACAATAATTCCCTATGGGATTTTTTCGTATCCCGAAAATTTCGTAACCTGGGTATTTCGTATCCCGAGGTACCACTGTAGAAGAAATACAAGTTACCGGTGGAACAAGTTCACAAGTTGCTTTTTAAAGATGCTGTAAGGCATTTTGATGGACTCTTTTCATGTTTTGTGGCAATCTGTTATCAGTCCCAAGGGCCCAAAAAAAGAAATAGAAAATAGTGGAAAGGTAACAAGCTGTGCAAGCATTAACATAACAAGTTAATCTTTTCCATCATTGTCATGAATAACAGGAACAGATTACTTTTAAAACACTGTATGAGTAACCTTCTTTCGAAAATTAGCTTTCCAAGTTTTGGTTCTATAACATCAGCTGTGTAAAATTTTGTGGACACCATTTTGTAGTTTGAGTCTAAATCCACATAAAATATGGTGAAAAGTAGTGTTTTTTAAAAAAAACATAGTGCTTCACAATTTGAAACTACATTCAAGTTTTAATGAACAACCTGAACAGAAACTACATTCTCCACTTGCCATGAAACTGCCATAAGAGGTTAAGGAATATAATAGGCCAGAATTGGATGCTACTGTAAATAACAAGGTAGAATACTTTCCCTTCTGTCCAGACTCAGCCATTTTCTATCAGCTATGAACCATTTATACAAAGAAAACATCTCCTGTTCCAGGTGTCTCTGGGGTCTCTTAGAGAGATGAGATGGGACCAGGGAAGAAGAATTGAAGGATTGCCAAAGAAATGGTGGGCAAATGGGGAGGGAGTGGGGAATGTGTTAGAGAAAGACCTTATGTTAGATTGTTGTTGCTGTAGTGTGCCATCAAGTCATTTCTGAGTTTTGGCAATCCTAATGCAAACCTTTCTTGGCAAATTTCTTCCAGGGGGCGGGATTTGCCTTTGCCATCCTCTGAGGCTGAGAGAATGTGACTTGCCCAGGGTCACCCAGTGAGTTTCCATGGCCAAGCCAGGATCTGAACCCTGGTCAACAAAGTCATAGTCTGACGCTCAAACCACTATGCTTTGCTTGCTCTAGGTTAGGTCAGCATAGACTAACTTATGAACAGGATGGAGAACAATGGGCTATCCTGAGAAAGGGCAGGATGGGGATCAAGAATAACTTCTTAGGCTGCATCCATACTGCAGAAATAATCCAGTTTGACACCACTTTAACTGCCATGGCTCAATGCTATGGGATTTTGGAGATTGGAGTTTTGTGAGACATTTAGCCTTCTCTGTCAGAGAGCTCTGGTACCACATCAAACTACAGTCATCCCTCCAGATTTGCAGGGGATCTGTTCTGGACCTCCCCATGAATCCAGAAAATCGCATATCCAAGCCCCGTTGATTTGAATGGTGGCATGTGCCTGCATGTGCCATTTTGTCCTGCCCTGCTTGCCATCCGTGAATAATTGAGACTGTGGACTCCTAGTCTGGGAATCAGGAGGGACAACTGTACATTTCCCGGGATTCCATAGCACTGAGCCATGGCAGTTAAAGCACTGCCAAACTGTTTGATTTCTGCAGTGCGGATGCAGCCTTAGTTATTCATAGGCAACAAGTGGTTTAGATTCATAGAATCATAAAGTTGGAAGAGACCACAAGGGCCAACCAGTCCAACACCCTGCCATGCAGGAATTCTCACTCAAAGCATCCCCAACAGATGGCCATCCAGCCTGTTTAAAGACCTCTAAGAAAGGAGACTCCACTACATTCGGAGGGAATGTGTTCCACTGTCAAACAGCCCTTACTGTCAAGAATTAGTTCCTCCTAATGTTGAGGTGGAATCTCTTTTCCTGGAGCTTGCATCCATTGCTCCGGGTCCTGTTCACTGGAGCAGCAGAAGCTAGCTCCCTCCTCGATATGACATCCCTTCAAATATTTAAACAGGGCTATCATATTGCTTCTTAACTTTCTCTTCTCCAGGCTAAACGTCCCCAGCTCCCTAAGTCGTTCCTCATAGGGCTGTATGGTTTCCAGACTCTTCACCATTTTGGTCACCCTCCTTTGGACACGTTCCAGTTTCTCAACATCCTTTTTGAATTGTGGGGCCCAGAACTGGACATAATATTCCAGATGGTTCCTGACCAAAACATAATAGAGTGGCACTATTACTTCCCTTGATCTAGACACTATACTTCTATTGATGCAGCCTAAAATCGCATTGGCCTTTTTAGCTGCCGCATCACACTGTTGACTCATGTTCAACTTATGGTCTACTTGGACTCCTAGATCCCTTTCACACGTAGTTTCATTCAGTCAGGTGTCCCTCATCCTATATCTGTGCATTTAATTTCTCCCCTAATGCACATATGAAGCAAAGTGCCACTTTCAGATGTGTAATGCATACATAAATATTAGAAGAGGCCAGTACTAAAAGTTGCACTTGGTACATTTGAGGCAGGTGTACAACCCCTTCTCATGAACTGGGTTGAGTGGATTGACTAATCCAGCCCCACATCCCCATCTCAACCTGTCAAAGGCTAAAGTATGTCATTGTCATGTTTGGCTCCGGTTCCAGAAACCTCCTTCTTCCCCCATCCACAGTGATCAGGAGGACTGATGGAGTGGAGGCATGTAAAACCCAGCAGAGGTGGGCAATTGGGAGAACCACCCTGGAAACCTGGAATTCAGCATGCCAGGAAGAGAAGGCTGAAGAAGAGCCCTAAATAGAAAGCGTGGAGGCAGCCGTGGGGAATGGAGCGAGTGAGCTTTCTGCTCCCTGCCTTGCTCTTCCTTTTTCTCCAGTTATTTCTGTCCTCGCTCCTCCCTCCTCGCTGCAGCCTGAAATTAAAATGTTACAACATCCAAGATGTTAGGAGAGTAAATTGTATGTTACAGGCAAAGCAGCAATTACAGAACTGAGTATGGAAATTCAGAGGCAGTCCTACTATGAGGTTTTGGCAGTTGTGTATGTGGACTGGAGCATGGCTTTGGCACAACTTCCGGACTCTTAGGACGCAGGCATCATTTAAACAGCATACCTCCAAAGTGACCCAAAGCAGCTTTATTTTGGCCTGTCTGTATGGGGTCATAATTTAGCTTTACTACCTCAAGTAACAAAATGACCTACGTAAGCTCTGCAGAAATTTCTGGTCATCTGTGCTAGGGGAGTATCTTTATATATGTTAGCTGCAAGCAGTCAGGCCCAGGATCAATCAAATATGAAGGTTTGGGTTTTCAGTGCAATTCTAGATATGTCTACCCACAAGTAAGGAACAGTCATGCAATTTGCCCCATAGCCATTATCCTATTTTTGCATGGAGTAAACAGGCTAAGCTATGACTTGAAATTTCTCCAGGTAGCATTTTAGAAAAGATTTCTTACAGTGATGAAATACTGTAATGTGCTGTTATATAACATCCATCCATCCATCCCTTTAGTAGTTGTTATTGTGTGCTATGTGCCTTCAGATCATTTCCGATTTATGGCAACCTTAAGGCGACCCTATCATGGGGTTTTCTTGCCAATTTATTCAGAGAAGGTTTGTCTCTGAGGAGCCTTCCCTTGAAGCTGAGAGCATGTGACTTGCCCAAGATCACCCAGCAGATTTTGTGGCTGAGTGGGAAATCGAACCCTGGCCTCCAGAGTTGTACTCAAACAACTACTTTATTCTCTTTATTTATATCCTACCTTTCTCCCAGACTAGGACTCAGCAGCTTGTAAAAAGGCAGAAAATGCAATAAAAACACACATCTTTAAAAACATGCAAAAAGATCTTTAAAACCAATTAAAAACAGTATAGTATCATAAAAGCCTATTTCTTGCTAAAATCAATTTAAAAGGCCTTGCTGGAAAACAAAACAAAGAAGGAGCCTTAGGCCTGTTACAGACTGCCAAAATAAAGTTACTTCGGGTCTCTTTGGAGGTATGCTATTTAAATGATGCAGAGTCCGGAGGTCGCGCCAAAGCCACACTCCATTCCTAAGCACTGGAGTGCAGCTTTGGTGCAGCTTTCGGATTCTTAGGATGCATGCATCATTTAAACAGCATACCTCCAAAGAGACCCAAAGCAGCTTTATTTTGGCAGTCTGTAACAGGCCTTAGTTTTCTTAGAGAAGGGGTTCCAAAGTGTGGGAGAAGCCACAGAGAAGGTTCACATGAGGAGGTGTGTGGAAATGCCAGTCAGTTGGTTTCTGATGTACCGGGGAACAGTAAATCAGGATTGGGGGACTTTCACCATCCTTATGTAATCCCTAAACTAGTAAATATGTAGAAATTAGGAATCCAAACCAGTCACAAATTCCTAATTCTGCTATGTGTTCATAACTACCTTAATGAATTCTGTCCTCCAGGTTTGGCCTCTCTTAGAGAGAGCATTGGAAATCTGCTTTGTTTTATTTTTGTAATGTTTGGTTTATTAATACATGTACTAATAAATGTATACCTCCATTGTGGAGACAGGTCCTCCAGACATGCCTAAAGCATGTTACCTCACATCAGACCTTCAGAGAGGGGAGCCTTGCACTCCCAAATGTGCCCTGCTCAGGGTCTTCTCAGATGGCTGACACCCATCTTCCCTTTAGCTGGACAGAATGGGATGTCTCACTTTCCCCCAATTCTGATGGCTTTCCTGTACCAAACATTAAAGAGAGATCAAGGTGCCATCTTCTAAGAGGTTAGTTTCCATTAAGAGACACCCACTGTCCACCCAGAGCCATTAAGGAACATTGGCATAAAACCCGAGAGGTCTGCTCAGAATAATCAGAAAGCCCAGCTCATAAAGAGTACACACCAACCAGATGTCTTTGATATTTTCCAAAGTTTTATTTTAAAAATGTTGAAACTTAACATCCCACAAGAATTTAAGAATTTTACCACAAGGAGAAGAGAACCCTACAAAAATATATCATACAATTCACAAGGTGGCAGGGAGGGGGGAAAGACACACAGAGACCCTGCACACACACAACAATTATTCTATACCAGGTGCAGGTGGCATGTGGTCTGTGGGCAGCATCCCCACTGTGTTGCCCATTGCCACTACTGCTGAAACTGGAGGAACTGTATCCCTGTTGCCAAACAACAGCACCACCTCCATTTCAAAATAATGATGATAATAAAAATAGCTCCTTCTCCTCCCACCTCAAGCCCAAGTAGTCTTCTGCTATGCATAGCCACTACCAAACCCTCTGCCCCCTGCTGCCAAATCCTCCTTCTGAACCTATTGCTACCAGGATGGTGAACCATGTTTCCTCCTTTACTTCTCCTGCACTACTGTAGAGAGCTGCCATACTGCTGCCAATACTCAGGGGCAAGAGCACCAGTGGTAGCGAATTAGGCTGTGGCAAAACTGGCAATGGTAAAGCCCTTAATGGGTCCCAGGAAGCTGCTCATCCCTATTTCATACAGATACCACTTCCAAGGGAGAAACAGCAGATGACATTCTTTTCAGCAATTACAAGATTATGAACTGGATTTGCAATATCATAATGCCTGGACATTCACATTTATATTTGTGAATGACCCAACAAGACCTGTCTTATCAGCCTGGCAGCACCCTGACCAAAGTGTTTCTGGGGCTCTGAAGATCAGGACACTCAGAAACAACATCTGAAGTCCTCCTGGTCCTGGGACAGCTTGGGACAAGCAATTGTGACAGGTCTCCCAGGGGTCTCTCCAGCTGCCTGCTCTCAAGGTACCTCACAACCAGGAATGCATTGTGGGCACCATTTCATAGAATCATAGAGTTGGAAGAGACCTCAATGGACATCAAATCAAATCCCCTGCTATGCCTGAAGACACATTGAAAGCACCCCAACAGATGGCCATACAGCCTCTGTTCAAAAAACTTCCAAAGGAGATTCCACCACACTCCAAGGCACATTTCCCAGCACCTTGCTTTCCATTGAACCAGAAATGCCTCAGCTGGGGCACTGCCAGACTGCAATGGTAGGCTGGAGGGAGTGGCATCATCAGACATAACTGGGATGAGGGAGCTCTCTCAATGCAGTAACACTGATGATGCAAGATCTCAGCCAGACATGAAGCTACAAATGCATACATGTCTATTTTGTCACACCCCACTTTACCCGGTAGTGAGTTTCCATGGCATGAACACATAGCAAAGTAGGTATTCATTACATGTGACCATGATATGAAGTGCTGAGTAGGGATATCTTGCAAATAATTCTGAATTTAGTTTTGTAGCCTCAAACCTTCACTCCTTGTCCACTGCTTGTTTAGCAAGCTCCCTCTGGTACATGGCCATATCCCAGTCTTTCAAGAAATGAACAGTTTAACTGGAAAAGAGACATGCCATTAAAAATCTTAATTCTTATGGGCAGAGCTCCATACCTGTAGGCAACTACCACTGCTCAGTATCATGCTGCTACACTACACCTGACTGCTCACTTTCACAGCTCGAATACCCACAGTTTCCTATGTGGAAGTGACATTTGCACAGGAAATTTGTCAATGGGTGAAGTAGCCAGGGTGGACAGAGAAGGGATGGGAGGAAGGTAAGAAAGAGAGAAATGGATTGCCAAACTGAGCAGAAGAAACTTCTACTGCGTGGACTGAACTGTCCTTTGTCCTCTGCAGCCTTCCCCACTCTTTGTGGTCTCTTCAGCCCTCTTCCTTGCCTTTCATTTCTTAGCACTTCTCCAACTCTCTTTCCCCAGAGTTCACTCACAAAAGCCAATATAATTTCAGGTTGTGATTGCTGGAATGGTTATGTGTTTGGTGAAAGGGTAGGAGGGAGTAAAAACTACTGAGGCTCCAAACCAGGTAAAAGATAGCTGTGGCCCATGCTCAGTTTCAGTTTTTAAAAATGTATTATTTTAGCACTCCTAACCACCTTGAGAATATTTAAACTGTGGCAATTTCTAGGCTGGCCCAGAAACTGACCAAATAAGTATATAAATGAATAATTTAAAATCACATAATTTAAATTAGTTGCACTTAGCCTGTTCCATTGGTTCCAAGGAGAAATGAATAACAATTAGGCTATGCAGATCTGTGCCCAGCATGTATATAAACGGGAGGAAATAGTGGAATAAATAGAAATCTGACAAGCAAGCCAGCAAAACAAACAAACAGGAAAAAAGCTATGATGACACAGCAGAAAAATAGCCAAAAATGGAGCATAACCCTATCAGGAAATGAGAAGAGGGTACATTTTTACTCCCTTTCAGTAGGGCTGCTATTCAACAGACTTAAAAAAGACAGGGAACCCAGAAACCATCAAGGAAGACTGATTTAGCAAATCAGCTCAGCCCAGCTGAAGAAAATGGGAACTCTTCCAGGATGCTGTGGATAGTGTAACTTGGTTTCCATAACTATTTTTCATGTGGAAAATATTGCGTTTTTAAATTATTTCTGTTTATGGAAGATTCCCAAAAGAATTCATGATTAAAACACATTACTTGGGGATCATTTTTGTCATTATCTATGAAAACTTTTCCTCACAGAAACATCTTTTATCAGTCACCAAACCCCTTTATTTTTTTTTATCTTTGCCTACCCAGTGAAAACTGTTTGGCAACATCCTTGCTAACAGCAGTGACCTGGTACCCTGATTTTAAACTTTATAGGTTACATGGGATGGAGATGCCCAGGGACAGAGAGATCTCATGCACTGTTTTTACTTAATTATTTTCGCCCTGAACTATCTGCTGCTTTGTACCAATCTGTTTCACTTTTAGGTGCTGTGCAGAAGACTTGTATATCCTCCATATTTTAGTGATTTATTGTTTTTGTTCTCTTTGCTGTTATTATTCAAACTAGATTTTACATTTTGAGCTTTAACTTTATTGTTTTCAGTATGAATGCTATAAACTACTAGACTGTGTTGGGGAGGAAAAAGAAAATGTCAACATTTGAAATTCTTAATATGAATTTTACAGAGTCACCAGATGCCCAACAGATTAGCAGGACTCCTGTAGCTTTTAATTAGTTAAAGAGAGTGTTCCAGCAAGTGGAGTGCCTCTCGGCTGCACCTTCCCAAATTTCTCTTTCAAATAAAAGGCATAAAGGAATCCAATACCACTGAGACTAGCTGACTTACTCTAGCATACACTTTCATGGACTCCAGTCTATTTGCATCTGGCCGGAATTCATGAAAACATATGCTAGAGTAAACAAGAAAGTTTACCCCAGAGGGCAGCACCAGGTCTAATGGTGCTAAATTACAGGAGGGACAATTTCAATTGAACATTAGAATTAACTTCCTGACAGTGAGAGTGGTTTGGCAGTAAACCAATTGCCAACAAAGGTGGGGAGGTTTCCTTCTCTAGTTGCCTTCAGAAAGAGACTGGACATCTACCTGTGGGAGATGGTTTAACTGGAGATACTGCATTGAGCAGGGAATTGAACCTTACAGTTCTGTAATTCTATGATTAAAGACATTTAATAAAATACATTTAACTGAAGTCTCTCTGAACAGAAACCAATCCAAAGCCTGTTACAGACTGCCAAAATAAAGCTGCTTCAGGTCTCTTTGGAGGTATGCTGTTTAAATGATGCATGGGTCCTAAGAGTCCGGAGATCACGCCAAAGCCACACTCCATTCCTAAGCACTGGAGGGCAGCTTTGGTGCAGCTTCCGGATTTTTAGGATGCATGCATCATTTAAACGGCATACCTCCAAAGAGACCCGAAGCAGCTTTATTTTGGCAGTCTGTAACAGGCCCAAGTTTAACAAAGCTAAGCTGAAGAGGAACATTTTGCAAGAAAATGGCACATGTGTTGGAATAAACTGAGGAACTGAGCCAAAAACATTATAGCCCCCATCCACAAGGAAAAGAAGCTGACCACTGGGGCAACTGAGCCTATTTAAGGAACCACCAATGAACTATGTATAACTAAGCCCCAACAGCTGCCATCAGGAAGCATTAAATAGGCTACAACATATAAGAAGGAGACTTACTGTATATACTCATGTATAAGTCTAGAAATTTAGGTCAAAAATTGACCCCAAAAACCTGAGTTGACTTATCCATGGGTCAACGTAAGTATTGTATCTTAATTCTTATTTAAAAGAAGGAACCATCTCCTGGTGAAAAGCAAGAGTATAATATGTGAAGCACCGACCCCCTCTACTCTCTCGTCCATCCAGTCTTAAGAGGAAGCACAAAGAGTTATGTCTGTTGGACTTTGTAAGTTATTTGACACTGTTTTGCTTTGCTTCATCTTTCAGATCCTTTGCTATATGCCCCCAAATTTTATCCTCAGCTTATCCATGGGTCATAGCAAAATCCATAATTTTGGCCCCCAAACTTGCCCTCAACTTATACATGAAGTCAACTTATAGTCAAATATATACGGTACTGGTAGTTAGCATTACAGGGTAACTTTACTGAACAGCATTTATTAAGGCATACGTTACTTGACCATGATTAAGAGAGGTTATATGGAGAGCAAATAATAGTTTATTACTCATCCCTTACCTATGCTCATCAGGAGGTGATGAAACTGAATTAACTTGCAACAAGGAAGTCTTTAATTAGAAGGCCAGGAGCCCTTAAAAGTCTCAGTGGTGACTTGCTATACAAATTGGTATTGCTGTTATATTTTACCACCCTCTTCTCCTTGCTAACAATAACATTGCTTGCAGTGAACAAAGAATGGCAATCCCAAAGAGAAGGGTAAGTCTGCGAGTGATTACGGAATGCTGAGTAACAGAGTGGAGATGTGCTCAGTTTGCTACTACTGCTGGGTGTCTCATTCTCCTCCATCCAATTCCCTCTTTCCATCCCCACAGTGCATAAAAGTCATTAGCATCCTCCATAAAAAGATGATGGCTAAACTCTGGCTCTTCAAATTACATGATTAAAAGTAAAATTGTTGGTGTTAGGAGAGATGAAGAGACACAGAGCATTTTGCCCTGGGTACCAAGCATGCTTACTAATAAATAAATACATATTTGTGTGTGTTAGGGTGCAAGGTGGACACCTTTTGGGTTATTGTAATGCTAACAGCTCTTGCCCTCTCTTGTCCTGCCTCCAAACTGCTCTGCTCATGGGATACTGCCCCAGCCATCCCTGTGATGAGAGCTTATTCAGAAGCCCAGCCTAGCAGGGGCCACCTGAGCCCCCCCTTTCTATGTTAGGAAGGTCCTGCAATGATGATGGAAGGTCATGGCACAAAGGGATCCACAATAATGCTGCTGCTGCTGCTGTGTCAGGAGTGGCAGTACCAAACTCACAGGACAAAGGGGCTAAAGGGAAGGCTGCCAGTTCTCCAGGATTCCCTCAGAAACTTCAGCATTTGGTCTTGCCACAAATCAGCCAGGTCTTCTTACTTCCCATGTAGTCACAGGTTCACCAGTGGGATCCTGGGCAAGAAACAAGAGAGACAGGTAAGAAAGGCAGTCTCAGTGCTTGGAGTGCAAGGGTCAGAACTACATCATCCAATTTCTTGTATTTCATGGGGGGACACGACCAAGAGTCCCCTAGCCCCCTGCGATAGCACCTAAATCATGTAACTGCATCAAAATGGCTTTCCAACAAATTACTTTCAAGAAAACTGGTTTAGCTTGATTAATGCTCTTCCCTTTAACTGATTAAATGTAAATGGATTTGCATATTATCAAAATTTCAAGAGCCTCATTGTGGCTTCTCCTTCCATATAAGTGTGCATGGGGGGGGGGATTCTACCTCTCACACTCTGCAGAGGGGAATGTGTAGAGGGGAGACTGTGCTCTGCACTTTTAGTCTTCCCCATGAGGTTGAACCACCATGGAGAAGCCGACAATGGAGAGCAGCATCATTTCTTCAGATGCCATCCCCACTCAACACACAACAGGGATGTGAAGGTTGGGTGGTCTGCTCTCCTGGCTCCTGAATGGAGATTCAATTATAATAGTTGGGCATGGAAATGTCAGCCAGGCTAATGTGGACATCCTTTTGAGATTCTGAAGGTGGGCACATCTAATATCAGATAAGCAACTGGCCATTTGTTTTCGAGGAATTGTTGTTGTATTTATGTATATCTCACTTGTTCCCCAGAAGTGGGACTCAAAGCAGCTCACAGTTTAAAAGAATGATACAGTTTAAAACATACAAAAAGAAAATATTAAAATAGACTAAAACTATTTGCAGTATTAAAACAAGTGGTCATGACCTATAAAGCCCTACATGGCTTAGGTTCAGACTATTTGAAAGTCTGTATCTTGCCATATGAACCTGCCAGAGTTTTAAGGTCTTTAAAGAAAGGCTTTCTCTTGGTGTCACCACCATCACAGTCTCACTTGATGAGGACATGAAACACCCTTCCGCAGGAGGCTAGGCTGGCCCTTTCCAGGCTTTCCTTTCACTGGCAAGCAAAAGCATTCTAATTTAAGCAAGCTTTTAATGCTTAAGAAGGCATACTTTTTAATACAGATGTGTGTTTTATTTGTTTTTTAAATTTTGTATGATTTTTAATGAGTTTTATTGTGTTTTAATGTTTGTTTTTAAACTGGTATTAAATTTTTCGTAAATATTTTAAATTTGTTGTTGCAGAATCTGCTTTAGGTAGAAAGGTGGAACATAAATAAAGTAAATAAATACATAAATAAAGTCAGTCAACTTCAAAATGAGATACTTTTCCTGTTATCTCTAATCTTAATAAGTCCAGCTTCTCCTCAAAATCCCCATTACTTTCTGTTACACATTTATTTAAATTTAAAATTTGGTCAGACAACTTGGATATTAAGGTTTCATTTTAATGAGCATAGGATCAGTTTCATGACTCTTAAAATTTTGCTGGTGTCCAGGTTTATGATGTGTAAATCACCCTCTGTTTAATTTCTGGAGTCAAAGGTCCTAATTGCTACTTATTATTTTAATCTTCAATTTTGGAGCACTCTGCTATCAATCTGTTTCAGCTGTTAGTTTCACTTTCCAATAATTTCTCAACACAGACTGCACTTGGAATATTTACAATGCACATTGTTTGTAGTCACTTTAGGGTAATAAATCACCAACCAAGCAAGGCTGTGTGTGTCTCCATCCCTGTTCAGCATGGGTCAGCCAAGGTCCTTCAATAATAGCGTAAATTTTTGTTTAGAGAAGCTTCTGTCTAACCAACATTAACCAATCCTTATGATTTTTCAGCTTTGCAGTGGAGAATGTTGCAATTTCCAGGGCGTGCATTTCTACTAGACTGCTCCCTAGCCAACTCATGGGCTGGAGAGTTATCAGGGACACTGTATTTTTGCCCTTGTGGAATCCTTCTGTATCTTCATAGACTTAAAGATAATAATAAATCCTGCCAAGCTAGGAGCAACATATAAAGCATGCTACTAGAATGGAAATCATCAGCTATCTTGGTCAGAGCAAGGTTCACTGTTTACTTTTGAAGTTTGAAGTGCCATAAGATCCCCTGCTGCAACATTTCAATGTGGGAACATGCAGTGAGATGCTGTTTTTAAAGTAGTGAAGAGAATACTACACTTTTCCCCTCAGCAATGCTTCACTGTTTGTGACACTTTTCCCTCCAATTATTTCCATCTAGTTCTCTTAAGTCTTTGCATCGCCTCCACCTCCAGTTCAGGAAAGAACATTGATCTTGATAGGGTTTCTTTTAAAAGGCATACAAAGCAGTCCAGTTAACATACACATAAAGTGAAAGGGACAGGGGTGGGGACAAGAAAACCTCTCCTCTCTCCCTCTCCATCCATTCTTTTTTGACTGAGTCTTGTGCTAATGTCTTGAAGCTAAAATGAAGATGGAAAACAGCAGATATTCAGTAACTGAAGGTCTTAGTCTCTTTGTCCTCCAGAGATTTTGCTGGTAGCCTTGTTATGTTCAGTATTTTCTTTTCAAAGATAAGGAAGATGCTACTAGCCTAGAATAGAATGGCTCTTAAAATTTCAAAAGAAATAAATGTTAGAAGTTTGAGTTGCAGAGGAAGAATCTGTTACTCATCTCCATTCATGCCACAGAAAAGGTCCAAGAAGTGATTGGACTCCTGCTGGAGAGGAAAAATGTACAGCCTTCAAAGAACTAAAGATGGAGAAAGTAAAAATAATAATTAGGATAAGATTTGTGAAACGGTGAGACCTATATGAAAAGGGCATTCTTGTCAAACCATGTTCCACCTGTAAGACATGGACGAAGCATTGTATTTCGCAAGCACAATATAAGAAGTGCATCTATTGCTGGAAAAAGATGAGGTTCCTGCAACAGAAGCATCGTTGTTGGTCTGTGCCTTCAAGTAGTTTCTGACTTATGGCAACCCTAAGGCGACTCTATCCTGGGGTATTCTTGGCAAGGTTTGTTCACAGGGTGGTTGGCATTGCCTCTGAGGCTGATAGAGAGTGACTTGTCCAAGGTCATCCAGTGGGTTCCCATGGCTGGGCTTGGATTTGAACCTAGGTTTCCCAGAGTTGTAGTTCAATGCTTAAACCATTACACCACACTGGCTCCAAGAACAGAAGCATTGCCTCTACGGCATTTGTCAAATGATCAGCACTACCACTAAATAGTAGAAACTGTTTTAATCAATGGATTGATCAATTAGAATAACCAACTTGCAGTACTTTTCAGCTTGATTTCCTCTGCTGTGTTGTTCACTTAATTCCCCCCTTCCACCCGTCCTCTTGCCAGGCCAAGCCATTTCACCTACCACTTCATACCTGTGCTGCTTACCTGTTGAGCTGGAATGCACTGGTCTTCCCTAGGCCCTCCAACTTCTCCATGCCTTCCAGTACCTGTGCGCTCTCCACCGTCTCTGGTGTGGGCACCTGCGAGTCACTGTAGGGCCCCAGAATGCTGACTGTGGTGGGAGACAGGTCTGTTAAGGGCTGCTGACTGCCTTGCTGTTGGAGTCCACTCTGCTGGCTGGAGTGGTGCCGGCGCTTCTGGTTTCGGTCCCAGCTGCACGAAGAGGGCGGGAGGTCAGGGAAGGGAAAGGTGTTACTGCCTTGATACCAGCTCGCTGTCCAGAGAATATCCTCTCTTGCATTATTTACTTAGCTGTTTCAAGGTAGACAAAGTACTCCTCCCGCCCAAATGCTACACACCAGATGTGAGGACAGTATATTCCCCCAGAACATGAAGTCCTTAACTATTAGGAAATTAAGATGTCCACCTGTATACTTGATAGGGAATGCCATGCTGAAGTGAAACAATAACTAAACTTTATTTCTGTCCTCAAACACCGCACTCCACTGCAACTGTGATACAGAGCACTGCCTGGAAAGAAATGTTACAGGTGCCAACTGGATATTCTTTCTGAAAGCACACATCATAAAATACGGAATTGCTTCAGCCTCATGTCTTTGTGCTGAACTGCCTAGCCTATGTGTCCCAGAGGGAAGGCATTCTTGTGAGGGCAGCAGAAAGTGACTGTACTTCTGAAGCTCAATAAGTCTGATCTTATAAGAAACAAAACAGCAGAAGAGAAATCCTCTCTCTGTAATGTCAATCTGAGGTTTCTGGCTGTGTGCAGAGTCATAGATATTCATAGGTAGGTTTTGGATAGAAGCCGATGGCAGCACATTCCCTGAAACTCTAAATCCCTCTTACTGTCAGCTTGCCAACAGACTCCCTTGGGCTTGTCATGCTATTTTTATTCAGGTCCCACTCTGGACATACAAACTCTGGCCATATGATTTACCCTTTTAGCTCTGGGCCCTCCAACCCAGGTTAAATGGTGCATCCTGTACACTGGGGAGAGGCTTGTCTGATGCAGCTAGTACTGCCAAGTTTAATTCTCACTTCAAGAATCCTTGTACCTAGGGAGCAAAAGAGGTGACATCTAGTCAACTCAAGTGGAAGCTAACAGCAGCAGCAACCACCAAATGAGCTTTCTGATTGCTTCTTTGGCTGGTGGTGGCACAGATGCTGGCTGAGCCTATCTCTGCTTAGGGGAGTCTGGGAAAGGACAGTAGCTGAGGAAGGAGCACAAGCATGAATTTATAATCATTTTCATGCAGCAGCAAGTGAAATGATGCACTGAGGCTGAGTTCAACAACCTCCTGCTCCAGTTTTGGCTAGACAGTTGAAACATGTGCTTCAAGTGAAAATGCTGTTGCTTAACTTTTGACCTTAAACTTCTGGGCAAACAGCCCAAGTGTTGTGGCCTAAATCCAATTACAAGCCTTGACTGCAGTAGAACCACTAAATCAATGGGAACTTGATAACTAAACATTTATTTTAAGTTCTATTGCTTCATTGTTTAATTCATCTCTAGGTGGAACTAACAATTATACTTAGGTTTCTAGATTTTTAAAGTTCTGGCCTGGTTGTTCCCCCTGCCCCCACCTTATTGGTTCACAATTCTAGGTGCTATTTGTTTATTCCTCCATGAATTATAGGATCATATGGTTTGAAAGACCACAAGGGCCATCCTGCCATGCAGGAACTCACAGTCAAAGCACTCCCGACAGATGGCCATCCTTCCTGTTTGAAAACCTCCAAAGAAGGAGACTCCATCACTCTCCAAGGAAGTGGTGTTCCAGTGGTATCATTGCAATTGAGGTCACCAAGGGTGGGTGCCCATAAAGGGCTGTTGGGGGTGACAATGGAAGACTCTGTTGCCCTCCATCCCCCCCTCCCTCTTGCTGTCTTGCTCACTTGTCCCCTGGCCAGCTGCCTCCCATACAGCCACACCACTACTGGGGTAGTGCAGTGCTGTGGACTGCGTGCCCAGCAGCTGTGCCATAGCCAGAACAGAAGGCACTGCAGACTCCAGCAACAATTCCTGCTGCAGGATAGTGCTGCAGCTGCCAGAAGGCCCATTCAGGATCTGGTGTGGCTGCTGGGCAAGCAGCCACACCAGACCCTGAACAGAAGGCAGTGGCCACTGCTGGTGGGTGGTGTTGCAGCCTCCACAGGCCTGCTAAGGGTCTGGTGCAGATGCTGGGCAAGCACAAAAGGTAGGTGAGACCCTTTCTCACTTGCCCAGTACCTGTGCCAGTCCCACCCTGCCTTACTATTAGGAAGAACAAACCCCTTGGGGTGACACCCTGTGTGGTCTGCATCCCCTGAGTGACACCCATGTCATGTTCCACTGTTGAACAACTCTCACCATTAGGAGGTGCTTCCTAATGTTGATGTGGAATTTCTTTTCCTGTAGTTTGACTCCATTGCTCTGGGTCTTATTCTCTGGAGCTGCAGAAAACAAGCTTGCTCCATCCTCCAAATAACATCCCTTCAAGTATTTAAACATGGCTATCATGTTACCTCTTAAACTGTCCCTTCTCCAGGCTAAATATACCCAGCTCCCTAAGCCACTCTTTATAGGGTAGGGTTTTCAGACCTTTTGCCATTTTGGTAGCCCCTCTCTAGGCCTATTCCAGCTTTTCAATACAGTATCTTGAACTGTACTGCCCAGAACTGGACAAAGTATTCCAAGGTGAAGCCTAACCAAAGCAGAATAGAGTGGCACTATTACTTCCTTTGATCTAGACATTATACTTATATTGATGCAGCCTATAATCACATTGGCTTTCTCAACTGCTGCATCTAATTTCTGACTCATGTTCAGCCTGTGGTCCATTAAGACTCCTAGATACCTTTTGCATGTAATGTTATCAAGCTAAGTGTTCCCATCCTAAATCTGTGCATTTCATTTTTTCTGCCTAAGTGCAGTATCTTACATTTCTTATATCATTTTGTTAGTCTTGGCCCAGCTTTTTAATCACTTAAGGTCATTTTGAATTCTGATCTCATCCTCTGAGGTATTTATTAGCAACCCCTCCTCTCATAATATCATGGGGGATTTTGTCAAAGGTCTTACTGAAATCACAATATACTACATTGACAGCATTCCTTTCATCTACCAATCTTGTCACTCCATCAAAAAAAAAAAAAGAGATAAGATTAGTCTGCCATGACTTCTTTTTGAGAAATCCATGCTGATTTTCAGTAATCACAACATTCCTTTCTAATTTCTTACAGTCTGTTTGTTTAATGATCTCCTGTAGACTCTTTCCTGATATTGATGTCAGGCTGACTGGGCAATAATTGTTTAGGTCCCCTTTTTTTCATTTATTTGAGGCTTGAGTCAAAATTTGTCCTCTTCCAGTTTTCTGGGACCTCTCATGTTCTCCAGGAATTCTCAAAGATTATTGCCAATGGTTCTGAAATTACTTCTGCCAGTTCTTTGAATACCTTTGGATGTAGTTCATCTGGCCATGGAGACTTGAATTCATTTAGAATAGCCAGGTATTCCTGTAGTACCTCTTTACCTATTCTGTTCTGCATTTCATCTACTGTATCACCTTCCCCAAGTTGAGCACCGTTCTCCTTTTGGGAGAAGACTGAGGTAAAAAAGGTGTTAAGTAGTTCTGCCTTTTTGTCTTGTTAGTATTTCATCATTTTCCCCATTCAGTGTTATTCCTTTTGCTGCAGACATAACCCATTTTTTCCTTTCTATTGTTTTTAATCTCTCTAGCAACCCTGAGTTTGTCCCTCCCTCCCTCATTTTTTAAGATTTTCTGACTTTCTCCCTACATATGCTGGCTATTTATTTGAATTCCTCTTAAGTGATTTTGCCTTTCTTTCTACTGGAAAGCAGAGTTGTCAGTAAGGGGTGAAGGCAGGGATGTAGCCAAGGGGGGGTCTTGGGGTCTGGACCCCCCCTTCCATTAGATAAAATGAATGGTGAGTGCTGCTGCGCCGCCGCACCCAAGCCCCATTATAATGGTGGCACTTAGTCTGGACCCCCTTCCCAAAATCCTGGCTACGTCCCTGGTGCAGGGGGTGTGGACTGCACTAGGCGACACCTCAGAGGGGTTTGCACACCCGGTGGCGCAGTACACCTGGTGGGACTGGTATGATTGCTGGGCAAACAAGAAAAAGTTTCACTTCCCTTGTTTGTTCACCCAGCAGCCATGCCAGACCCAGAAAGGGCTGTCAGGAGGTCACAGTACCATCCCTGATCAGTGATTGCTGGTGGGAAGTGAGGTGCCTTCCATTCCAGGTCTGGCGCAGTTGCTGGGAGAACAGCTGTTCTAGTTTCGAAACAGGTTGCTGGTAGGCTACAGAGGTAGGGAGTGCACACAGGGACGTAGCTAGGATTTTAGGAAAGGGGGGTCCAGACTAAGTGCCACCATTATAATGGGGCTTGGTGCGGGGCGCAGCAGCACACACCCATTCATTTTTCTAATGGAAGGGGGGGGTCTGGACCCCAAGAACCCCCCCCCCGGCTATGTCCCTGGTGCACATACCCATTCCTGTTTCTTCATTACCGTGACTCTCTACCATGACAATGGAGAAGCTCAAATGAGAGGTCCTACCTTCCTTTCCATTACCTCCCACTGTCTCACTATCCTAGCTGCCTGGCCATATCCCAGCAGCCCTTTCCGGCAGGCGAGCAAGGCAGCAGGAGGGGAGGGAATGTGAGGCACACCACCACCACCCTGGCAGACATTTTTGGGTGACACCAATCGTAGTGACCCTACTGCTTGGAAGTAATATTCCAGTAAGATAGAAGGGTTGTTTCTGTTGCCTGTAGGTTCTGGAAAGAGATACCATGTCCTAAGCACAATTTTAAAGCTTTGTAAAAAGACAAAATGGCTTGTCCCGAGGACAACTTTTAAAGTTATGGTTCTATATTGCAGGGCAGGGTGAAGAATTGCTTTTGTTATCTATCAGTTCTGGGAAGAGAAGATAACAAGTCAAAAAGATGACTTTTAAAGCTATGTCAATACTTTTAGCATGGGAGTACTTATGCTTCAAATAGTTTATTCTGCTTCTGTAACAAACTGATGAGGAAAATAAAATAAATAAAATCAATGTGTCTAGAAAGAATCTCTTGAATAGAACTTGAACTAGGATGACTGAGTAAACCAAGTCATTAACTATGGTACTTACTTGGTGTCTTGGGAAGACACAGATGGTGTCTTAAAGGGAGAAAACAGAATTTATAGAGAAATCACCATATACAGTATAACAAAAGCTTCACCAGCAGCATTAGCTTATCTTCCCCTAGCTGCCCTAAACAAATGTGCATTTCATCAAGCCATACCCTGGATCAGACATCAGCTTTGCCTTTCTAGCACCAATCAATCTTTATTTTATATTTCTGTATAAGTCCCATAAAAATATATGAAGCTGCTTTATGCAGGGTCAGATCAATATGGTTCTCTACTCTCTACATACATTGATCAGCAGCAGCTACGCAAGGTCTCTGAGAAAAGTGAAAAAGTCTCCCAGCTGAGAGGCGCTTGGCACTGAACACAGGACCTTCTGCACATAATACCTGTGCTCTCTAACTGAATTATAACTATGGCCCAATGCTATACAAATGTTATACTAGTCTACTTCCTAAATTACACACTTCAGAAATACAATGGTCTACTTCAAGAATAATAGAAGACTTGACTAAAAATATATCAGTTGAGAAAGATAACACATTTCGAAATCTTTTCAAATTTACAAATTTTGCATTAACTCTAAAATATTTTTACATTTAAAAGACGGTCACATAAATGTCTGAATTATATATGCATACTATAAATCTGTATATGACTTACATACACAAATCAAAGTATACCAATTGGTCTTGCACAAAACCAAAAGAATATCTTGTAAACTTGAGTGCCAAATGCCTAGATGTCTCCAAATGCATTTTGAACTGCTCAGCAGCTCACAGTTGTTAAGAAGCAGATGTTAGAAGAACCATCAAGTTCATTAAGGTAGTGTGAGGCAACATGTGGCCTGTGGATTTCATGAGACCCAAACCAAAAGTATTCTAGGGATGATAGAAAGATTGCCCTGAGGAATGGAAATAACTGAACTGTGAGGAAATAATACAGTGCCTTTCTCTGACATTTATGTAATATGCAACATACATATCCCTATCCAGTGCTACATCTGAAAGCATGTGCTCCATAATGAAGGGCTGCTAGATTCCAATAACTTGATTTATGAAGCCTGACCACTTCTGAAAGAAACAGTTTGTGCAATCAGGTATACTGCCAGCTTCCAGACATGTGTCTGGAGAATAGAAAAGTCCCAGAGAACACAGATATTGCCTCTCCGTGAATTATATCATGTTGTTTCATGAATTATTAAGACATTTGGATCATTATTTTCAATTCTAACACTTCTTCTAGTAACATCTTCACCTTCCTTCACATCAGATGATTTGTGGAATGGTTCTTTTAGCTGTCTAAAATCTACTCACCAGAATTTGAGTATTATTCCCATAGCAACTAGGACAATAATGACAGAGATCGTAATGGTAACATACAGTTGAGGATCCACACCTGGAATATGTAAACACAAGGAGAGTCAGTGAGAATGAGAGTTTCATCCTGGACTGTCAGTTTTCTCTGGTTGGGCTTCTCTGTGTACCATTAAGAGAAGCAGAAATCTAGCAAACAGAATCTTGCAGTTGTCCTGATAGGAAAAACCTCACCTGTCAAATTTCTGCTTCATCTCTCAAATTCTTAAAGGTATATAGGAGCTCTGCTCTTTCCATGAAGTTGGTACACTTTGGCTGACATCCTGTTTGTGACATACACAATTGTAACTGAAAGTTAAACCTGTGTAATTTTTTTTTTTTTTTGTGGTTCCAGCTGATGGGAGGACTTCAGTACCAACTATGATTCCCTCCTCCAGCCAGTAACCTGATTTACCACTGGCCATTCCACATTCAATGGCAAGAGGAGGACAAGGGGCAACTAACCAGCCAGCTAGCCATCCAGTTCCTGCAGCCACTAACAGAAAGAACAAGGCACTCTCCTTGTGGCCATATGGAGGTCCAGGAGGATGCCATCTTCTTCCTGCTACCTGTTGCAGGAATGTAACCAGCTGGCTTGTGGCTGCCCCTCATCTTTCCTCTCATCTGACCTTGGCCACTGAATGGCTGAGGGCACAGAGCCACAAAGCAGGTTTGTGGGCATATGTGGGGACATATAGAGAACTTCTGGATCTGTCAGTTCAATGCAAGGTCTTGGCCCCAATCTGTTCTTGAAGTCATAGAAGGAAAGAGGTAAACATTACCTTCTCCTCGAGGCCCAAAGAGGAAGGGCCGTAGTGTGGCTGGAGTTTGGCGCAGATTGAGCCCTTCATTGTGTAGCAGTGAGTGTGAATTGGGTTGTGCTGTTGCCATTCCACTTGAAGAAACAAAAGTGTAATCCAGAGGTGGTAAACCTGGGTTGGCAGAGTTGGCATCACCTCCATCCTCAGCTGATATTGTGGGACCCCAAACTATGGCCCAGGGGTACTGTGAGGAAGACAAGCCATCCTCAAAGCCTGATGGGGTGGCGGGCCGACTCCCCTGGGCCTGACGCTTCAGCCGTGCTGCACCTCGCAGACCAGCCCCCCTGAAAAACAGGGACCGCTGGCGCTGTAAGGAGGAGGGTGATCTTTTCTCTGGGGCAAAGTTCTTGTCCCATATGCAAACAGATCTGAGGGCTGAGGGGCTGCGATGGCTGCAGAGTGCCCGTGCTCCTGCCAGGGCACCCCGGGTGTGAAGAGACCAGACGCTGTGTGGTGGGACTACTAAGGCCAGAAGCAGGAAAGGCCAGAGCTGAAGCAAACAGAAACAGGAGATGATGTGGAGCCTTGCATTGCTGTGGAAGAAAGGGAGGGGAGGGAGAAAGACATAGAGATAAAGATGAGTTAATAATCAGAAGAGCCCTCTCGATAGGACTCTACTCTCAGCATCTGGTGGTCTGGCTCCCATTCAAATCAGGAGATGAAGACAGGGCAAAATCCACCATGAGGTTCCTCTCTTAAAATCCAAATGACAAAAGGATAACCATATTAATTTTGTGTAGGTATCACTCACTTAAAGCAGGGGTGAGAAGCATATGTCTCTCCATATGTTGTTGGACATTAGCTCCCAGCTGCTTAGGGCTTCTGAGACTGCAGTCCGACAACATCCTGAGAGTTGCATGATTACCATCCCTGATTTTAAGAAACCTGCATATGACCCCCTGCTAATTTGTGAGAAAGAAGGGAGAATGCTTCAGGGTATTTCTGTCTCAAGCATCAAAATGCCTTGCACTGGAGATGGAGCAACCACAAAGTAGTCTCTTCCAGCCAATCTCAATCAGCTCCTCTCTCCAAGGGTCTGGCAATGCCACTTGCAAATGCTGAGTAAATAGGATTGGCTGGGTGGACATGTTCTGCAGCCTTCTTTCTCAGTTTCAATTACCTCCATCTTTTTGCAGAAGCCTCCCTCTGGTGTGATCCATCATGCCTATGAGTCATGGGTCCTTTGCTCAAACAATAACCATAGTTGTTAACTTACCTTCAGGACACTGTCCAAATTCAGCTATTGAGCAGGTCACATTTCCCATGGTTCATAGCCCAATCCAATCCTAATGGATTAAATCAGTCTCTCCTATTTGCAGTAACTCCCTTCACTGATGCCATTCCTCACCACCTAGTCATGTGTGCTTCTTTTGCCTACTCTAGTTACGGACAGTTTCTTGCAGCAACATCAGTTGCAAAAGCCTCTTCAAAACCAACTCCTAGGCAATCCCCCCTCCCAAAAAAAGAAGCATTGTCGTGAACTTACCTGGCACAAGTCTCCATCTCTAGAGGCAACAGCTTTGCCACTCAGCAGTAAATCCGTCTCATATTCTTCACTAAAACAGGGAATAGAAAAAGGGGTGGAAATGTAGATTGCATGTTACCCAAAGCATATCAAAACTTCTTCAGCATTGCTGATATATTACTGCCCAGTGACCACCAATTTCCAGTGCATTCCAGTGGGTCCTTTCAGTCTCCATGAACATGCCATGTTCTATGAACACAAGTAGACTATGGAGAAAATGAAAAGAAATCTCATCCCAGGCTCCTTATTCCCTGCATGTGTTTGCTCTCTACATTCACAGATGAATGGGGTGGGGGTGGGAGGAATATGTATACAAATGAGTCCCCCATTAGCATGAGCATATCTGCAACTCCTCCTGGGACTTAAAATGAAATTTGGTGTCTCTGATTTCTTATCACTTAAAACAAGTTAACAGAATCTTAATTCCAGCATTTATTTATAGCATAGAGCATGTAATCCATTTACTATAAGGAACCATTTTAATTGTGTGTGAAGACAAGAAAAAGAACAGGAATAAAATTAGAATGATAAACACATGAGATATGGAAAGGGAATGAATAAGCGAGAAAAACCCAAGCCTGCTTAAGCATTTAGAGAGGAAAAATTGTGTCCATAAAATATTTAGTATTTACTTTCTAGTGGGCTAAAACTACTTTTGTACATTACCCTTTTGCTCTTTTTATCTCTGCTCCTTCTCTCCCCTTTCACACATACCGGATATTTTTTGATACAAAATACAACTGTGTTTAAAAACTGTCTTTAAAAAAAATCATCATCAGCAAATCAGGATACTGATATTGTCTCTCTGGGCTTCTATATTTTGATTTTAAAAAGCTCTTGGTCAAGCAGCTTAGCTTTATTCTTTCCACCCAGCCACCCATCACAGATGCTGAGTTCAAGTCTATTCCAGTCTGGGTATCTGAGAAAAGCCCTAGAGATTAGGGCTGGTTTGCAGGCAGGGAGATCCCAGGTGTTACAGCAGGTCTTGCAGTCCATTCAAGTACAATGGTACCCTCCTATGAAAAAATCCTAGGCTTTTCCTAGAGTCCAGCATCTAGACAGTGGTGTGTGTGACTGATACAAATTTTTCAGCAAACTAACTTGGGAGGGAAAATCAATGTGCTAACGTTTTACTGACTTGTTCCCCAAAACTATCAGTCAGACCTCATTTTCTAGGAAAGCATTTCTGGCCAACCTTTTACTTTGTGAGAGTCCACCCTCTTTCCTCATTTTGTTGTTGTTTTGTGCCTTCAAGTAGTTTCTGACTTATAGCAACCCTAAGACTAAGCTGTCATTGAGTTTTCTTGGCAAGGTTTGTTCAAAGAAGGTTTGCCATTGCTTTCTTCTGAGGCTGAGAGCATGTCACTTGCCCAAATTCACCCAATAATCCCTATATTGGGAGAAAGGTGGGATATAAGAAAATAAAATGAATAGAATAAATAAATAATAGGTTTCATAGCTGAACTGGGAATTGAACCCTGGTCTCCAGAGTTGTAGTCATTTTACCTCAATCTTTTTTGTGTATTTGCCTACACCTGCGGGGTGTAGCAGAACCACGTGCAAACAGAGAGAGGAAGAGATAAATGGGCTGATAAAAAAAGGTAATGTGAACAGATGGCTATATGCACAGAACTACAAAAAATAAAGAGTAAATTTCTATCTTGGAAAATAAATTCACTCCTCATTTTACATTCTGGTAAATCAGATGTGCATTTTTACAACGTTAAACAGCTCCTTTATTGCAATCTTATTACTTTAATCTCTTGAACATGTTCTCATAGAGCATGATTCAGTTGTGATTAGAAACTTATCTTGTATATTAATTAAATTCAGATCCTTGCAAACACACATTTGAATGCCTGCAAAGAGCCACGGGATGGGACTGGAGGAGGAAGATATGGACACAGTTTTTCCTATTTTATAAAAGGCTGTTGCTGTGTGACCCTGGGAGGGTTGCTCTGTCTGAGGAGATCCTTTAAGTCTGAAGAGAGTAATAGAGTAATAAGGATATATGTGGAACATTAATCACAAAATGTGAAGAATGATAGGATTTGTGAAGTTGAAAGCTTTCATGGCTGGCATCCATAGCTTTTTGTGGGTTTTTTGGGCTCTGTGGCCATGTTTTAGAAGAGTTTATTCCTGACACTTCGGCCCCATTCCCACTGGCTTATAAAGCAGATCAAGACTCGGATTATGGGAGTATTGTTCCCATTTGAGTGCTCATTCGATCCTCATTACGCTGATTTCGTTCCCATTGGAATTCGGATCTGATCCCCATGTAATTGATTTTTCCAGGGAAAACCCCAATCAAGGGGGGGGGGGTCCGAACCCAGGTTAATTTGACTGTACTTTTCTGGAGGTTTTTCTTGCACCTCCCGTGTCCGATCCAGGGCAAATGAATGGGAACGACATGGGTGTCCGATTCGGGAACTTGGGGATGGGAGGAGCAGTGCTCAAGGGGCTGGCTTGTTCTCTTTCTTGCATTGTCGGCACCATTTTCGCCCGTTCGCATAGCCTTTCCCCCGGTGGAGTGGGAAGCAGGGTAAGGCAATCACAAATGTAGACACATTTATTTTTTAAAAAATTAAGCTTTCGATCGCCTAGGTGCTCTGTTGGGTGTCTAAACATAGCAAATTGCTACATTGACCTCCAAACGCAGTAAACACATTATGCCCCCTGCAACCTCCCCCTTGCTGCTCCACATTCATACACCAACGTGTGAGGAGACCCATTGAACACCATTTTTAACTATTATTTTTTCTTTTTTTTACATGCCAGCTTGACCGCCCCCCAGACAGCCCAGGGAGCAATGGGGGAGGCAAAGGGACTTAGGGGGATAGAGGCGCCTTCTCCTTTTCCCAGAGGGGCTCTGGGAAGTCACAGGACAGCTTGGGAAGCAAAGGGACTTAGAGGGATGGAGGCTCCTTCTCCTTTTCCCAGAGGGACTCTGGGAAGACACAGGAGGGCTTGGGAAGCAAAGAGACTTAGAGGGATGGAAGCTCCTTCTCCTTTTCCCAGAGGGGCTCTGGGAAGTCACAGGACAGCTTGGGA
>NC_056523.1:224284767-224308161 GCF_019175285.1 Sceloporus undulatus
GACAAAGGGACTTTGGAGGGTGGAGGCTCCTTCTCCCTTTCCCAGAGGGGAAAAGCACCTAAGTGACTGATTGACTGCTTTAAAAACAAAACAAAACAGAAAAACAGGTTTGAAAGATGCAAATGGGAACGGGGAACAAAAATAGCCCGCGCCAAAATGCATCGAAGCAACTGATGTCACTGTGACATCTAATCGCCTAAGCGCTTGATTGACAGCTGCTTTAAAAGAAAAGAGGTTCCGCAAGGGCAATGGGAACGGGGAGCAAAAATGTCCGCTTCAAATTACACCGGAGAAAATTTCAATGGAAACGAGAACATGAGTCAAAAAACCTTGAGTCCATTTGCACCCTTTTGTAATGGGAACGAGGGACCAGATTCGAATACGACTCAGAAAAAAGATCTGGCACCTTCAGAGAATGCTGGCATGGAAGAGGGTTGGGTATATATGTGTGTGTGTGTGTGTGTGTGTGTGTGTGTGTACTGTGTGACCATGTTAATCTGTGTATTGTTCTGTTATTGATGGCAGGGCCTCAGGGTGGGAGGATATGCAAAGAGGATTAGTGTCTGCTTAATTAGTGATCATTGTCTGCTGGGAAAACCGTTGCCCCTGAGTGGTTTTTCATTTGCATTTGCTGAGTCCTGATTTTTCTGTTTTTCAGGACTGGTAGCCAAATTTTGTTCACTTTAAGGGTTTCTTCTTTTTTGTTGACGTTGTCCAGGTGTTTGTGGATTTCAATGGCTTCCCTGTGCATTCTGACCAGATAGTTGTTTGGCTACCAGTCCTGAAAAACAGCAAAATCAGGACTCAAGGAATGCAAATGAAAAACCACTCAGGGTCAGAGGTTTTCTCAGTAGACAATAATAGCTAATTAAGCAGACACTAATCCTCTTTGCATATCCTCCCACCCCGAGGCCTTGCCATTCAACAACAGAAAAATACACAGATTTACATGGAAATCGCTCCTCCCAACACAGGTTCACACAAATATATATACCCCAATCACTTCCATGCCAGCATTCTCTGGAGATGCCAGATGCCACAGATGCTGGCAAAACATCAGGAATAAACTCTTCTAGAACATGGCCACATAGCCTGTAAACCCCACAAAAAACTAATGACAGGATTATTTAGCAATTTAATATGTAGCACAGTGATGATCTGGTAGGTAGAGAAATAAGAAACACACATTCATTTTAAGAACAAGAGGGGCACAACCTTGACTAACACTCTGGAAGGAAAGCTTATACAGTATAGCTGTGTATTTTTCTAATACTTTGCACCATCATCCATTCCACACTTCTTAGGAAATGCTTTCAACTGTCAATTGAAAAGGAGTTCAGGGGTTAATGTAGTCTAACATTTTCCTTGCGAGAAAGCTTGCCTCTTAAACTAGCTCTAAGGTTGTGAGGTGGAAGGTTCTTTCACCTTTTAAAATTTTGGCTCAGCTGCAAATGCTCTAACCTAAATGGTGTCAGGAAACGTCTTTGTCCAAACCTCAGTCCCTGTTTACAACAAACTGAGCATAATGCCCGGCCAAAGCTGTGTGGGTGTTTATTTGTTTATTTGCAGAACTTTTAACCTACTCTTCAACCAGAAATGATGTTTGCAATCCCTTACTAAGGATTTTGTAAACCAGGATCATTTTGCAAAAATCAGTTGGGAGTCTTTGCTTTCAGGCATACAATTGAAAGGACAGTAGAGATAAGTAAAGGGATTGGAAGTTAGAACTGGAAAAAGCACAATGGTTGTGGCTGATCTGGTTGCCCTGGTGGGTCTTATCAATTTTAAATGCTATGGCTGGGTCTTTGTTGGCTTCTCCTTTGTTTCTCCACCCCCCTCTCTTTTTTGCTTTTTGTTTGTGAGATCAAACTTAATATCTTTCTCCTGTCCCTTGGGAAAAGATGATTCCTTAAAAACCTTTCTAGTGGCTGCATTAGGAAGGAGAGTCCACCAATGAGGGCTGAATAGTGGGGCTCCAGCAAGTTGTTTCTCCTTCTTCCCCAGTCTTCTCTAGGCTGCTTTTGGGAGGGTGCTCAGCAGTAGCCAGAAGCAACAACATGGACTCTCTTCCTTCCCCTATCTCTTGTATAAAGTTTGATAATGGATGGCAGAGAACCAGCAAGGTGTAGTGCTTTGAGAATTGGACTAGGACTCTGGAGCCCAGGGTTCAAATCCTCACTCAGCCATGGAAACCCACTGAGTGACTTTGGGCAATTGCAAACCCCATCTGAACAAATCTTGCCACAAAAACCCAATGACCATAAGTCAGAAACAACTTGAAGGCACACAACAATGGAAGAGAAGAGTCCTTGTGGTGCAGTGGTTAAATGCCAATACTGCAGCCATAAGGTTGTGAGTTTGATCCCGGGGCTCCAACATTGACTCAGCCTTCCATCCTTTCGTAGGTCAGTAAAATGATTACCCAGTTTGTTAAGGGCAATTGACTTACAGATTATAAACCACTTAGGGAGTGCTGAGTTCACTATTAAGCAGTATAGAAATGCTTTTACTAAGTTTTTACTCCTTCCTCCCTAGACAAAGCACAAGTCAATGAAGTAGTCCAGAGATAGGAAAGCTTAGATGCAGTGACACTGCATGACATGTCCTGCACAAGACAGGTCCCTGCCCAGAGAAGCATCCAATGGGAAACTGCACTTCAAGCACTTCAAATATGTTATATAAAAGTCAACTCTTCTTATTAGAATTAAACTGTCACTCACAGATGCCTGCCAATAATCCTTTGAGCTTCCCTTCCCCACTCACTGACTTCTGTATCCTTCTTAGTTAATTATTTTCCATCACTTTGACCTCAGGTTGTCTTTTCCAGAGTTTGGCTTTAAAATAAAGTATGGTAAAAGCAACAACCGATTATAATTAAGAAGTGAAAGTAACTATAATTATCACTGCACATTACCATTACACCAGTGAGCATTTATTTCACTACATATTTAAATATCTCTACTCAGTCCTCTTTTTCTCTAGGCGCACCATGCTCAGTATTGTCTGGCCTTTCATCATACAACTTGACTTCAAACAATTTTATCCTCTCCATTGATCAACTCTGATTCCCACCCCACCCTCCACTCCTTTCAGGATCTTCCCAAAATCAGCTTCAAATTCCCATTGTATTTTGGACAGGATTTATTCTGGAAAGGATTTTAGTGTTGTACGTATGCTAGTACTAAGAGCCAGTGGTGAGATATCCTTATCTAAACAGTGCAGGGGAGGGGGGGAGAAGATGTGTGTGTGTGTGTAAGAGAGGAAGAGAGCAGCTGCAAGAGATAGCTCAATTATTGCTTTTTTTAAATCAGGAGAGACTTCTGCCTCATGCTTGGGGAGAGGTCAACTAATGATTCATCTCTCACACATGGAGAGCTGCCCATATGCAAAAAAGATTCTCACCCTAGCGTTCTCTTCCACCCTTGTGAGACCTCACCATGACACAGATACACATACAGCTGTGTGTACATGCTCAGAGCCACATGTGCTCATTGCTGTGTACAGAGAAGGGGCTGGGCTGAGCTCAAAATAAAAAGAGAGTAACAGTGTGCAAAACATAAGATGAGCACATTTCACTTTCAGGGGAAGGGGCCATGAGTGCTTTTCTGGTTTGTTTTTAAAAATCCATGAGAACACAACAGTTTGAACAGGGAAGTTTTCACTCTCTACAGAACATTAACACCCTCTCCATATTAAAATAAAAATTTAATGGCAGAATGACAGAGCATGCCAGGCTGGGGCTAGAGAGGTGCTTCTCATAAGTACTGATGTCAGAGACAGTATTCTGTAACTAGCTATGGCACACTCTCACACCATCTTATTCCATAAAATGCTGGCTGCAATAAACACACTACTTGGATGCAAGAACCATATTAATGTACATGGCACTCTCTGCAGCACAACCGCAAAAGGCAAGTCCCTGCAGCCTGTCCACAAGACACTTACAACCAAAAGAGTAGCCCAGGACCAGCTCCAGTGCCCTCATACAGGAGTGCTCTGCCCATCTGCATCAAAAGATTCAACCATCTTGCACACACATAGTGATTGCCTTTGTTTGATCAGAAAATTGGAAAATAAAAGAAGGCAAGGAAGAATATCATAGGCAAAGGGAAGGACAATGTGAGCAGATGTGTTTATACACAGAGAGATTTTAACTACATTAAAGTTTGGTGTGGAGGTGCAAGGAGAGAATTGAAAGGGCTTCCGCTAAAATGTGTGCTTTGAACTGAAACTTGAAGGAAGAGAGAGCAAATATTGGCTTACATAGTTCCCTCTGAATTAATATCCTGTCAGATTTTTATGATTTAATAGCTGGAGTCCAGGAGGAAATGGATCACACACCAGCAGGGCTTCTTGTTAATTATACGAATGCAAAAATAGGAAACAGAGCAGAATCAAGACAGTAGGAAAATTTGTCCTAGGATCAAGAAATGAAGCAGGACACTCACCGACAGAAGTTTGCAAGATGTTGCTCATCACAAACACATTCTTCAAGCAAACAAAGAGATGACTGTATACATGGACATCGCCCGATGACCAATATAGAAATCAAATAGACTAAATAATTGAAGCAGAAAATGGAGAAGCTCCATTCTCTTTGCAAAAACAAGGCCAGGAACAGATAGTGGCACAGACTATTAAAATAAAAAATCAAAGTAAAGCTGAAGAAGAACACTAACCAATCATTGTGCCAAAATACAACCTGAAGAACATCCACTAGGAATTTAAAGACAATGTAAAAAATAGATTTGTACTATTAAGCTTAATTGACAGGGAGTCAGAAGAACTCTGGACTGAAGCCAGGGACGTTGTCAGGGAGGAATGCGAAGAAAAAGGAGAATCCATCACCTTCTGGGGCAGTCTATTGCACTGTGGAACAGCTCTTCCTTTCATGAAGTTCTTCCTAATGTTTGGTGGCATCTCCTTTCTTGCAATTAAAATCCATTTGTTCATCTTCTAGTCTCCAGAGAAACTGAAAAAAAATCTTGCCCCATCTTCAGCACTGCATCCCTTCAAATATTTAAACATGGCTATCATATCATTTTCCAGTCCTAGAATCATAGAATAATAGAGTTGGAAGAGACCGCAAGGGCCATCCAGTCTAACCCCCTGCCATGCAGGAAATCCAGATCAAAGCATCCCCGACAGATGGCCATCCAGCCTCTGTTTAAAGACCTCCAAGGAGGGAGATTCCACTCAGAGTGTAGTGGAATCTCCTCTCTTCTCCAAGTTAATTATTCCTAAGCTGTTCCTCACAGAACTTGGTTTCTGGACTATTTTCTATCTTGGTCATCCTTCTCTGAACATATTCCAACTTGTCAATATCCTTTTTGAACTGTTGTGCCAAGAACTGGACACAATACTCCAAGTAAGGCCTGACCTAAGATGAATAAAGTGGTACTATTACATTCCTCAATCCAGACACTATACTCCTTTTGATGCTGCTTAGAATTGCATTGGCCTTTTTGACAGCTGCATCACACTGCTGACTCATGTTCAGCTTGTGGTCTGCTAAGGCCTCTAGGTTCTTTTCACACATCAAGCCAAGTGTCAGACATCCTATATTTGTACATTTCATTTTTCCTGCCTTACATTTAACCTTGTTGAAATTCTTTTTGTTAAGTTTTTTATCAGCACTCCAAGATAATAATAATAATGACTTGGAGGTACACAACAACAATTGCTACTACTACTACAAAATATATGGTATGATACCAAGTAGAAGACCAGTTTTCATTCTTGCTTTTTTTTTAAATGCGAGGAAGATAGTTTCCTCTCTCTTTCTAATACAGAGTGAAGCATTCAGTCAAATGACTCCCCACACCTCCATCTGCAGTGGTAGAGTTGAAGAAGCATCTTGACACCTCACCTGCTGTTCGTGTGAACTACGCCAACTTGAGTGTGTTGCTCCTGGAGTCATATAAATGGTAAATCCCTGACTTTCACAATATTTAATTCAAGAGGAGGAAAATCCCCGTTTCTTCCACACCAGCCTGCAGAAGAAATGCATGCCCTTTGCTTGTAGGATGGGAGAACTCTCTTTCCAATCTAGTCTCACATGGAAGAGTGGGCAGAAAGCAATAGTCTTGCAGAAGGAAGGCGCACACACCACCACACTTAATGCTTTGTGGGGATATTTATAGGCTGTTTCTTGCTAAATGTTTAAACAAGCTTGAGTGAGAAAGAAACTCTTCCTGCATCTACCACGAACACAGTTTTCCTACTCCCACACAGAGCAGTAACACAAAATTTGAAGAGAGAGGTGGGGGTGGCTTCCTTGAGTTTGGAGGAAGACAAGGCAATAATGTAGCTCAGATGCCTTGTGCTAGGTATCTGTATGGGAACCTAAGGGCATAAGATAGGAGGAGGAAGTTTGCAATGGGGCTAGGTTTGGCCTTTCCTTAACTTTAGAGTTAAGCTTTTCCCCCTTAAAAACAAAAAGCTGATGAAGGTAGCACCACCACCTCAGATTTATTAGTGTACAAAGCTGATCACATATATTATCAGGTTACAACTGTTTTGGAAATGTATTGTGTCATTGTATTTATCTTCCTTACCTCTCTCTCTCTCTCTCTTCAGTTCACTGCAGCATATTTAACTGTGATGACTATTTATTCCATATTAGTTGACCCCTTTTGGCAGCCTTTAGCACTGCCATTACTAATTAAGTCCAAGCCATGCTTTTTGTACCCTGTTTTCACTTCATTCTATTGTTGGTTCTTTCTGTCTATTGATCCAAGACATTTGAAAGAATGCATCTTCTGTTGTACTTTTCTTACTGTTTTTGGTGGTTAAAATGGTCTCCCTTTTCATACTAAGGATTCTGTGGAAATGAATTATTATCTGTCCTGCTTTCAGAGCTATACACTGTTGAATTGGCAGAAAACTGTGCACATACTTTCTCCTCAGCTATTTCTTGAATGTTTAAGACCTAAATCCAACTGCTAGTCCCAACTGAGTTGAACAGTTGAATCAATGGGATTTAAGTAAATGGTGACTTTATTCTTTATTCTCTGAAGATGCCAGCCACAGATGCTGGCGAAACGTCACAAATAAACCCTTCTAGAACATGGCCACATAGCCCAAAAAACCCACAAAAAATTATGGTGACTTTATTGTTGTTGTGTACCTCCAAGTCATTGTTTACTTATCGTGACTCCAAAGTGAACCTATCATAGGATTTTCTTTGCAAGTTTGTTAAGAGGGGGTTAGCTACAGCCAGTCCTCTAAGACTGAGAGACTGTGACTTGCTCAAGTTAAGTGGGTTTTTTATCCTTGAGTGAGGATTTGAACCCTGGTCTCCCAAGCTGTAGTCCAATGCTCTACTCACCATGCTGGCCCTCTTACCACTCATCAGTTGATGCTACATGCCTAGCAACTGGATTTAGACTAAGCAGAAGCTGAGTTTCTTGATTCTTTTCACGTAACATCTGAGATGTTGTTCTTTTATGAACTTAATAAGTATTGTCATGGAGAGTGACAAAGAAGCTGGGGGGGGGGGAACTGAACCCAAATGTTATTCAGTTGTCCTTATCACGTCTTGGTGTTTCTCTAACCTTTTTCCATAATGCCTGCAAGCCTGGGCAGGAAGCTGAAGTCTATGGACAATCCTATGCAGCTCAGTAGACTGCAGAAAGCCTTACCTCTACTGGCAATTTCTGCATCTGAAAGAACAAAAAAGGTGTAAATGTTTCGTGGGTAGAGAGACAGAAAAGCTCTGAAGACAATCTCTCACACAAACTTCCCCCATTGCCTTATTCTCCTAGTTTATCCAGTGAGTCAGCTGTTCTCTGGGCATTATGAGTTGTCAGCCAACTGATGAACTAGCTTAGATTTATCTAGTTTGATTATATCATGTGCAGCTTCCTCAAAGGCTTTCTTCAAGGCAAAATAGACTTCATTGACCACATGGCCTAAATGAACTATGTTGTCAAAGACACAAAGTAAACCAATACTTTATATACTTTCTTTATTCTTCATAAATAGACATTGGGTTTAATTTTCTCTTTCTCTCTCTTTTTCCTTTGGTTAAGAAACTTATAGTCAACAGCACATTCTGTACTGATAACAGGCAGCCTTCTCAAAACCTTCCCCCAGATTCATTGTGGCATAAAGACTCTACTGCATCCAGACATACCAGTGTGAACATCTGACCAGGATTTGTCTAGAGCATGCTACTAACCATTCAGTGCTATAGTACACCATTGTCTACTCTGTCACAATGTGATCATATGAAAAGTTTCTCTGGGGTCCCCCTCCTTTCTCTCTTGACTGAGCTACATGGGACCACCTTTAACTAAAGACCTCACTGCCACCATAGGGGCAACCCCAGTGGCATCATTGGGGTTGGCATCACTTGGCGCGGTAACTCATGCTGTCACACACACACACATACACCGCCACTGACCTCTTCCCATCCCACACCATATAGAATCCTCACTCACGTTTTCTGTACTAATGTTACCCATAAATTGTAATACCCATCTATCACCAAATGTAATGGTAACAGTTGTGACATAAACAATGAGCAAAATTAAAATGATACCTTTTAATTCCAATATCATATGTGCAGAATAAATGTATATAGTACATATACACACTTTCATGGGTTGAAAGTGAAAATTTGGTAAAATGTGATGTTCTCAAAGAATACTGAATAAGTAAAAAAAAATTGTAATTTTAAAAGAATTTTTAAATTTTAAATTTTAATTTTAAAAAATCTAGGGCATCTCTTTTCTCCTCCCACCGACCTTCACCCCACTCACGCCATCTCTTCAGCATTTTAAAGGCATGCAAGCAATGTCCACAGCCTGTTTCTGCACAAAGACAGATGTTTGCGGAGGATTGGCATCACCCCCCCAAGGTGTCACCTGGTGTGGGCCGCACCCCGTATACCCCCCCCCATGACACCACTGCATCCACCTTAGCAACCTATTAGGACACTGCTAGTGAATTCTACTGGTATTTCACTTACCAACCTAGGGAAGAACTGGGCCATGCTAAGGCACGTGAAAAAGAGTGCAAGAGAGGCAGAGCATGTTAAAGAAAAGTTTTATTCTAAGTTAAGGGAATTCTATAGCAAAAAGATATCACTAAGATGTCCCCGAGGCACAGACAGAAAGTATAAGTTACAGAGCCAAATCAATTCAGCCAGATCAGGAAAGGAAATCAAAATCCTAACTTCACTGACTGGTACATTCTCCCAATCTTACTCACAGATCAGATGGCATTTGTCGTCCTTGATGTTTCTAGGAGCTGGGAGTCTGGACTCCATTGTCTGACCATTGTGGGTTTCAAGAGCAGGAAGGATAGGTAAAAATGCTAGAGTGTTGAGAGGCTTCCAGACTAGCAGGTTTCCAAGTGTCAGCTACACTGTGCAACTGGCTTTGCTCTTGGTTGTAATGCCTTTGTTGTATCAACATATCCCATGGTGTTTTGTTATAAAAGGGGTGTATCAGGGATGTAGCTAGGATTTTAGGAAGGGGGGGTCCAGACTAAGGGCCACCATTATAATGGGGCTTGGGTGCAGCGGCGCAGCAGCACACACAACTTTTTTTTTTCTGGGGGGGGGGGGGGGGGTCCGGACCCCAAGAACCCACCCCCCTGGCTACGTCCCTGGGTGTATCACAGCTGCAGGAATGGCAAGTGACAATGCATCTAAGCCATTTTAGTAGTGCTGTGGCTTTTAAAAACCAATGTCTAATATTTTACTAATGTTTTAGTAATGCTAAGTCTAAATATAATACAACATACATATATGTTGTTTTAATACAACATATATATATATATATATAGTCACTAAAATGGTGCTATAACAGCCCATTAATTTTTACAGTGAGTTTAAACATTTCTTCTATAATGCTATTTCATTTAAGTGCTATTGCATAAAAGTTATGTTTTTGTAATGTACATGGAAAAAGTGTTTGTCAAAGCTCCCCCAAATGTAGCATGCTCAGCTGCACAAAAGACAACTAGTGTACATAGCAATACGAAACCTCTTCAAAAAGATGGAACACCAGGGTTGGTGTGATCTAAAGCTGCAGCTATTGCATTACTCTTCTAGCCTTCCTTTTCTTAAAGAGTTACATTTTGTCAGTTCTTAAAAGTGCTGGTAGAAATAGAGGAGAAACACAAGAGAACAACTACTTGATATTGTCATCACTTTTTAGAAACTAAAAAAGCAAATGAACAAAATGCAGCAATTCTACAATAAATGGCTAATGCTGAAGTATGCTTTAATCCTGCTATGGCTGCAACCTACTGCCCAATAAACACTTTTCTTTGTCCCAAACATGTAAAAAATCAGAAGGAACTGTGACCTTACAAATGTTGCACTGCAGGTCCTAGCACCCTCACCAACTCCCTCAATGATGGGAATTGCAGTACAACTTCTGGAATGCCGCAGTTGCCTGCCCCTGCTTGAAAGTACAATGGAGCTTATCCTTCTTTTCCTTTATCAGATAAACAGTTGAAAGTATCTGGCTTCACATGGGTTAGAATGCTCCTTAACCTTAAACCGAATTTACATTGCTGTTGTTGGGCACACTGATCCTGCCCCATCTGAGTTGAGCCACAGCTGTTGGAATCCCTAAGCATGCTCACTGCTGCAGTGTATCCCCACAGCCCCCATAGGGCAGATTTGTTAAAACGCTTCTGATGTTGCGCAGCGCATGAGCAACACGTCAACGTTTGGCACCAGATCTTCCACCTTCATGACTGTAGTCAGCAGCTTGTGAGCTGGAGAAACACCTCTCCCTTTCTTAATGAGCAAAGAGACACTGTAAACGTCTCTCAGATGAGGCTTTTATTCTTAGAAGAAGTTCCACTGTGTACAACAATATATACACCGACACCATCCACCATCCACACTAGTAACAGCCCTTTCTCTGAGGTGAAATGCTTGTCATTACTCTAGCAAAGGCTCCATGAGGCTACTAGCCCTTGCTTCTCCCTCTGGGGTCACAAAGGACCCAGCCACCCTCCTGAGTGACTTTTCAGACTGGCAGCATCCTACAGAACTTTACAGCACTTGTTGACTATCTTTTGATATCACTTCCTTTTTAATTACCTAATCATTATGGCTCACAGTAACTCTTTTATGCCTGGTTACTATTAAAACCCACATTGTACATTTTCCTTGTGACTCTATATCCCAACAAGATTTTCTCACTCAATGTGAAGTCAAAGGCTTTCATGGCCGGCATCCCTATCCATCTGTCTCTCAAACAAATTCCTCTCTCTTGAAGCTGTATTGCCTAAACACTTACATTGTTAGAGCCCCATTGTAACTATAGGTAGTACTGCAGGTATCAAATATATTGGGCACATTTGCATCAATCTGGATTAATTATTGCATATTAAAAAGCGCCCACCACTTGGCTCTTCTTAGCCAGGTTTCTAGCATCTACGCATCATAGTCTTGGACTTATGGCTCTAACAAACACATCCTTTTCTATTTTCTGTCAAACATTAGGAATGGGAATACACAAAAACCAGTTGCAGGACACTTCAATCTTCCTGGGCAATCCATCTCAGAACAGCAGTCCTTGAACAAAAGAAGACTGAAAAGAGAAACAGCAACATTGGAATATATCCACAGACTACAATCTATCACCAATGGTTTGAACAGAGACCATGGTTTCCTGGCACACTACACACATTTCAACACTATCTAACCCCTATCCCTATGAGGGCATCCTTGACCCATTCATCACATCCTCCTCTCTGTTTCTGACACTACATTCCAACACTCATTCATGTGGTTATCTACTCTCCGTGGCGATATATAACATTTTTTTTTCCTGCCTTGGTCTCCCAAGGACCATAGTTAGCACTTGCATGAGAATTAAAACCGTACTTGCCACCCCATCTGCATACATACAAGGTTTTGAATTTGAATCTACATTCTCGCACACAAATGGCTTGTACAGGTCTGTCTCTTGAGTTCTCCACACATCTGAGGAAATAGGCTGAAGTCTGTGAAAGGTCATGCTACCAACTTTTTTCTTTCAGTTAGTCTCAAAGGTGCTACGAGATCTCTTTGCATACCCTTTTCTATTATTATAGATAAAACTAGTCTCAAGGACACACAGATAATAACCAGAACCAAGTAACTGTTTTCAAATCAAACAGAAAAATATAGCTATTCAGGAGACAGATGATTGCAGGGACCAGTAAAATAAAGAAAACCTTTCTTCCATATAGTATTTCCTCCAGGGATATTTAGAGTATGCACTCAGCCAGGTTTTTAAAAATCCAGTCCCGCTTCCACCTTCCCAGAGTTGCCTCCTAAACCGATATGAACCTACTTGTGTATGAAAATCCATACACTCAGACACATCCATCCTGCTGCCATATTAGGAGGTCTCTGGACTGGGCTGGATGGATATTGAAGGTTGTTTTACTGTGAGGGTCACCCCCTTTTCCCCTCAAGTCACCCTCCCTCCACAGACTCTCTTGCTTGACAACAGGGACAGCCTGGCTGCTTCGGGACTTGTGGCCTATCATTAATTTATCTAATTCTTTTTTTCTAAAAGCCACCCTAACGAACATCTTTTCTGCATTCCGTGGCAATTAATTTCATGCATTCATTATGGCAAAATCATGCTGTCTTCACAAATAACTGGAGGAAATTTAAGAAAAGGCTGCAAGAAATTTTAAAAAACCTCATCGTGACTGAGAAGTCAGATGTTTAATTAGTTAGCTCACTCTCATTTTGTAGCTTTGGAGGAAGAGTGAAATGATATATTTCATGTCTTTTTGGTCCCTGCATTAAACCTACCCAATACTTGGTCTCTCTAGAAAAGAGGGAGCTGTATCTTTTGGGGGCTGGGAGGGGGAAAGCAAAGGAACCTCTTCTGATAAGCAGTGTTTGAAAGCTGGTATGGCATAATAGTGTGATCTTACTGATATCTACTATAGTTGCCAGATCTTAGGGCCCTTCACTCAGTCTCCAGTTTTTATGGTGACCTCCAGGTGGAAGATAAGAGAGCACATTCTTCAGTTTTTGTGGGCTCAGCTCTATGCAAGAGGAAAGGGATATGTGGAAATCTCCAGCCCACCTAACAGAGCAGCAGCTTGCTACAATGTACAAGGATAAGTTGATTTCTTACTACTGTACAACATGCAAAGACTCTCCAGGGGAGCCTATATATTCACTTAGGTAGTTTCTCTCTCCCCTCCTACATGTTGTAGTGCCTTCTGCTCTGCTCTGCATCAAACTTCTAAGTACAGTAGAGGCAAATAGAATAGTAGAATCATAGAGTTGGAAGAGACCACAAAGTCCATCCAGTCCAACCCCCTGCCATGCAGGAAGTCACAATCAAAGCACACCTGACAGATTGCTATTCAGCCTGTTTAAAGATCTCCAGAGAAGGAGACTCCACCACACTAACAGGGAGTGTGTTCCACTGTCAAACAGCTCTTACTGTCAGGAAGTTACTCCTAATGTTGAGCTGGAATCTCTTTTCCTGTAGTTTGACTCTGCTGCTCTGGGTCCTATTCTCTAGAGCAACAGAAAACAAGCTTGCTCCATCCTCAAAATGACACCCCTTCAAATACTTAAAAAGGGCTATCATGTCACCTCTTAACCTTCTCCAGGCTAAACAAACCCTAGCTCCCTAAGTCTCTACTCATAAGGCATGGTTTCCAGACCCTTCATCATTTTGGTCACCTTCCTTTATACATTTCCATCTTGTCTATATCCCTTTTGAACTATGTGCCCAGAACTGGACACAGTATTCCAGCTGGGGCCTGACCAAAGCAGAATAGAGTGGCACTATTACTTCCCTTGATCTAGACACTATACTTCTATTGATGCAGCCTAGAATTGCATTGGCATTTTTAGCTCCTACATCACACTGTAGACACATGTTCAATTTGTAGTCTACCAGGACTCCTAGATCTCTTTCACATTTCTTGTTATGCTAGATATCCCCCATCCTATATCTATGCATTTCAATTTTTTTTTCTGCCTAAGTGGACTGCCTTACATTTCTTTGTGTTAAAATTCATTTTGTTAGTTTTGGCCCAGCTTTTTAACCTATTCAGGACATTTTGAATTTTGATCATCTCCTGTGGGGTAATAGCTATTCTTCCTAATTTGATGTCATCTGCAAATTTCATAAGCATGCCTTTCATAATTTTATAAAGTAAACTACGTTAACTGTCCTTATTCTGTTTCCTTAACTGAAAAGGAGCATCCCCTCATTTCACCTTGATCTGGGAACAGCTCCTTTGACTAAGATCTCTGACAATTTCCAGCAAGAAAATGTGTTTATTCTGTGTGGGTGGTGTTTGAATGATTACAGTACTTGTAAATAACTGTGCTAAGTAAAGGTAAAGGTAGTCCCTTGACATGACTGTCTAGTTGTAACTGACTGTAGGAGATGGTGCTCATCTCCATTACTAAGCTGAAGAGCCAGCATTGTCTGAGGACTGTTCTGGTGGTCATGTGGCCAGCATGCATGCACTGAACACTATTACCTTCCCACCAAAGCTGTACCTATCTATCTACTTGCATTTGCATGCTTTCGAACTGCTAGAGTGGCAGAAGCTGGGACTAGTGACAGGAGCTCACCCCATCATGCAGCACTTGGGCCTCAAACTGTTAACCTTCTGATCTTCTGATTGTCAGAATTGGCATCTTAACCACTAAGCCACTACATCCCTTAGGGATAGGTACTTAACAAATAATTCTAGATGACATCACTGTCGCAGACTCTGGCCTAGAAAGCTCAGGATCTGGGACAATCCTGAACTGACAGCCCTAATGTCTATTCAGAATTGTGGGGTTTTCTCTGAGGTACATGGTTTTGGATTGCAGCCTAAGGGCTGGAACAGAGCAGCAAAACACACCAGCATCCCGGCAGCTTGAAGGTATGGCGTACATACGACACATGCCCCCAGGCCGTCAGGAAGCCACTGTGAAGCCGCCTGGCTGTTTACACGGTGGCAGCTTTTAGGCACTCCAGCAACAAAGCATTTAGACGCTGCATGCCGCAGGAGCACCAAAAAGCCACAGTGATGGTAGAAAGGGTGCCATTTTTCTGGCACATAAAGGAGCGGCATTTTGCGCTCCTTTTTGTACTGAAAAAAGCCACAATGGGGCCCATGGCATGCAGTTTCTTCGGTCCCAATCTGGCACTCAAACCTGCAGTATCACGCCACCCCATGGGCTGGCCTGTTTCAGCCCTTAGGGCTAAGAACCTGAAAGCCTCTGATGTGCATCTCACCTCTGCCCTGAACCCACCAAGCTGCTTTCCCTCTCACAGACTCTTCCAGCTCCCTGCTCTCCCATCAACAGATACTGACCTAACCTAAAAGTCTTGTAGTGATAATCAAGTCTGTTTTTTGTGGGTTTTTCGGGCTATGTGGCCTTGTTCTAGAAGAGTTTCTTAAGAAACTCTTCTAGAACATGGCAACATAGCCCGAAAAACCCACAAAAAACTATGGATGCTGGCCATGAAAGCCTTCGACTTCACAAGTCTGTTTTTGCTGTGTGCCTTCAAGTCATTTCCAACTTATGGCCATCCCTATCATGGGGTTTTCTTGGCACGACTGATTCAGACAAGGTTGGCCACTGCCTTCCCCTGAGGCTGAGAGAGTGTGACTTGCCCAAGGTCTCCCAGTGGCCGAACAAGGAATCAAACCTAGGTCTCCAGAGTGATAGTCAAAAGCTCAAACTACTACAATCAAGTCTAGGGGAACATTTTAAAATGAGATACAAATACTGATAATGATTATTACAAACATTGCTGTGATCTGCAGGACTTCCATTTGACAATCCAAGACCTGCTCTGTGTGTGCACGCATACTTTCAAGTCAGATGTCAACTTATGGCAACCCCATAAATATCATAGGGTTTTCTTAGGCAAGGAATGCTCAGAGTTGATTTTGGCAGTTCCTTCCTCTGAAATACAGCCCCACAGCACCTGGTATTCTTTGGCGGTCTCTCATGCAAGTGCTAACCAGAGCTGACCCTGCTCTTAAACAAGCTCTTCCAAGATCAGATGGGATTGGATGCCTTTAGAAGCAGGTTAAGATCTGCTGCCTTTCTGCTTTTACAGCCAAACATGCTAGGTGGAACTATTGGTTAGAGAAGCCCTCTGACACAGTTGTTTGCTGTTTCCAATTTCTTCCAGTTTCTCAAAATATTTTAAAAGGCAACTTGCACAATGCCCATTAAGTCCTTAATAAATAAATGTAGGAAAATAGATGTACAAGATATAATGAAGAACCCATCTGCTTTGGAAAGAACAGCTGACACTCACCAGATTCAAAATTTCAGAGACAACTAAGAGGCTGAGCAGTAACCCAGTTTATGCCATAACTTCTAAATGTTGGAGGTTTTAGAAAGACCTTGAGCATGAATTTGTATTTCCTGATTTATCTCAGCTAATAGCTACTGACATTCTTTTTCTCCAGGAATCTTTTTGTCGCACTATAATCTTACATCAACTTTCATGGGAGTAAACCCTTTGAATCTAATGTAGATTTTTACAGGATTATTCTGTCAGTCATTCTGAAAAAAACAAACCACAGTTTTATTTTCTGTCATCCTAACATTTTGTGGCACCATCTGATTCATGGTTCAAGCTGAACTGCACCCTTGAGTACATATTTTAAGTCCTCTCTGTACCTTCAGGCACAAGGTTGTTTTTACATAACATATTGTGGCCAAATTAACAACTGCCCCCTATTAACTCTAGAACATTAATTGTCTCCCCATAAGTCCCCACTGCACCCCTTTCTTATCATCTCATCTTTTCAGCCCCAGGTATTATACAAGTGATTCCATCTTTCTGTTGCCTTCTTCTGCACATTTTCCATTTATTTTACAACATCCATCTCAGATACGGGTGGAAGTAAATGAGCAATGGACACAGCCTGGAAGTATAAAATCCCTTCTGTTTCAGTTTCACAGAGTGACATTAAAATATGTGTGCATTGCCTTTATTTAAATACTTATAATATGGATTTCTGTACCTCTCCCACCCTTATTAAGTATGCACAGTGGGCCCTGGCATCTGTTGGGGTTTGGTTCCAGGACCCCCATGGATACCAAAATCCGTGGATGCTCAAGTCCCATTATATACAACGGCATAGTAAAATGTTCCTTATGTAAAATAGCAAAATCAAGGTTTGCTTTTTGGAATTTATATATTTTTGAATATTTTAAATGTATGGATGCATGAATCCATGGATAAAAAAAATTCCATGAATAGGAGGATCAGTTGTATTACTTTGCAATACTCAACGCTGAATTTCATCTGCCATTTTATTGCTAAAGTCACCCAGTTGTGTAATGACCTTCCAGAAGACAGCTATCTGTTCTGGACTTCAAAGCTTTACCTGCTGTAAATATTTCCACCTCAGCATCCCGCCAGTCCTTTTCTGAGGTCAAGATTGAATATGTTTAAGAGCGCTTTCCTGATACTGATGCTTACTCCCACCCTCCTATTTATCCTTTCAAGCATGACAACTGACTATTTATTCCTACCTCATCATCATTCTAGCCCTCAACATAGCACATCTCCACCAAACAGGGAAATAACAGAAGACATTTCAGTGCCTAAGGCAGAAAATCAAAGAGTGATTTCTGCAAAAAAAAGTAATGCTAGCTGTCCACTTCCTTTAAAGTATCCCCAAATCTGCCTAATGGTAATGTTGACCCTCTCAAAAGAAGCAAGGCTCTTGTGTCATTGCAACACTCTGGCTGCTTGGGTTCCCAATTTTTAAAAACTCATTACCGATTCACAAAAAGACTGGCCCTCTCATTCCGAGATGACTTTGTTTTCTTAAGAGCCTTTGATGAAGGGCTTTGTGGAAAGCTTCTGAAAATCCAACCGCACTAAAATCAACTGGGTTGCCCTGTTCTACATGCTGCCTGACATCCTCAGAGAATTTGGGGAGATCAGTGAGGTGTCATTTTCCCTTATTAATCCCACAGTTGACTGTTTTCTGACATTACAGTGTTTATCTAGGAGGTTTCTATGTTTTTGTCTTAGGCTCCCAGAACTTCTGTGTATTTCTGACAGCCAACAGATCTTCACTCCAGCAGATAAAGGCATAATGAGATCCAGTGTAAGAAAACAAATTCATCAGGGAAACAAAAACATGTACTCAAAAAAGAATCAGGGGGATTTTTAACTGAGGCTGCACCCACACTGCAGAAATAATCTATCTTGACACGGCTTTAGCTGCCGTGGGTCCATGCTGTGGAATTCTGGGAAGTGTTGTTTGTTGTGACACCAGAGTGCCACTTCCCAGAATTCCATAGCATGGAGCCTTTGCAGTTAAAGTAATGCGAGACTGGGTTATTTCTGCAGTGTGAATGCAGCCTGGGATGATTTACTCCAGAGCATGCTGGGATTTGTATTCTGTGCGCTGAATGCTTTAATTGGTGCTGGGGGTTTTGCCCCAGTACTAACTCCTTGAGAAAAAACCCTGCTAGGTGGGGAGGCCCTGCTGGTACCTTTAAGTGGCACATTTTCACCACCATTAAGGTTTGCAGAATGAGAAATAGTTTGCTACACCAGAAGGCAGGGGGAGGTACAACCCACCAGGGATGCCAACCTGTGCAAACCCCAAAAGGTGTAAAAAAAGGATTCCCATGCCCCATGGTCTTGTGCAGCCCCTTCTTTCCATTTCAGTGGGTCTTGGGCAGGACAGTGACTGTGCTTCACTGCAGCTGCAGGAAGGAAGGCATGTGCCATTTGGATGCTCTGCTTCAGCTTTCAAAATGTCTCAGCCAGAAATGCCCTGAGTTGAATTTCAGTAAGTCTCTCCTGGCTTTTGAATGCCTGCTCGGAGGATGTTCCATAGTCATACAAATCGAGCAACGTAGGCAGAAGAAAAACTGACCCTGCAGCTGAGAGAAGGTGGGTGGGATCCAGAACCATTGTTCTGAATCCCACACTGGCCAAGACCTGAGATGAATAGACAGTTACCCTCCATCAGGAGGAGCGAGAGCATCAATAAACCAGCTGCCTGTGAAGCGTGCCGCCTCTGTGGGTTTGATGAGACAGATCCACTAAGTTCTGGAAAAAGGGAAAGGGAGCATGATAGGAGTCCCGATAGACGTATATTAAATGCTTGCAAACAGTGTGGAGTAAACAGGAAAGATTCTCAACAGAACTGATTGGCAACAGATTCAGCAAGGATGAAAGGAAGCCATTCCTCACGCAAACACATTGAAAAAGCTCACTTGCAGAATTAATTACACAACATGCAAAAAAAAAAAGCCTCAAGGTGTTTGTTTGTTTAAAAAGGAACAGGCAAATTAATGGAACCCAGTTCTAACTGAGGCAAGCCAAAGAGAGCCTCCAGGGCTAGATGTAGAATACCTCTGACAACGGCTAGATGCTGCCTGCAGGGAAATGGGGTATGGCTATTACATCATGCTGCTGCCAAGATCTTTAGAGGCATCCTGCTGGGTGCTTGGGGAGATAATGCTGGGCTGGAGGGACCCTTGGTCTGATCCAGCCAGGCATCTCTTGAGGTCTTTTATAGACCTGGCGAGCTAGAAAGAAAGAGGCTGGGAAGCTGGGACTGGGAATGCAAACACTGGGGCTTTCCAAAGTGGGAGTCCTGCTGTGTTCAAAAGCTGAGTTGTGACTTCATGTTGGTGGCGGCTAATCTACTGTTTACAGAAATTCACCAGCATTTGCAAATGCACCCAGTCTGGGGGTTTCTCATTGTTGTGGCTTCTGCCTCTGATGGTAAACTGGGAAGCCTTCATCTGGGTGATTTTCGTTCAGGGCTGAGAGAGTGGACCTCACGGCTACCTACCTGTTGTGGAAGAGGTGGCCTAGGCACCAAACACTCACCTGCAGGGATGAAGTATGGAGGAGAGTAGGTTGCATTCCCAGTCCTTGGGGTACAGAGTGAGCACATCTTTGACAGAGAAGTCTCACTGACATGAATGGGGTTTAGGTCTAGGTAAGGCTACTGAAAACTCTGTGATTCGTTCACCTTGGGCCTGCCATGAGTTGGAAATGTCTTGACAGTGCACAACACAATGCTCCTGAACAGCCAGCTACATGCATCTCTAACTGCTTGTTCCCACTAAATAAAGTGAATTGCCGATCGGTGTAAACGATATTTGTTCCCATTTGAAACCGGTTTCTGTTGCAATGTGATTGAATCCTGTTGTGATGAAGCGAAGAAAAGACAACAACCCCCCCCCCATTTTTTTTCAGAGAGTAGTTTCAAAGTGGTTCTTTTCAGTCCATCCACACTGCAGAAACAATCTGGGTTTGAGCCCACTTTAACACTGCCCTGGCTCCATGCTGTGGGGTCCTGGGAATGGTGGTCTATTGTGGCACCAGAGTCTCCAGAGTTGTAGTTCAGTTTCAAACCATGACTACACCATGCTGGCTCTCTTAAGCTGCCTCCACAGTGCAGAAATAATCCAATTTGAGACCGCTTTAACTGCCCTGGCTCAATGCTATGGACTACTGCAAACTGTGGGACATCATCTTTCTCTGTCTGAGAGTTCTGGTGCCACAATAAACGACAGTGCTCAGAATAGTTCTTTTGTGGGTTCTTTGGGCTATGTGGCCGTTTTCTGGAAGAGGTTATTCCTGACGTTTGGCCAGCATCTGTGCTTGGCATCTTCAGAGAATACAGAAGAATTTTCTCTGAAGATGATGGCCAGAGATGCTGGCCAAATATCAGGAATAAACTCTTCTAGAACATGGCCACACAACGCGAAGAACCCACACAAAAAACCATGGTTGCCGGCCATGAAAGCCTTCGACTTCACAGTGCTCAGAATCCCACAGCATGGAGCCCGGGAAGTTAAAGTGGGCTCAAACTGGATTACTTCTGCAGTGTGGTCTTCCAAAGGGGCTGCTGAGTTAAAACCACTGCCATGCTGTTGCTGCTGCTGCTGTTGGATGTTTGCTTTCCCAGCTCACCAAGTCTGCCTCCATAGCAAGCTCCTGGGCTCCTCTGGGTGTTGCAAGCCTTCCTGTGTGTGATGCCTCTAGGCTGATAGGGGGGATCTGGTCTGAGTCCTCTTTAGGGTCCTCTCTCCCTGATCGATGCATGCGATCAAGGATTAAGAATTCTGTTCTCTCTCTCTCTCTCTCTCTTCCCCACCAAGCCACCTTCTCTTTGCCTGTTTTCCCTCCTTGGCTTCCCCCCAGTCGCTCTTGGGCACAACCAACAGGTCTTGCTGGGTTGCTCTGGAAGAGGGAGTCTTTCTGGGGCTGGGAAAAGCAATGGATGGAATTGTGTGTGATATATACATATACATATAGAGAGAGAGAGTGGGGGGGGGGGCTGAGAGAGAGAGAGAGAGATTGGCCCTGACCAGTGTTGGGGGGGTCCCCCAATTCCTTGGAAGGAGCTTGTTCTTGGTCAGAGGAGGGGACACCCCAGATTTCTCTCTCTCTCTCTCTCTCTCTCACACACACACACACACACACACACACACTCTGCACAGAAGGGACCCTCCCCACAGAGTAGACCCCCCCAAATAAAATAAATACACAAAATACACTAAAATTACCCCTCTCACACACACACACACAACCCTTCCATTCCTCAGCCTCTCAGGAGCAAAACCCCACTGGCGATTTTTGCAGCCTCAAGAGTGGGCTCTGGATGAAGAAAAGCCTCAGGAAGGAAGGCAGACCCTCCCTCTTTCCCTCCTTCCCTCCCTCGACCTCCCCCTCCTTGGACCCCATTTTGGGATGGTGGTGGAGAGGGGGTCCCCTCCACTTCCAAAGAGGGGGCACCCCAAAGCCCTTCCTCCCCAGTCGGGGCATCTTTGGAGGAAAAGGGAGAGATACGCATGGGATTCCTTCCTCCTCCTCCTCCTCCTCCTCCTCAGACTCCCACTGCCCTCCAAGTGGAGGACCCCCACCCCAATAAAGGAAGCCCCCTCCTAAATGGCAAAGGAGAAGAAGGGGAGAAGCCCAGGGAGCAGGGGGAGGCGAGGGAAGAAGGGAAGGGGCTGAACTGAAGCTCACCTTGGGGTCTCCTGGCCCTGAGGGGGCTCCTGGGGTGGGCTTCCATGGCCAGAGGGTCTCTCTCTCTCTCCTCCTGGCCCTGCCTCGCCTTTCCCGCCTTCGCCAAGGATGCCCTCCCTCCGTCTTGTCTCTTTCTCTCTTCTCTCTCTTCTCTCTCTCTCTCTGTCTGTCTGGCTCTCTCGCCGCCGGACCGCATTAACTCCCGCCATGCCAGAGAAGGAGGGAGTCCAGACCTCCAGACCTCACCAAAAAAGGGGCATTTGGGGGGTACAGGGGGTGCTGACCTCACCAGCTGGCACCCTAAAAACAAGGGAGGGGTGACACCGACATTTGTGGCTGTGGCTCATCCATCTGCAACCCTTTAAAATGCTTTAAGGCCCAATGGGAGGAGAAAGGAGTGCCCCCCCCCTCAGGATTTTTTTTTAAAATTAAAATTTAGAAAATTTTAAAAATTTTAAAAATTTGGAAATTTTTGAATTTAAAAAAAAATTTGACGGCTTCGCCTCTTCGCTGTGTAAATACACTGAGGTTGTGTGCATGACATTGTAATTTGGAAGAGTAGTTTTAATTTCGCTCGTTGCTTATCGTGGCGGAACGATGCGCTTGACATTCAGGGGTATGTATGGGATTAGGAATCGCATTAGTGTGCAAAAAAAGCATGGTAAGGATGGGAAGTCGAAGGCTTTCGTGGCTGGCATCCATAGTTTTTTGTGGGTTTTTGGGGCTATGAGGCCATGTTCTAGGAGAGTTTCTTCCTGGCGTTTCGCCTGCATCCGTGGCTGGCATCTTCAGAGAATGCTGGCATGGAAGAGAGTGGGGTATATATGTGTACTGTGTGACTCTGGGTAGGGAGGAGTGGCTAAGAAGTCTATCTGGTGGGAAATGGGAGGAGGAGGTCAATGGAAGGGGGGTAACACACAAAGGGGCAACAACCCTAGGAACCCCAACTGGTGGAGGGTGGGGGGTCTTCCAGCCCTCGAAGGAAGGAAGGGGCAGAGGGGGTCCCCTCAAGGCTGTAGGGACAGGGCAGAGGAGACCTGGCTAGTTGCAGAAATAACCCGCTTTGACACCGTGGTGCTTACTGCCACCCTGGGATTCTAGGAACTACACCAGACCCCTCTTTCCTCTGGAGGGGGGTCTTCTTCACAGGAGAAGAAGAAAAACAAAAAAGGTGGAGATGTACTAAAAACAAATAACAGTACTTGCCCATAGAGAAACCATACTTGCCCATAGAGAATCATTGGGGAATATTTGCCCATAGAGAATCATGGGGAATACTTGCCCATAGGGAATCATGGGGAATACTTGCCCATAGGGAATCATGGGGAATACTTGCCCATAGGGAATCATTGGGGAATACTTGGCCATAGGGAATCATTGGGGAATACTTGGCCATAGGGAATCATTGGGGAAT
>NC_056523.1:224308171-224333171 GCF_019175285.1 Sceloporus undulatus
GTTTGCCCATAGGGAATTATGGGGAATACTTGCCCATAGAGAATCATTAGGGAATACTTGCCCATAGGGAATCATGGGGAATACTTGCCCATAGGGAATCATTGGGGATTACTTGCCCAAAAGGAAACATGGGGAATACTTGCTCATAGAGCAGTGGTTCCCGACCCACAGGACCCCCTTTGGGGGTCGAATAACCCTTTCATGGGGGTTGCCTAAGAGCATTGGAAAACACCTGTTTAATTACAGTTAATGAAGTAGCAATGAAAATAATTTCATGGGTTTGGGTCACCACAACATGAGGAACTGTATTAAAGGGTCACGGCATTAGGAAGGTTGGGAACCACTGGCATAGAGAATCATGGGGGATACTTGCCCATAGGGAATCATTGGGGAATACTTGCCTATATTTGGGGATTACTTGCCCATAGAAAATCATTGGGGAATACCTGCCCATAGGGAAACATGGGAGATTACATGCTCATAGGGAAACATGGGGAATACTTGCTCATAGAGAATCATGGGGAATACTTGCTCATAGGGAATCATTGGGGATTACTTGCCCAAAGGGAAACATGGGGAATACTTGCTCATAGAATCAGAGGAATACTTGCCCAGATGGAATCATTAGGGATTATTTGCCCATAGGGAAACAAGGGGAATTTAATCCCCATGATTCTCTATGGGCAAGTATTCCTCCTGATTCCCTATGGCCAAATATTCCCCACGATTGTATATGGGCAAGTATTCTCCAATGATTCCCTATGGACAAATATGGTTTCCCTCTGGGCAAGGAGTGTCATTTGTTTTAGTACGTCCCAAAAGTGGGTTGCGGGGGGGGGGAATGGTGAGTGGTAGATGGCCCTGCAGCCCTGGAGGTAATAATGGGTGGGAGGGCTGCATCCACACTATTGAAATAACCAACGTTTGACCCCGCTTGGTCAATGTGCTACCTTTATTGTGCATTTATTTATTATTCAATGAGGCTGCCTCCACACTAGAGGAATAACCCGGTTTGGCCCCGCTTTAACTGCCCTGGCTGAAGGCTATGGAATTCTGGGAGTTGGAGTATGTTGTGGGGCCCAGAGCGGAGCTCTGCTCCGCTCTGGGCCCACAACAAACTCCAACTCCCAGAATTCCATAGCCTTCAGCCAGTCAAAGAGCTAAAGCGGGGCCAAACCGGGTTATTCCTCCAGTGTGGAGACAGCCTTAGCTAAAGCAAAGTCATGCTGCTGCTGCTGCTGCTGGATGCCTGAAGGAAGGAGGAGGAGGAGGAGGCTCCCGAGAGGGCCCCGGGGCATGTGCAGACTGCAGAGGGCTCCCCTCCAGCCCACACCCAGAAAGACAAGAAGAGGAGGGGCCTTCGCCCTCCGGGGAATAAAGGTCCGCGCTTGGGCTGCCCCCTAACAGGATTCAGTCTGCCCCCCAACTAGGGGTGTCTGTGTGTGTGTGTGTTTCCCCGACGCCCCCCTTCCCTCTTGCTCTTTCTCTCTCATTTCTCTCTTGTTCTTTCTCTCTCTCTCTTCCCCCCTCCTTCTGTTTTTCTTTCTCTCTCACACTCTATCTTTCTTTCTCTCCCTCCTCTCTCTCTTTTTCTTTCTCCCTCCCTCCCTCTCGTTTTCTTTTTCTCTCACTCGCTCTTCCTCTTCCTCTCCCCCTTTCTCTTTCGTTCCCTTCTCTCACTTTCTCCCTTTTAGTTTCTCTCTTGCTTTCTTCCTCTGTCATTTTTTCTTTCTCTTTCGCTCTCCCTTTCTCTTGCTCCCTCTCCCTTTCTCCCTTTCTCTCTTTCTCCCTCTCCCTCTCTTTCTCTCTCCTCCTCTCTCTTTTTATCATTCTCTTTCTCTCTCTTCTTCCCTCTCCCCCTCCCTCTCTCTCCCCCTCCCTCTTTTTCTCTTTCTTCCTCTCTCTCTTCCTCTTTTTATCATTCTCTTTCTCTCTCTCTTTCTCCCTCCCTCTCCTTCCCTTTCTTTTTCTGTCTTTCTCTTTTTCTCTCTCCCTCCCTCTCCCCCTCCCTCTCGTTCTATTTCTCTCTCTCTCTTTCTCTCTCTCTCCCTCCCTCCCTCTGCCCCCCAAAACCCAGCCGATGCCTCCTCCTGGGTTGCTAGGGAGCCGGGCGTTGCCAAGGGACCAGCCAGCCGCCAGCATCCTCCTCCTCCTCGCAGCATCCTCTCTCTGCCTCCTCGGGAGGAGCACCTGTGGCTCCTCCGGATGCCTCGCCTCCCGCGCCAGCCGGACCGCAGGGAAGACCGAGGGGCCCTGCAGGGGGATGCTGAGCAATCCACTCCGCGCCAGGAGCCAGAGGAGAGCTGGGGTTTGGGGAAATGGAAGAAGCTGCCCGTCCGCCCCCCAAGTCCCTCGCCTTCTCCATCACACCCTCGAGATACACGTGTCTGAGTGCACGTGTGAATACCCCTGGGATTGAGAGCGGGGCTGGAGGCGCCCTGGGCAGATCAAGGCACCACCTAATCTTCTTATCCAGAAAAGCAAAACAAAAAAGAAAAGCCCTCCCCCATCCCCTGGAGTGGATCCCTGGGCTTTCTTTTTGTTTTGCTTTTCTCCATAAGAAGATTAGGACGTGCCTTGATTTGCCTTTTAGAGGGAAGTGCCAGGCTCTTAGGGATCTTTATCTCTTGCTTCCAGATTGCAGAGGCCCTGGAAGCAAGTACATTTCTATACCGCTTATCAGTGCACTGAAGCACTCCCTGAGCAGTTTACAAAGTGTAAGCTAATTGCCCCCAACAAGCTGGGTACGCCTTATAGGGACCTAAAGAAAGGTGCCAGGCTGAGTCAACCCTGAGTCTCTGGCTGGGATTGAACACAACCTTATGGTTTGTGAGTGGCTGCAATAGAGGCATTTAACCACTGCGCCACTCTAGGACTCTTGGTATATATTTTTAAACATATATATATTGTGTGTGTTGCAACCCAGATTTACAATGTGTGGAAGTTCCTCTCCACAAAGGTGCATGTGAGAAACAGCTGTGGGCTTGCTTCTTCTTGTTGTGGTTGTTGTTGTTGTGTGTCTTCAAGTCCTTTCCAACTTGGGGTGACTCTGTTATGGGGTTTTCTCACCAAGATCTGTTCAGAGGCAGGGTGAGCAGACTTCTTTTCCAAGGCATGTCCTCCTCCATTTCAACCTTCTGGAATTTCACAATGTCCTCCATTTGGAGCATGAATTCTAAGAAGCACGCATTTATATTTACATTAGTGTTTTTAGCTCCTAGTGTGGAATGTCCTCCATTTTTCTCGAATGCCCTACATTTTGTGGTGCCTCGTCCTCCTTTGTGGGTTTCCTTGACAACTGGTCACCCTGTTCAGAAGTTTGCCATTGCCTTCCCCTGAAGCTGAGAGAGTGTGACTTGTCCAAGTAGTTTGGGGGCTTGGGGGTTTGTCTCTGCATGACATGAAATAGACCCTTATTTGAACAGTATTATATAGGGTGTGTGTGTGTGTGTGTGTGTGTGTGTGTGTGTGTGTGTTCAGAGAATCAGAGACTTGTCTCACTGGGAAACCTAACAGCAGATTTGGGACTCCGTTAACAGAGACAGAACAAGAGGCTGCTCTGAGCCATCAACAGCTACATGCCTTTACTACAGGGATCCCTCAGTTAACAAAACTGCTGATAAAGAATCTCCTTTCTACAAAATGTCTTATGAAATGTCCACCCACCCCACTTTGCACCTCTGTCAAACTGGAAGATTTTTAGAAACATCTGCATTTGGATGTTGATGAAGGAGAACTGGAGATACACAGACTTGATGCTGGGTCGCAGGAGCATGTTTGCAGTCAATGGTGAAATAAACAAAAATCAAAAAAGAGCACAATTCTCCTCCATTCCTACTGTAGCCCTGTGTGTCTGCCTGCAACAGGCAAGACAAACAGCAGCTGCCTCCAGATCATGTATGAAGAGCGAGACAGAGAAAAGAAGCAGCAAGCAAGCGTTCCTCACCAGCCACCCCCAACAAGCTAAAAGAGCATAGAAACATCTGGTCATTTGGCCACTATAATGAAAATCGTAAGAAAAGCAGAGGTTGGTGAAAGGAAAAAGTCAGCGCTGGATACAGTTTAGAAGATCAGATGGTGATTAGAAGGTTCAACATGTTTTTGTTTTCTTATCCAAGCCTTATCCGAAGGGGTTGCTTCATTTCACATGCACAGCGCATTGTTCGTTTTGGAGAAGAAGTTTGTTGGAACGTGTTGAACTGCTCTTTTTTTGTGTGGTTTAGGAATCTATCACTATTCTTCCTATGTTATTTCAACCTCTGGTACCAAATGTTCTGTTAAAACACTAATGTCCAGGAATTCATCTACTTCGTTAACTAAGGTATGCCTGTCTTCCCTCCCCCCATTTTTGTAAGTTTGCTCTTGTGGCATGACAACTTAAACCTGTGCTTCTGTGCCCTCCTGTAGGTTGACAATCTGCTTGTTTATTCAAAAGTAAGCACTATTGGGGATGGTGGGGCTGTTCTTGTTGTTGTGTGCCTTCAAGTTGTTCCTGACTTACGGTGACCCTAAGGCAAACCAACCATAGGTTTTCCTTGGCAAGTTTCTTCAGAGGGGGTTTGCCATTGCCATTCTCTGAGGCTGAGAGAGTGTGACTTGTGCAAGGTGGGTTTCCATGGGCAAGATGGAATTTGAACTCTGAGTATATACACTCAGATTTGCAGCCTAATTTGTGAGTGGGAACGTGCACCAGCTGTGGAAAAGGTGACTCTCATTTGGAGGAAAGGGATGTCATATTGAGTAGGGGGCAAGCTTGTTTTCTGCTGCTCTAGAGAATAGGACCCGGAACAAGGGATGTAAGCTACAGGAAAAGAGATTCCAGCTCAACATTAGGAGGAACGTCCTGACAGTAAGGGCTGTTCGACAGTGGAACAAACTCCCACGGAGTGTAGTGGAGTCTCCTTCCTTGGAGGTCTTTAAACAGAGGCTGGATGGCCATTTGTCAATGGGGTTGCTTTGATTGAGAGCTCCTGCCTGGCAGGGGGTTGGACCAGATGGCTCTTCTGGTCTCTTCCAACTCTATGATTTTATGATTCCAATAAAGGGATTTCTTTCAAGCTGCCAATGTGGGAAAAGCTGGAAAGGCAAATTGTTGCTGCATCGCTCATCCTACTAGATTCCAGAGTCATCCTCCAGTGAAGCTCAGGAGAGACAAAAGGAAGAACTGCTGCACACAGCAGGTCATAGTTAAAACTATGGAATTTGGTTCCCCAAAATGTGAGGCCCCTCAGCTTCCCCCATTCCCTCTGTGGCTGCTTCCATACAGCGATCCTGCTGTATTCACAGGAGAAACTCTTGAATAAAAAGCGATGCTAGAATGCCTCCTTATTCATGGGATAATTGCGATGTCACGTGACATATGAAAATCTTTGCGTTATTGTGTGATTTTAATGGGAGCATCCTGCTATGCTCCTGTCTTTTTTGCTCATGTGATAAAGCCCTATGTCATGAGTACCTATGGTCCAAAACACTTTGCAGGAATAATCCAGTTTGAGACCGCTTTAACTTCCCTGGCTCAATGCTAGGGGATTCTGGGAATTGCAGTTCTGTGAGACATTTAGCCTTCTCTGTGAGAGAGCTCTGGTGCCACAATAAACTACAGTTCCCAGGGTTCCCTAGCACTGAGCCAGGGCAGTTAAAGTGGTCTCAAAGTGCATTATTTCTGCAGTGTGTTTTGGACCTTTGACATCTGCCTTTGGACAGCTAGGGTGGGGGGGGGGGTAGACAAATGTATGGGGCCAATGATAGTTACTACTCTGATGGCTAGCCCTCAGAATAGATGTTGGCATAGAAAAGATATAATCTGTAATTTGATTGTGGCTTTGGAAGGATCCTATTTTTTTTAATGCAACTTCAGGAGGATCCTTTTGAATAGCTCTGGTTTTTACATGTTGGCGTTTACACATGCACCTCAGCCTTCATTCGCTTGTTCTCTGTCTCTCTTCCACCATTCTTTCCCAAGCACCACATTCTCTCTCTGCTTTGCCTTTTTGCTTGCTGATCTTTTGACTCTTGTGTTGCCCCAGCTTTTTCACTGTGCACCTTTCTTTTTGCCCCTGGTTCCCTGCTTGTGCTTTGCTCCACAAAGCCTGATCTCCACCTGCCAATTGCTCTCTGTTTTTTCCTCCTCCCCACTTCCAAGGTTATGAGAAGGCAGTCCCCTTCTGTCTCTCTCTCCTTCCTTCCTTCCTTCCTTCCTTCCTTCCTTCCTTCCTTCCTTCTTTTTTAAAAAAGAAATAAAGTTTTATTGGTTGCTTGGGATTGCTTCAAAGCCCTCATAGAGACCCAGAGGTATTCCGGAGAAATCAAGACAGCAGGCAGCCACAGCCTTGGCACTTTGCTTTGACTTGTGCCCAGTCACCCAGTTAAAATCTTTTAAAAGGGAAAAGAAAACAGAAAGTACTGGAAAGGTCTGGAGTACTGAAGATACTGTACCATAGGAGACCTACTTTGTTTGGGTTGTTCCCACAGGCGTTAAAGCAGGAGTCTGCTTTAGTTGTATTTTTTGAATATTTAGACAAGATCTTTATTGTGTGGATACCAGTGCTGCATCCGCACTGTAGAAATAATCCAGTTTGATACCAAATTAACTGGCATGGCTCAGTACTGTGGAATTCTGCAGAATTGTAGTTTATTGTGACACCAAAGCTCTCTGACAGAACTACAATTCCCACAAATCCAGACCTTTGAGCCATGCAGGGACGTAGCCGGGGGGGGGAGTTTCTTGGGGTCCGGACCCCCCCTTCCATTAGAAAAATGAATGGTGTGTGTTGCTGCACCGCCGCACCCAAGCCCCATTATAATGGTGGCACTTAGTCTGCCCCCACTTTCTAAAATCCTAGCTACGTCCCTGAGCCATGACAGTTAAAGCAATGTCAACCTGGATTATTCGTGCAGTGTGGATGCAGCCTAGGGTTTAACATTTTTCTGCCTTGTCTGTACTCAGCTTCATCTGAAAACCTCTGAATTCTGTACAAAGAAGACAATTCTGTGAACTTTTATCAGTTATCTAAATTAAGCAGTTTTTTAAACATCACTGCACACAACTTATTCTGTTGCTGCTCCAGCTGAGCACTGAACATCTTATTCATCCTTCCTATTAGTTTATCAGTATCACAGATTATCTTGCTACCACCTGATTAACAAAGCCATAAGGGCCAGAAATGTGCTTTTTGACGAGGGAAGCCATGTTCCTTCTCACTCTCGGTTCTCTGTTTGCTCTCCTGCCTTCCTTCCCGCTCCGCACAGAATCATACAATAATACAGTACTCCCAGCCAGAGCCATTTCCAGGCCTTTTTAGTCAGTGCCACATCATGACGTTTCTCTTTACTGGAGGATGGGCAGCTAATTACTTTTTACTTACCAGTACCAGGCCACAGCTGTTACATTACAGAATTTGTTACACTTCAGATGACTGCTGAAATGAAATAACTGCTAATTTAGGCCCTTTGGGATCTTCCTTTTCTGCCCTCTCTTTGCATCCTGTGTAAAAAAAAACATGTGATAAATAACTGGGGCAGAAGAAGCTTGGCAAGGAATCCTTCTTTTTTTTTAAAAAAGTAAATGCTGTTGCGTCTTGGAGTTATGTACACGCAAGGGAGTCATGTAAGAATTATATAATAGGAGTCCCAGGTAGGTCTTGCTATTGCTTGCCTCATCATGCATGAATGGCTGTTGCCAGGCCTCTCAGTAGTGAGTGCTGTGTGTGTTGTTTCTGCTGTTGTATGGCTTCATAAAATCATAGAGTTGGAAGAGACCCCAAGGGCCATCCAGTCCAGCCCCCTGCCATGCAGGAAATCTCAATCAAAGCATCCCCATTGACAGATGTCCATCCAGGCACTGTTTAAAGACTTCCAAGGAGGGAGACTCCACCACTCTCCGAGGGAGTGTGTTCCACTGTCAAACAGTCCTTTCTGTCGGGGAGTTCTTCCTAATGTTGAGGTGGAATCTCTTTTCCTGGAGCTTGCATACATTGTTCCGGGTCCTGTTCCCTCCTCATCCCTTCAAATATTTAAGCAGGGCTATCATACCACCTCTTAACCATCTCTTCTCCAGGCTAAACATCCCCAACTCCCTAAGTTATTCCTCATAGGGCATGGTTTCCAGACCTTTCACCATTTTAGTCACTCTCCTTTGGACATGCTTCAGTTTCTCCACATCCTTTTTGAATTGTGGTACCCTGAACTGGCAATAATATTCCAGGTGGGGCCTCACCAGAGCAGAATAGAGTGGCACTATTACTTCCCTTGATCTAGACACTTTTATTGATACAACCTAAAGTCACATTGGGCCTTTTTAGCTGCCTCATCACAGTGTTGACTCATGTTCAGTTTGTGGTCTACTTGGAGAACCTTTCACATGTAGTCTCGTTCAACCAAGTGTCCCCCATCCTGTATTTTTGCATTTCATTTTTCCACCCTAAGTGCAGTTCAGTATGCCCTTGTTCCGGACCCCTCCCGCGTAAAACAAAAAACGTGTATGCTCAAGCCTCAAGTAATGGGGCTCATACTTGTGGTGGTGCGTGGCGGTGGTGGTGCACCACTGTTTCATCTGGTGCATGGCTGAATGCAGCATACCATAGATTTCTCTGTGTTGAATTTCATTTTGTTAGCTTTGGCCCAGCTTTCTGGTCTATTCAGGTCATTTTGAATTTTGTTCCTGTCCTCTGGAGTATTAGCTACTCCTCCTAATTTGGTGTCATCTGCAAATTTGATAAGCATGCCCTCTATTCCTTCATCCAAGTCATTGATAAAGATGTTGAATAGCATTGGATCTAGGACAGATTCCTGTGGGACCCCACTGGTCATCTCTTTCCAGGATGAAAAGGAGCCGTTGTTGAGCACCCTTTAGGTTCGGCCGGTCAACCAATTACAAATCCATAACCATTACTTTGTCTAGCCCACATTTTACCAACTTGTTTGCAAGAATGTCATGGAGAACCTTGTCAAAGGCTTTACTGAAATCAAGATAAACTGTACCCACAACATTCCCTTCATCTACCATGCTGCTAATTATATATATATATATATATATATAGAGAGAGAGAGAGAGAGAGAGAGAGAGATTAGATTTGTCTGGCATGACTTGTTTATCTGAAACCCATGTTGACTTTTTGTGATTATGGAATTGCCTTCTAGATGTTCACAGATTCTCTATTTAATGATCTGCTCCAGAATCTTTCCTAGTATTGATGTCAGACTAACTGGACAATAATTGTTGGGATCCTCTTTTTCTCCCTTTTTGAAGATGGGGACAATGTTTGCCCTCCTCCAGTCTGCTGAGATTTCTCCTGTTCTCCAGGAGTTCTCAAAGATTATTGCCAATGGCTCTGATATTACATTTAATAATAATAATAATAATATGTTTTATTTGTATACCGCTTTTCCTACGATCAAAGCGGTTTACAGCATACATATGCATATACAACAAAGCAAGTAACCAAAAAAACAAAAAAACAAAAACAAAAACAAGTTCTTTTAATACTCTTGGATGCAGTTGATCTGGTCCTGGAAACTTATATTTATTTAGATTAACCGGGTATTCCTGTACTATCTCTTTAGTTATTCTGTGCTGAAATCCCCCTATTCTGTCCTCTGCTCCATTATCCTCAGGTTGACCACCCTTTGCCTTTTCTGTGAAGACTGAAGGAAAGAAGGTATTAAGTAATTCTGCCTTTTCTCTGTCCCAACTCATTTTTTGACTTATGGTGACCCTAAATGAACCTGTCATCAGGTTTTCTTGGCATGTTTCTTCAGAAGGGGTTTGCCATTGTCATTGCATTCCTCTGAGGCTGAGAATTTGTGACTTGCCCAAGGTCACCCAGTGGGTTTACATGGTCAAACCAGAATATGAACCCTAGTCTCCCAACTCTTAGGGATCATTCACACTTTTTTTAGTGCAACTATTCAAATAATCTCATTTATGCATTCCAGGATCATTATTCACACTGTGGAACCACATCTCTGCACATCTCTGCAAGTTCTGTTGCTCACACATGTCAGAACTCAAAGATGGAATTGATGATGCAGATGTATTGGAAGCACATTCAAGGCATGCAGAGGTTTTTTTGTTCTTTTGTTTTGTTTTGTTTTGTTGTTCTTTTTTTGTCTGTTTTATTGAATCATTTCCTGTATTGCTATGAATTTTCTATGTATTATCCTACTAGAGAGGCCCCTTCCCCACCACCACTCCCTTCTCCTTTTGTGTCGTGTCTTTTTAGATTGTAAGCCTGAGGGCAGGGAACCGTCCAATTAAAAAGATTGTATGTACAGCGCTGTGTAAATTTACAGTGCTTTATAAATAAAGGTTAATAATAATAAATAATAAGGTTTGTCCTGGCTTATCCCAGGTCTGTCTGCATTGGTTATCCACACAGCCGACAATGCAGATCTTTTAGAAAAACTTGGAAAAATATCTGAGTTTGATTATTGATTAAGTGGTTTTTTTGGCAGCCCATCCCAAACTTAATCAGATGCATTCAAAATGCATGTGAACAACAAAGATTCACTCCAACTTCTACCTGGATTATCTTCACTGCCTGAATAACCCCATAATCCAGTGCTCAAACCACTACACCATGCTGGCTCTCTCTGTATGTTACAACCACCTTAACCTGTGACATTTCAGGGTCGGGTGTGTATAGTGTGCGGTAATGGTGGGTACAGATTTTAACAACAATTCTGCCCGCCCCCCGGTCCACCATTATTTGGCCACAGTGGGGCAGAGACTTATCCTTGACCTGGTGTAAAGTTCCACTGCAGCTTTGGGCATGTCCGTATAAAATAAATAATCCATCCCTCTTAATTTTGTCCCATATTCTGTAGCCTGTATCTTTCCCATATGTTCTTGCCCAAGGATTAAGGTCTGCTGGGGACTCCTCCTCCATGTCCCTCCAGTGACATTAGTACACTGTGATGGGACATGGGAGAGGGACTTCCCAGTTGTGGCACCCAAACTGTGCAGTGCCCTTCCTCTGGAAGCCCAACAGGTGCCAACACTAATGTCATTTAGGCACTAGGTTGAAACCTGACTGTTCAGCAAAGTCTTTGGGCCTCACTAATTCATTCCAATACAGTTGTCCCTAATTTTGAACACTTTTAAATCTGTTCTTAATTATCGATGTTCAATAGGTTTTTAGCTGACTTAATTATTTTATTGTTTTAAACTATTGAACATGTGTTAATACTATTTGTAAGCCACTCTTAGATTTTGATATAGGGCAGGGAGCAAGAGTGACGAAGTAGTTTAGAAGATGGAATACAACTCTGGAGACCGAGCTTTGGAGACCAAAGTTCGAATCCCTGCTCGGCCATGGAAACCCATTGGGTGACCTGGAGTAAGTCACACACTCTCAGCCTCAGAAATCACCATGATAGATTTAAGATTTGTCTTAGAGTTGCCATAAGTTAGAAATGACTTGAAGGCACACAGCAATAAATAAATATTTTTATAATAATCGCAGTAATAATGATGATGTTGCAAAACTAGTGGGGCACATACACACATGCAAAGAGTTCATGTTAGTACCAGTAATTTTTGCCTGTTTCCTGCAGACACCTGGTAACATTACTCATTAGTAGTATACTGTTAGCATATTCTTTTTTAATTTTTAATAACTTCAAAATGCAAACTGGCAAAAAAATAATCAGCCAAATTATCTCCCAAAGCAACATTTTTATCCTTACACCAAAAGGCACCAACTGTCTTAACAGACATTACTGTATTTTTCACAGTAACTTTGGTGTCTCCATAATACTCCAAAAAGTAACACGCTGCAAGTAACAGTTGATAATGCATTGCTTTCAAGGTCTGTTTCATCCTTCCTCCTGCAGCTAATCCAAAATATGCATAACTGAAGCCACTCCATATTGCTTTGTCCTTTACCTCTGCCTCTCCTCTTGTTTCCCATGTGGCAAATTTTAGAAGGCATGCTTCTCAGAGCAGCACCTGACTTATGCAAATTAATGGCATTAAATAAGTAAGCAAATAAGTAAGACAGTGGAATTCACTGTGTCTCCACAATAAGTGAGCATGCAAATGTTTTGTTATGTCTTAAGGATATTTCACATGTTAAACAGTAGCAACTTCATCTTTGAATCCCAGACCTGGGATTGTTACCTTTGGCTCTAGGCTTTCTAAGATAGTCTTAATTTGTTTAGATTCCTCTCTTTCACTCACCATGGAAGGATGAGAAACCAGGTGTGAAAGTGTAGCTTGGAATGGAGGAGAGAAACTGGAAAGTGAAGGAAATTGCCTAAGTCAGGGATGTGGGACAGTAATGGAAGGATGTGTGTAGGGTTGCCATATCCCGCCTGGGGGCGGGACTTTTCCGGTTTGGGGCGGGTCTGCACAGTCCCGCCCCGGTTTGGCCCCGCCCCCAGGATTCACCGCCAGTGAGGCACTGGAGGCGGCTCCGCGATCGCGGAGTCCTCCAAGGCCTGGCCGGGACTTGGGAGACGCTGGCCAGGAAATTATTTTTAAAAAAGGTCCTACATTTTTAAACCAAGTTCTACATTTTTCCCGGTTTCGAGGTCCTCCGGGATGGCAACCCTAGATGTGTGTGATCCCTGATAAAAGTAACAGTCGATGCAACAGGCATGGAGAAAGTCAGAAGGTCCTTTGATAAGAAATTCCCCTTTCCTTCCCAGTTGTTTCACCAGCGCATGCTCCCAGTCACCCCTTTGCTTCCAGGTTTCTGTCATACATGATCGTTGCATTTTTTCTTTGGATCCTGTCTATAGTTTTTAACACCTATATGTCAGCCTCAGATGATAGCTCGCCATAAGTACAAAATGACTTGGAGGCAAACAACAACAACAAACATACAAAATAAACAGGTGTCAAGTTTCACTATGAGTTCCTCCTCAGGCGGTTGTGGTATTTATTGCTTTGATTTTCAGGATTTTATAGAATTTTATTCCCATTCAAACATGGATATTTTTTCAGTTCAAGACATATCAAAACAAAATGTTCTCCTCTCTTGTCCTTTTAAATTATTTTTAGCATTATAGTGCTATAGTGCATCCGTGAAAAGACACTTTTGCATTGCAACACTGTAACTAAAAATATTTTTTTAAAAACTGAGAGGAAAAAATTTCCTCTTCAGCCCATGAGACTACCTCTGCAAATCATGTCCCCGTTGTTGTTGTTGTAAAAGAAAACCTTGAAAATCCCTTGTGCAGACCCAAGAAATTGCTTCAAAGAGTGCCCCAAAAGAATAGAATGATTGCACATGGACCCAACCATTGACAAAAGTTACACAGTCATATAGCAAGAACTTGTCCTTCTTTAAACCAATTTTTCATAAACTCTAAGTACATATTTCTGTCTGGTTCTTTGTACACATATGCATGAAAATCACTGTAAGACATTAACATTTAATGATAAAAAGACCAAAAAAATGAGCCATGCAGCACCTTAAAGAGTAGAGATTTCAGCAGAATCTGGAATCTGGCCTACTTTTCACAAATGCTCATGCTAAAATGAGTTAGCTAGTTTTAATGGTACTACAGACTGGCAAGGCTATTTCTCAGGAAAAAAAATTAATGAGGGTACTGTCAAGCCATGTGGTGGGCTATAGGTTTCTAAATACGTGTAGTAAATTTGCAGTGATGCTCTATTTTTACTACATTAACATGACAACAGTTTCATTCAGGATCAAACCAACTCATTATATCTGTACTTGCATCTCTGGAGTTTCCTAATGAACCCTCTTCCTGACATGCCGGATTTTTCTTGCTCGAATTTACGTATTTTTCCTACTGGGGGACTATTTATCCTCATAGGAGACCCCAATTGCAGTATAATCCGAGCACAGTTCCACCGTGTCAATGAGAACTGGGGCATAGATAGTAAGTTGCTCGGAGAAGTGGCTGAAGAACAGAAAGGTTTCTTGTTGGAACTTTTCTCCACATCTACTCAAGAAAACAATGGCATGGGGATCGAATTAAAATATAGTCTATAGCAGTGATGGTGAACCTTTTCGAGGTCGAGTGCCCAAACTGCAACCCAAAACCCACTTATTTATTGCAAAGTGCCATGTCCCTCTGGCTTTCTAGTAACAAACTCTGGCAAACTCTGTGCTGGGACGATGGCACATGTGCCCACAGAGAGGGCTCTGAGTGCCACCTCTGGCATGCATGCCATAGGTTTTCCATCATTGGTCTATAGTCAGCATGTGGTTGGATAGGCTGATTAGGAGTGGAACAGACTGCATGCATGTCTACTCTCCATGCCATTTTTAACATATTACATTTGAAATCATTACTTATTCATTGTGTATGATCCTGATGTCAATCCTGACTGTATAGTTTCAAGGGCTGGGCAGCTACATTTCATAAGGATCCAAGTAGAAATACACACATCCCCCCACATTTGCAGCTTTGATATTTGCAGATTTGATTATTCACGGATTTGATTAATAGGTTCTCTCTAGGAATCTGCAATGCAACTCTGTGGTCAGCTTTAACTAAAAGTTGCACTGAAAGACCTAGACATTCCTAGAGAGAATACTCTACTAGGCATTTGTAGCTCTTCCTGTGCAGTTCTATGGTCAGTATCTGTCGGACGTTGACCACAGAGTTGCACTGGAGGACCTAGAGATTCCTAGAGAGGTGTCTTTTAAGGCGAAAACATGGTGTTTTTGTTATTTGTGGTTTTTCCATATTCACAGGGTCTTATGCCCCTAACCTTAGCGAATATGGAGGGACAAGTGTACTGGTTAATACAGTAGAAAATATAATTCACTGCCCAGATAGTGCAGCCATTCAAAGTGCCTGTATTGTGCATGCTGAAATACAACACTTGGTTCTGACCACTCAAAAACCTGTCACTATCTTTTAAAAAATAGAACAATTTCTCTATGCACCTTCAAACCACTTCAAGCCTCATATTCTAGGGATAGGGTGGGGAATGGAAGCCAAATTTTTCAGGAAATTGAATGTGCCGCCATTTCTGCATTTGTGCAGAAACACAGATTCCACGTTGACATGAATTCATCTGAGGAATTCTGTGTGTCTGTTGCCTGTGTCACTGGAGCATACAAGTTCTATAAGTACTGTGTTTCTGTTGTATGTGAGGTATGAATGATTCAGCCTTTGGATTTCACAAACACACACTGGTCTGTGTTGCAGATTATCTTAGCTTCTCTCCCTTTCCTCAGCCTTTTCATCTCAAGCTCTCCTGAGACATGCACAAAACTTTATTGACAAGCCACACTGCTGCTAATCCATATATTGGGCTTAGCTTTTTCTGCAGGCAGCTTCAAAGATCTCTCTCCAGCTCTCTCATCTGTGTGGTGGCTGATGGGCCAGGGGCCACCAACATCTCGAAAACATACTGCTTTTCTGTTACCCTGGTGCATATCAATACAAAGTATATGAGGATTTTCTCCTTGTGTTCAGACTTTGTTCTTTTTTTTTTTGCGAGGCGGGGGAGAGGAGATTCAATCAGGCATTTCCAGGCCTTTTCAGATTCTTCAGCCACGTACCTTATAATTAGGAAAAGCACAGAGCTGAAGAGGAAATACAACCAGAGAAAAGGTCAGTCAAAAAGCAAAGATCTAAATGGTGAAGCATGAGAATTTTTCTGGGAGGAAAAAGCCACAGCATGAAGACAGCAAGCAGTATTCTGGAAGTGGGCAAGAGACTGAACCTGATTGCACCATGGGAATCTGGAGACACAGCAAGACATGAACAGCTCCAGCGACCAACCCCTACTGCATAACATTGGTGTTCTGGCATTGTCCTGCTGATGTGCCGTTGCAAACGTGTCTTTTTGTAAGCTGGTTGGGTGGATCTGGAAACTGTAGTTGGGGGGAAAAAATTCTTCCAGACTCTAGCAACATGCATTTCTTTACATGAAAATTATACAAGAAGATAGAAAACAATGTTAGTATGAGGCATCCACATTACCAATGCAGAGTGGACAACAGCATGAAGGATTTCTTCATACATTGTGTGTGTTTTTTTTAAAGGACATGTCACCTAGGATTTATTACAATGTTTTATTGTGTGTTTGGTTGTTTGGGTATTTATTACATTCATAAATATTAGTACTTATCATGGTTATATCTGTAGTAAGATTTATTACAATGGTTTGTTATGTGTTTGTTCATGTATTTATTACATTTATAAATATTATGTATTTATTACATTTATACCCCATCCTTTCCCCCAAGGAGCTCAAGGTACCATGTGTGTTCCTCCTTCCATACCCTTCCATTTCCTTCTGTATGGTGGTATAGCCTGAGAGTTAGTGACCGGTGTACGCAGGGACGTAGCCAAGGGGGGGGGTTCTGGAGGTCTGGACCCCCCCTTCCATTAGAAAAATGAATGGTGTGTGCTGCTGCGCCGCCGCACTCAAGCCCCATTATAATGATGGCACTTAGTCTGGACCCCCCCTTCCTAAAATCCTAGCTACGTCCCTGGTGTACGATCCCTGCCTGTCCTATGCATAGGTAGGGAATGTTTACATAGGCTGCATCCACACTGCAGAAATAATCCAGTTTGACACCACTTTAACTGCCATGGCTCAGTGCTATATAATCCTGGGGTTTGTAGTTTGTTGTGGCACCAGAGCCCTCTGACAGAGAAGGCTAAATGTCTGACAGAACTACAGTTTCCATAATTCCATAGCACTGAGCCATGGCAATTAAAATGGTGCCAACTGGATGACTTCTGCAGTGCGGGCACAGCTATAGTGAAACTGAAGCTTATCTAACTCAGGGGCTGAACAGACCAGCATTTAATGCTGGCCTTTGGGCAGAGTGGGGGCATGGCGGTTGCACGACGCATGCCCCGACTTCATCTCCAAGCCACCATCATGCCGCCTGTCTGACCACAAGGTGGGTGGCATTATGTCACTCCTTTGGCGTTACATTCAGAGGACGCACACTAAAAGAAGTGCTGGAAAGTGTTGCTGCAGCAGCAAAGGAACCCCTTTTCCTGCTCCAAAAGGAGTGGCATTTTGCCGTTCTTTTTAGGGCCAGAAAAATGCTGGATCAAGGCTGCGGCAACTACACACCGCTGCCCCTATCTGGCAAGGAAAGGGGTGGCAAGACACTGCTCCAAAGGGGCGGTCTGTTTAGCCCCTCACTTGCAGATGAAATAACTTGGGGAAATGGTTTCTATGAAAAGGGATAAACCTTAAAATCGGTACCGGTACGCTGCTTATTGGCGGTATGTACCACACCTATATTATCATTATGAGATTATGAGATGGGGGGGAAGGGGAAGAAAAAGACACAATCATGGCTAATTTGTGTGACTGTGCAGAAGATTTTCAGATGATGTTGCACTCATCCAGGATTTATCCTGGGGAAAAACCAGGAATGCTCTGGCCACAAGCCATTCATGGAGAAGTCCCGTAAATGGCTTCTCAATAGCATGAATGAAACACAATTGTGAGAGTGCAAAAGTTAATTGTGCTTCATTCACGTTCTTGCAGAAGTAAGTGGGGATACCCAGAATGCATTGCAGCAGAAGCAATCTGTTCTCTTTGCCAGGATTGGTTTTGCAGTGGATTTCAGTCTTCTTTTGCTGTATGAGGCACAATTTTGTTTACACTGGATTAAAACAATGTGGTAAAGTAATACATTTTATTTTGTTGTCTTTTATTCTGTGTGGGACAGAAACACAATTTCAAGACATGCACTGTAGTGGCAAAACGGCGCATGTGCAAACCAATAAATTCCAATGTACTAACGATTCATTCATGGATGTGTGAGAAATGCAATCACAATTACAGTGGGACCTTGTTAACTGCTGAGATTTGGTTTCAGGATCCCTCGTGGATAACAAAAGCCATGAATGCACAAGTCCCATTAAATATAATGGCAGCGCAAAACAGTGTCCCTTACATAAAATGAAAAATCAAGGATTGCTATCTGGAATTTATACATTTTTTGGAATATTTTCAAGCTGTGGATGTTTGAATCCGTGGATAAAAAATCCATGGATAAGGAAGGCCGACTGTATATGGTAATGTCACAATAATTGTGTGATTGCATGACTGTGCAAAATTGTCAAGCACTATAGTGCTACTGTTCCATTAGCTTTCATTACTGTGATTATTGCTGAATTGGCCCTGGTATGATAATCTCCTATGATAGGGTTGCCTTAGGCTCGCCATAAGTCAAAAATGACTGGGAGGGACACAGCAACAATAACAGGGTATAGTGGCCACTTGAATGATGAGACTGGACAAGCCAACACAAAGCAGCATACTTAGAAAAATAAAGATTGGAAGGCTCTCCTTCAGCTTCTTTCAGTGTTTCCAGAATGAAGTAGAACATTGTGTTAATGATTGCAAGAGGGAAAATATGGTATGGTGCTGCAGAAGTTGTCTTGAGCTGTTATGGAGGCAGGGAGTAGGGGTGTGGAGGGACTAAGGGGATGGCAGGCTCCAAAAGGAGAAGAAAATGAGGCTCTGGTGAACTGACGACTGCAGCAAGGGGCAGGCAAGGAGGGAGGAGGGAAGGGCAGAGAGAAGGCTGAAATGGACATTGAGGCTGCTTGGCTTTATCTGACTAATGAAAAGCAGCAAGCGTGTCGGAGAATGTGAGAGTCGTGGATCGATTGAGAGATAAAGCCAGAAATGAAGGCAGCTGGAGAAGCAGACTGGTGGGAGAGAGGGAAAGAAGCTAGGGCTGGGGTTATGCTCAGGGTGTCCAGCACGTGGGTGGGGGGAACAAATGTCAGTAGACCTACAAGTGTTCGAATTGCAATGGTGCATCCACATAGAAAGGTGGGTATCCTTCGTATGGATCGGTCCCTCCAAACACATAGTAAATAAACAATGTGTTGCTTATGCAGTGCTGGAGAAGCTAATATTGTGTCAGCGCTCAACCAGTGCCAAACTGTTTTTGCCCCTGATGACCTATACACAATGATTCTCCCATCCAGAACATATTTGGCATGTCCTGAAGTATTAGGATTTGTGGGGTTTTAATGGGATTCTGATGTAACAGAAGTATAAGCAGAGCCTCCCCATAGCAGAGAAAGAAACAAGTTAGGTGTTTCTAATGAATGCACTAACTAGCTGTGCTTATGAAAGTAGTTATACATGGGTTTACTCCTTCAACTCTGAGCCTGGAAACCCAGATTTCAGTGGTATCTGGGAGTGCATTTGCCCACTGCACCTGTTCCTTGAGATGTCAAACATGCCCTTGGTGACACATGCCATAGCTACATCCCAGTTGGATTACCGTAATGGATTCTACATGGGGCTGCCTTTGAAGACCGTTTGGAAATTTCAGCCGGTCCAAAGAGCTGCAGCTATATTGCTAAGTGGGGCTGGCTACAGGGAACATGCAACCCCCTTGTTGTAATAGCTCCACTGGCAGCTGGTACATTTCTGAGCACAATTCAAAGTGCTGCTTATAGAATCATCAAATCATAGAGTTTATGTCCAACCCCTTTCTGTCATCCAGGAACTCAAAACCAAAGCACCCCAACAGATCCAGCCTCTGTTTAAAGACCTCCAAAGAAGAAGACTCCACCAGCCTCAGAGAGAATGTGTTCCATTGTCATACAGTTCTTACTGTCAGGAAGTTCCTCCTAATGTTGAGGTAGAATCTCTTTTCCTGTAGTTTGAATCCATTTCTCTGTGTCCTATTCTCTGGAGCAGCTGAAAACAAACATGCTCCATCCTCAATATGACACCCCTTCAAATATTTAAACAGGGTTATCATAGCACCCCTTAACCTTCTCTTCTCCAGGTTAAACATACCCAGCTCCTTCAGCCACTTCTCATAAAGCATGACCTTTAAAGCCCTACATGCAGGGACGTAGCCAAGGGGGGGGTGGTTCTTGGGGTCCAGACCCCCCTTCTGTTAGATAAAATGAATGGTACGTGCTGCCGCGCCGCCGCACCCAAGCCCCATTATAATGGTGGCACTTAGTCTGGACCCCCTCTTCCCAAAATCCTGGCTACGTCCCTGCTACATGGTTCAGTTGCAGGTTATTTGAAGGAATGTATTCTCTTTTACAAATCAGCCTGTGATTTGAGGTCTGCTAGGGAGGCCCTTCTCTCTGCCCCATCACTCTCCCAGGTATATCTGGCAGGAACACAGGAGATGGGACCTTCTCAGTGGCTGTCCGTCTGGTCTGGAACTCCCTTCCCAGTGAAGGTAGATTGTCACCTGCCCTACTTTCTTTTCACAGCTAAGCAAAGTCTTTTCTATTCCAGAAAAACAAACTTTCTCTTTGTCCAGTGCTAGGAATGTTTCCTTGTTGTGGACTGAGACACAACAATTCTCTGTTACTAGATGGTGCCTTTAGCATCACATAAAGTCCCAGCACAGCAGTTATGATATTCTAACACAAGAAATGATTTAAGAATACATGGCAGAATTTAAACACACAGCAGTAGTAAAGTTCAGTTCCCAGTCATACCTCTAAAGCCCACTGTCAAACAGCTATTCACCTTGACAAGTTGTGCATGGCACCTTTTTCTAAACAGTTAATTAAAGAGTAGTCAAGTGTAGCCTCCTGGAAAAGTCCTACATTCTAAATGTGGTTTCTGTACGGCTGTATGATGTGATTTTTCATTCCAAATGTCCTTTTCAAAATTACCAGTTTCACAGGGAACCTACCTGAAGATTTATTGAGTTATGGAATAACTAAGAGAAGTGGTCCATTTTAGCACTCATACAGGATAATAATAAGGAAGACATTACAGTAGTGCTCAAAAACCTGTGGGGGATTTTTAGTTTTCTTTGAAGGACAATTTCCAAAGTGAAGCCACTGAGTCAGAGTTCAAAAGCAAATTTGATAGTGAAATTTATGATCTAATAGTGTGTTTCTGTTGGATCCCACTGTTTCTGGCAGAATAAGCAAGGCCTGTTACAGACTGCCAAAATAAAGCTGCTTCAGGTCTCTTTGAAGGTATGCTATTTAAATGATGCATGCATCCTAAGAATCCGGAAGCTGCACCAAAGCTGCACTCCAGTGTTTAGGAATGGAGGGTGGCTTTGGTGCGACCTCCGGACTCTAGGACCCATGCATCATTTAAATAGCATACCTCCAAAGAGACCCCAAGCAGCTTTATTTTGGCAGTCTGTAACAGGCCTCAGTCTCCCTCCCTCCTATGGACCTAAAAATCTGCTGTGTGGGGCTGAGAAATCCTCTGGTTGCAGCAGGAAGGGTGAAAGGAACAAAGCCCCAGCTGCACTGGTGTTAAATACAAAAGTGTACCAATGGATTTGGAAGCATCCTATTGAATCTTGACCTTAGTCAAGGGACTGGGAGTAGCTTACTCACCATAGAAAGTAATTGTGTTGCTTTTGTTGTTTATTTGCATCATTCTTTCTTCTATGAATCGGCCAATTCATCCTCAGGGATTATTGCTTGGTAATACAGTTACAACCATTATAACTGAATCTTTTATTTACTGAATTGGGTCATGTCATATTCATTTGATGGGCTATGTAATAATTTGTGGTCTGCATAATAATGTGATGACACACATACTGACATATCTAACTTTACTTTTTAGTCTTTTGTTGATGATGAGGCTGCACAGGACAAAGTGAAAAGAACAAAAAGTATGTATAAAGAACGGAAGGAAGGACAAATCGCCAAGGAAGAGTACAGGTGTGTAGCCCAAACTTGTGGGCATAGTCTAAGGAAAGGTAAAACTCTAATGAGTTTTATGAGCTGGCTCAGCAAGCAAGGAGCAACAAAAAGGAGATTTTCCAGATACATTCAAGGTAAGAAAATTGCCAAGGAGACAGTGGGGTGTAATGCACTCTGTATGGGGCTGCCTTTGGAAATTGTTCAGAAACTTCAGCGGGTCCAAAATGCTACTGTAATGCATTCTTCATGGGATTGCCTTTAGAGATTGTTTGGAAACTTCAGCAGGTCCAAAATGCAGTGGCCAAAAACTGGTGCCAGTTATAGGGTGCATATAGCTAAAAGTTCCATTGGCTACCAGTTCATTTCCAGGCACTATTCCAAGTGTGGTCATGACCTATAAAGCCCTTCATGTCTTAGGTCCAAACCATCAGAAAGACTGTATCTCCCCATAGGAATTTGCAAGGATGCTAAAATCTACTGGGGAAGGCTTTCTTTTGGTCCCACCACCATCGCAGGCTCACTTGGTGAGGATACAAGAGAGAGCCTTCTTGGTGGCTGCTCCCAATGTCTGAAACTGGCCCCCTCCCTGTTTACTTTTTGCCAACAGGCAAAGACATTTTTATTGAAGCAGCCTTTTAGGATATAATCATGTTAGGGAGGCTTTTATACAGGGTATGTGCTTTAGATACATTCTTAAACATTTCTATGTTTTACGTCATTTTATACTATTTTCAGCTCATTGATTTTAATTGTTTTTAAATTTTTATTGTAAAATTTTTTAAAAATATTTGTGAGCCACCCTGGGTCCCTTTCAGGGAGAAAAGTGGCATAGAAATGAAATAAATAAATAAATAGGGTGTGTTCAGTCAAAATGGTAAATTGCTAACAGACCATAATGAAAAATTGAGCTACTCAATACATATTTTGCCCCCCACCCACCAAAGAACAGTGTGTTTCCATGAAACAGCAGAGACCTTGGGAAGGAATCCAGTTTGCAATTCTAGATTGATAGGGAATTAGTCAGAAATCACAATAGCTAACCTAAATGAGTTCATCTGGCAGGGCCAGAGGAACTGTATCTGAGTACTGAAGGATCTTCCTGATGTACTCTCTGAAGCACTTACCATCATTTTTTATACATTTTGGATAATGGGTGAGGTGCCACTGGAGAAGAGCAAACTTTGTCCCTCTCTTCAAAAAAGTCAAAGAGGAGGAGGAGGAGGATTGATGATGATGATGATGATCAAGGAAACTGATCCATCAGCCTGACCTCAATACCAGGAAAAATATCGGAACGAAGTATACAGGAGTCTGTCTGCAAGTTTTGTCTTGAGGATAATGCAGTGTTCAGTAGGAGCCAGCATGGGTTTGCAAACCCTGCTAAACGAATCTGATCTTTTAAAAAGTCACATCACTAGTTTAGTAGATGGGAATGCTGTAGAGGCCATTTATCTGGATTTCAGCAAAGCATTTCATAAGAGCCTCCATGATGTTTTGGTTAGCAAATTCATTAAATTTAGAACAGATAGAAACATTGTCAGATGGATCCGTAATTGGTTGGAAAACCGTTCAAAGTGTCACCATAAACAGCTGCACTTCAAACTGGAAGGAGGTCTCGAGTGGAGTGCCTCTTGGTTCTGTGCTAGGGCTGTTACTCTTCAAGATTTTTATGGTGGGGGAATCCTTATTAAGTTTTCAGATCATACAAAACTGGGAGGGGTGGCTAACACAATGGAAAATAGGAACATTGTTCAAAAGGATAAAGATAAACTAGAAAATTAAGCAGAAATTAATAAAATGAAATTCAATAGAGACAGATGCAAAATTCTGTATTTAGACTACAAAACCCAAATGCAAAGGTATAGGATGGGGAATATGTGATTCAGCAGAATTGCATGTCTCCGTCTTATCACTGCTTTGTCCTCCAATTGTTGTTACCTGCACCTTGCCATTGAAGGGGGAAACCCATCAATAAACTCCATATTGCGATGGCATAGTGCAAGTCCACAGATGTGGTAAATTATGCTATGGCAGTTCCACGATTGTGTGGTCACATGGTGCCAGTATCTCCTCCTTTCCTCTATCCTCTCCCCTTCCTCTTCCCAAAACAGCCAGCTTTTGTTTGTTTGTTTTACTTTATTTTAATTTTTCTGTTAAAATGCAGTAGCACAACTTCTGAATTGTGTTTAAAAAGACAAAACACACACAAAAGAAAGGCATGCTGAGTAGGACACAGGTCAGGGAGAGAAGGTTTGGAACAAGGGTGGAAGAGAGCATGCCGGACCAACAACAGTCCAGTCATGTGAATGAAATAAAGTGCAGTAGGAGTTCTCCCAATCTGGTAATTATGCACATTAATGTGATTATGGCAAGAAAGGGGCTCATGCAATAAAACCCCAAGTTGGGGGCAGTAATAGTCCCATTATATTCTGATTGGACCTCCTCTGGAGTATTGCCTTCAATTCTCATTTTAAGAAAGATCATGCTCTCTTCCATCCTTGTTCCAAACCTTACCCCCCTGACCTGTGTCCTACCCAGCATGCCTTTCCTTTTTGTGTGTTTTGTCATTTTAAACACAATTCAGAAGTTGTGCTAATGCATTTTAACCAAAAAAAAAATGGGAGCAGGTTTACAGAAGGACAACGAGGATGATAAGAAATATGGAGAACAAAACATAGGAGGAAAGGATGAAGAAGCTGGGCTTGCTCAACATGGTGAGAAAACTGAGGGGTGACATGACTGAACTCTTTAAATACCTCAAGCGTTGTTATAAGGAAGATTATTTTATTATTTATTACATTAATTTGTGTCCCGCTTTTCTCCCAAAATTGAGACCCAAGTAGATGAGGGCAGGCCTGTTCTCTGCTGTCCCAGAGGGTACTACCAGGTCTAATGGTCTGAGGTTACAGGAGAGTAGATTTTGATTGAGCATCAGAAGGAACTTCTTGACAGTAAGGCTGGTTCAATGGATCTAATTGCCTATACAGGTGGTGGAGTCTCCTTTTCTGGATGTCTTCAGAGAGGCTGGACAGCTACCTGCTGGGGATGCTCTACCTGGAGATCCTACACTGAACAGGGGGTTGGCCCATAGGGCCCCTTCAAGGTCTATGATTCTAGGGGGATTATCACACCAGAGGCTTATCGTCGGTAAAACATTTCTGAAGTGTGAAGGTGTGATAGCCGATTGCGCTTCTAAATAATCACTGAGGCGTCTCCACTCCTCTCCTGTCCTCAAAGCGTTCGCGGAGCAGCCATTTCTCCATAATGGAAGTTCCTGTTATGCTTTGGTTGTTGTATAACAAGAATGCATATGCCTGAAACCACTTCAGATAAGGCTGCTGAAGATCACCAGGAAGTTGGATGAAGACTTGTGTATGCAAATATGTGTTACACATGAATTCCCTAGCCTAATCCATTCATCAGA
>NC_056523.1:224338171-224383078 GCF_019175285.1 Sceloporus undulatus
GCCATCTAGAGTGTGTCCACACTGCAGAATTAACATACTTTGACACCAGTTTAAACTGCCATGATTCTAACCTACAGAATCCTGGGATTTGTACTTTTGTGAGGTATTTAGCCTGGTCTGTCAGAGAGCTCTGGTGCTTCGCCAAACTACAAATCCCATGATTGTCTAAAATAAAGGCATAGCAGTTTAACATGGTGTCAAACTGCTTTACTTCTGTACCTCTAATAGGCTTTCAGACTGAACGGATCTGTACTGAGTTACACAGTGTTGAACTTGAACACTTGTAAAATGCAGCATTTCTCCCACCAGAATGCTATACTATAGTGAGGAATTTTTGAAGAGTATATTTGTGTTAACACTTTTCACTGGGGTGTAGATCTTTCTTTGGGTATACCATTCTAGTAAGTGGAAGGTGAAATTACTAAATGTTGTTCCTTCATTTAGCAACAGAAATTCTGTACATAGTTGAGCTAGGATGTGTAGGAGCCAACTAAACAAGACTCTGCCCTTATCATTTAGTATTCTATGTACAGAGAATTTGCTTTTATTGCATGAAAGAGCACTTCATCATATTAACTCCAGGCTCAGACAAAGAACTTTTTTCTGTCTCAGTAAAAGTGCAGTCCACCAGTGATTTAGAGTTATCCAGGCAACTGGCCAATGACATTCACTTGCTGCTCATATTTTGAAAATCCTGTGTTTTACAACAGTGAGAGGAAAACGTCATTTCCTTAGCAATTAAATGAAAATTGTGGAAGCACACTGTCTTGAGGACAAGCTGGGAAAATGTAAGCAGTAAGAATTGTTGCTATTTTTCTATTGCTTATACTGAATGTTGTTATTTTCTACCCTTCTTTGCAGCTAGCAGACAGTGAGTTCTCCCCTGTCTTCCGCCTCCTCACCGTCTTTGCCTATGGGACGTATTCAGACTACTTGGGTATGTTTCCTATTATCCTCAGGAAACAAGAATAGTCAAGGGAGGAAAATGCTGATAAGAGAGAAGGTACAGCAAAGCAAGGACAGAGCAAATGCAGTTGTACCAACTGGATGCCTTGTTCCTAAATTTGGAAATGGGAAGCACCAGTGCAGGAGCAATGCTGTCTAGTTTAACAGAGTGTAGAGAGATCTTGTAGCACCTTTGAAACTAACTGAAAGAAAGAAATTGGCACCATGAGCTTTCGTAGACTTCAGTCTACTTCCTCAGATGATTTGGTGGAGGGGAATGCATCTGAGGAAATAGACTGAAGTCTATGAAAGCTCATGCTGCCATTTCTTTCTTTCAGTTAGTCTTAAAGGTGCTACAAGATCTCTCTACATAGTGATTTTAACTGTATCCTCTTTTATTGTTGTAGTCCGCTTGGAATCCAAGTGATTAAGTGGAATATAAATAAAATATACTATTATTTTATAGACTAACACAGCTATATCTTTGAATTTTAGCATAACAGAGTTGGAAGTTTTACAGATTATGAAGGAGCTAAGTTTATGGGCCCTATTATACTGGACTTTGCCAGTGGCTTATGGTTTTTATGATCTCTTCCATCCTCTGGTTCAGTTCTTTACATCCTCCCTTTGGTGTTTTTTTTTTTAAGAATCACATATGAATTTTGTAGGAAAGTCTGTTATTTTATTATTTGTTTGAAAGATTTTGTGTAGCATATAACAGTGTTTGGCTGGTCTCTGGGGCAGTAGTGATAACACCACTCACTTATTTGTTGGGAGGCAGTATAGTCTAAAAAGCACAATCTACATTTTTATGGCTTTCCTAGCAAGATTTGCTTTTTGTGCCTTTGGGATTTATAACCCAAAAGGAGAGGGGAGATTATATAGAATTACTGGATGCTTGAATAAATTACTATGAATACGTGTGTTCTACTTATGTAAATTTTGGTGAATTGGTAAAGCTGTATCTGAAGTGGAGAAGCAACCTTGGGAGTTTGGATTGGGGGTGGTTTGAAACTGACATGTGAACAGAACTTAACAGTGACAATAATACTTATTTCTTACTCACCTTTCCCCATGCATCAGCAACAGATTAAAACAGATTAAAATGCAACACATATCAGTTAAAAACTAACTACCATTTCCAGAATTCCATAGCCTTGAGCCATGGCAATTAAAGTGGTGTCAAACAGGATTATTTCTCCAGTGTGGATGCAGCCTTAGACCTGTCTGACAGAAGTAAATGTCCCCCAGAGGACTTGAGTGTATGGGGCAGATTATATGGGAGGAGACGATCCTTTAGGTAACCTAGACCCAAACCATGTAGGGCTTTGTACCTTGCCTGGAAACTACATAATTGACAGCCAGTGAAGTAATTTTATTATTGGTGTAATATGTGGCTGTCATGTTTTGAACTAATTGATGGTTCCAAACCTGGTACAGAAGTAGCCCAATGTATAGTGCATTGTGGGAGGTCACCCTTGAAGTTATCAGTGTGTGCATGTGCACTACCATCTTTAGCTCCAACTCTAGGAAAGGGAGCAGCAGCGGGTTCGTCTGTCTGAGATGTCATTTGGAGTGACGGATCCAGAAACATTCCCAAGCTGTGAATACAGTCTGTCAGGAAACTTTACCTCCATCCAGGTCTGGTTGACACACCTCCAAAACCATGTTAGGACCCTTAACAGTCAGCACCTCTATCTTGTCTGGATTCAGTTTGTTTTTCCTTATCCAGCCCATTGCCTCCTCCAGGCATTAACTCAGAAGAGACACTAACTTTAGTCTTGGCTGTTTTTGAAGGTGTGGTAAAAGATACTTGGGTGTCATCAGCCTACTAACAGCACCTAGCCCCATGCCTTCAGATTATCTCCCAGTGGTTCCATGTAGATGTTGAATAGCACTGAGGATAGAATGGCACCTTGTGGTCATGTGAAATTGGAAGAATATTAGAGCATGGAAAGAGAGATTGGATCCAAGTCTGTACTGAAAGTGAGGGAATCTAACCTCTGTGCTTCTTCTTGTTTCCTGAGAGCAGCTGAATCTGGGAATCTGCCTCCCTTAACAGAGGCTCAGAAGAACAAATTGCGGCATCTCTCAGTCGTCACACTGGCTTCAAAACTCAAGGTAATGTGCTCACCCTGTTGTAGTCTGTCCTTATTCTTCTGGAGATTGCACCTCACACTGGCTTGTGTCCCCACAGTGCATTCCTTACTCAATGTTGCTGGAGCAGCTGCAGCTGAAAAATGTGCGCCAGCTGGAGGACTTGGTGATTGAGGCTGTATATGCAGATGTACTTCGGGGAAGCCTAGACCAGCGTAATCAACGATTAGAGGTGGATTATAGCATTGGGCGTGACATTCGCAGGGAGGAGCTCAGTGCCATCACTCGCACACTTCAGGAATGGTAAGAAAGGTTCTCTGCTTGTAAAAGCTGGTATGGAGTGTATCTCAAGACTCACAAAGACACACACCTCATAAATGCACATCTCTTCTTCCTGTGTGGTTGGTTGTGTCTGAGGTTTTCTTTCTCTGGGCACAACTAGATGTGACGCTGGAAATAAACAAAGATTTGTCAAGTTTGTGTGTTTCCAGAACTTTTTGTGATCTCTGCAAGAAACTACATAATTTAAACATTTTAAATCATGTGCTCTTCTAGAAATATCAAAATTCTGTAATACAGAAAGCTAAATTCTGTGGTATGTATACATTGTGAAAAGAAGGGAAAACCCCAAAATAAGAACAATTATGTATTTTTGTTGTTTTGCATGGCTTGTTTTTCTTTTCTGAGCTCTAGAGAGGGACGTAGAGGAACACTAAAGGCCTGCCTCCTCACTACTGGCAGTTCCTTCCTTCCTGCTTAAGAGGTTCACCACGCAGTAACCTCACACCTTTAAACACATCTCACAGAATTGTTAGAAGTTTCTTTTGGAGGTTTCTTTTTATAATAGCTGACATTCTCAGGAATCTAAATTCCATTGTCATGCCCTGTTTTTCCCCCTGTATCTTCTTAAGATTGCAGCATGCAGCCAACCTTGGGCCTACCCTTAACAGAATGCCTTTTGTGGTACTTTCATTTATGTGTTGTGGGTTTCTATGTTCAATTCCACATTCTTTAATAAGACACCTGTGTCTTTGTGTAAGCAATCTCCTACCAGGTCTGCTTCTGCTGTCTTACTCACCCACTTCTCCCTCTCTTGAACATTCTTATGATAATAGATCACTCATATCCCCTTCTTTTGATGCACATGTTTATTCCAGATATCCCAACCAGATCCTTCTGAGTGTTTGCCTGCTTAGGTCATCTCTGCCCCCCTGTCCTGCCTGCTCACCTTTTGCCTGTTCTTTACAGGTGCCAGGGCTGTGAGGTTGTCCTTTCAAGCATTGAAGAACAAGTTAGCCGAGCCAATCTGCACAAAGAGCAGCAGCTGGGTCTGAAACAGCAAATTGAGAGTGAGGTGGGTGTACCTGGCTGTAGCAGAGCCTTCATCTGAGTTCAGACATGATGATAAAATTGAAAAGTCCCCACTGCCTTGGTTGGTAACCTGCTGCTTGCCTTTTATGTTCTCCATTTAGGCTGATGCTATACAGGTATTTATATTGCTGGAACATAAATGGCTTTTTGCTGGCTCGTGGATTTGCTCTCTGGCCAGAACTTTCATTTTTTCAAAATGTATCAGCAGCTAGAAATTGCATAGTCAGGTTCTCTCTTAACATATAATATAACCAGACAAAGAACATTAAGAATCTTGCAAACTCTTTGCTTTCCCTGAACACATATATCTTGCTATGTATGTTTCTGTTTATTTATACAGTCGCCCCTCCATTTTCATGGACTTAGGATCCGTGTCTCTCGCTTATGTGTGAGTGGCAAATGGAGAGGGATAAAATGGGGTGCGTGCCCACAGAGCAGTTTACAATTGTTAATTTGATAGTTCCCTAACCGCAGGCTTACAGTCTAAAAGGAAATGACACATAGGGGAAAGGGGATGGCAGTGGGGGAGAGGATTAAATCCAACAGATGCTGGCTGCTATTCACTTCCTCAGAAGCCACAGCTGTGGCAGTTGGGATGAATGGAGGATCTTTCATCAGTTGCTGGGCCTAGGTATGATGGACTTGTGCCTGCCTCTTCTTCTCTCCCTCTGAAGGAGGCTACAATAGTGGCAAAGGAGGCCTTTCATCTGCTGGTGATAGTAGGCACTTGGAGCCATGCCTGCCTCATCTTCTCTTCTTCAAATGCCACAGTAGGGGCAGTATTTGTAAAACATTTATTTATAAGATTTCCCCCAACTAAAGAGGTACTAAAGGCGTTTCAATTTCCAAGATGAAAAATAGAATACATTTGGCTCTCCATATTCACAGGGGTTATGGGCACAAAAGTAGAAAACTGCAAATATCTCTACACACACTCTCTCTAACATTAACTCATTTTATATTCCTATCTCTGTGGGCTAAGGAACACGAGTGAAGCACCACTTCCATCCTGTTGTTATGGAGCATGCTGGGCCTTGTAGTCCCAGATGTGGTTGGAGGTGGAAAGCTGGTGGGGTAACCAATGCTGGCTGAGACTCCAGGAGTGGAAGGGAAAGCAGAGATACTGATGTTACTTTATGCATTTATGACTTACTAAATTTTAACAAAGTTCTCTTTACATTTTCTACTGTCAATGATTTACATTTTCAGACTGTCTGTGATTTTCCGCAGTAGGCTGCAAAATTTCAATCCCCCCTTCCCCCCAAAAAAACCAAATCCAGCAACAACAAAAACACCACCATCTCATTATTGATGGCAAACCTCCAAATAATCAAATCTGCAAAAGTTAAACCTGTGAAAGTTGAGGTTTGACTGTACGACTGTTGGAAACCTTCAATCAAAGTGGCAGAGAAAACAATAAACCAGCCAAAGAGCTAAACAAAAAGCTAAACAAATGAACAATCAATAAGTAATAAGAAGAAATTGAAGGAATGTGAAGACATTATTAAACACGTAGGAGAATAGGAAATCTGTACTTCTTGTCTAAAACACAGTAAAGAAGATGTCAGATGTCTACAGCAGCTGAGGCCCTCTCCCATGTTCTCACACTGTGTTGCTCCCACTTTTGGGAAATGGAGGAGGAGCCTCTCTAGGAAATCTCAGTCCGTAAGCAGGTGCATGTGAGGAAAGGGGCTCTTTCAAGTATTGAAGTTCCAAATTACTTAGGCCTTTATATGTCATCCCCAGCATAATGAATGCAGACCAGAAACCAATGTAATTTCTTTATAGCCAGTCATCTGTGTTTTATATGACATTCCTGTCAACAATCTGACTGTTGCATTTTGCACTAGGTACAACTCATGATGCAGAGTACATTGCATCAGTCCGATTGGAAAGTCATCTGTGCATGAACGACTATGGCCAAGTTATCTCTGTCTAGGAAAAGCAGTACATCAAGGGGCCAGTCAAAAATGGCCCCAAATGCTTAGTTTTCCATATTTGTTGGCATATTTCATCTACCTTGTGAATATACAGTCTCAGATAGTGAAATATAGTGGTCATCCAAAACACCAGAGGGCATTTGATGAAGCCGTCAAAGAGGCAAAGCCATGTCTTCCTGAATAAGTTACAAATACCTTCCATGGTGGGGACAGGGCAGCTGGTCAGATCTTAGTTTTGGTGCTAATCCATATGTACAGTATGTTCATTTGCCACTTTAATTTTGTTCCTCTTTCCCCCCCACCACCTCTTTTTGCCCCAGTAGGTGGCAAATCTTAAAAAGACAATAAAGGTGACGACAGCAGCAGCTGCTGCAGCAACATCCCAGGACCCTGAGCAGCATCTGTCAGAACTCCGGGAGCCCGCTCCGGGTACCAACCAGCGCCAAGCCAGCAAAAAGGCTTCCAAGGGCAAAGGGTGAGATGGAACCCCAGTCAGAAGCCGGTCCCTTCATCTCTGCCTGTGGGGCAGAAAGCCCCAGTGTTTCACCTGCAGCTCAGTCCCTATACTTGGGGAAGGGACTATTAATTTATGAAATCCTTACTTGGGCATTCTGCTGGTGCTGATTCCAAAAAAAATGTTTCTTTCTCCACAGGCTCCGAGGCAGTGCAAAGATCTGGTCTAAATCAAACTAACAGGACTGCTGCTGGGAAGGACGAACAGATGTCCCATGTATGGTGCTTGCTTCTCCAACCTGGATGACTCTGCACAAGCTGTTCCTCCTCAGCTCCAGTCTCTCTCTAACCTCACTCTGCCTTTTCATTTTCCCTTCTTCTGGCATGCACAGCTATGCTTTCTGTCCTTCTGTTGCTATCTAATTTTTTTTTAATTTATTTTTTTTTTTACTTTTTTTTCTGTTCTGTGTGTCACCAATTTTTGGTTTTGCCCCCTCCCCCTCCTACTTTTGGGTGCATTTTAAGGAGCCATAAAATGACCTCTATTTCAGATACCTTTGCACCAATAGAATATTGTGGAAACCTGGTTGGAAATGAATGTGGCACCAAGTAACCACTTTTGTTCTGAGTGTTGATCCTGGGACATCTGCTCTGGGGCACAGTTTACCTTCTCAATTTTTAGCTTTGCTAGGATCAGTGGAGGGGCCGGGTGTGTATGAGTGCGTTTTGGGTGGATTGTTTTTAAAAAATAGTATAAATATATAAAGCAATTTAAAAAATAAATCTATGGACATATCTAAAGGAGTTGTCTTTGCTTTGTCATTTCATTCTCTTTGAAATGTTTTAGAGCATGCCTGCACAACATATGGCCTAGGGGCCACATGTGGCCCACCAAAGGATTTTTGGCGGCCCATGAAGATGTGGAACAACTTCAAGGCTCCTCCTTTGCTCGGCTTTCTCCTGAGGAGAGAGTCATGCAGAGGAAGAAGGGCAAATGCTCACCCTGTAAGGCTCCTCTGCTGCCTGGCTTTCTCCTGAGGAGAAGGCTGGGCAAGAGAGGAGGAAGAGGGGCAAACAGTTGCCTCTCAAGACTCCTTTATTGCTCGGCCTTCTCTGGAGGAGAAATTCAGGTGGAGAAGGATGGGCAAAGCTCCTCTGCTGCTTGGTTTTCTTCTGCGGAGAGGACCAGGCAGGGGAGGATGATGACAGTTGAATTAATATTAATTATTACTAATTAATAATGATTAATAATCAATATTTAATTAAAACTTATCTGTGGCCCAAAGAAATTTAGCTTATTTTAATTTTGGCCCCTACCTGCTGCCAATTTGTGCACGTCTGGTTTAGAGACTCACTTGTTTAGCCTACAGGATTTGGAAGCCCTTTATAGGAGGAGAGATGGTGGAAGACTACAAATCTCCATTAGCATGGGATGTCTTAGGTAGACTCATCATTGCTCTGGGTGTGGCATAATCAGTCCTAAATCTGTTATCTCGAGCATTGTGCTGTTGGCGATCCACGATCATTTCAGCATAGATGACTGAGGAATGTAGGTGTGTCCATATGTGTTCTCTAATAGTGTGGACTTCAATTGTGCTAAATTTTCCCAGAACTGAGCATTCAAAATTCTGCAGCATAGACTCCAATAATATATGGAGAGAGAATTGCTAGATGTCCAAGTGGGATTCAGGAAGGGAAGAGGGATTAGGGACCACATCCCAAACATATGATGGATAATGGAGTAAGATGAAGAATTCCAGAAGAAAATTAGCCTGTGCTTTATAGATTATAGCAGTGATGGTGAACCTTTTAGAGGCCGAGTGCCCAAACTGCAACCCAAAACCCACTTATTAATTGCAAAGTGCCATGTCCCTCTGGCTTTCTAGTAACAAACTCTGGCAAACTCTGTGCTGGGGCGACAGCACATGTGCCCACAGAGAGGGCTCTGAGTGCCACCTCTGGCACATGTGCCATAGGTTCGCCATCACTGGATTATAGCAATGCCTTTGATTAAATAGACCACAAACCGCTATGGAATGATCTTAAAGAAGTGAGTGTCACTACATCTGATAGTCCTGATGAGGAATCTGCTTAGAATGATAGGCAACTGTAAGAACAGACTATGGAGAAACAGAATGCTTCTCAGTTGGCAAAGGGATCAGGCAAGGCTGCATCATTTCACTCTTATCTGTTCAACTTATATGCAGAAAATATCATGAAGAGCAGGCTTGGACATACAGTAGAAGAAGGAGTGAAGATAGGAGGAAGGAATATCAATAAGATATAATAGCCTAAGATATGCAGATGACATTGTATTACTAGCAGCAAACATCACATATTTGGAACAATCATTAAAGGAAGTAAAAAAAGACAGTGCAAAAGTAGGCCTAATGTTAAACTTAAAGAAAACAAAATAATGACCAGAGAGGATTCAACCTATATGATAAGGAAATCAAAATAATTAAAGATTTCCTACATCTTGGTTCAAACATTAGAATGGAGACTGCAGTCAAGAAATCAGAAGAACTGTAGGAATAAGAGGGGCAGCTATAAAAGATCTAGACAAGATCCTGATGTGTAAAGATACACAATTGAGTACTAAAGTTCAAATTGTCCAGTCCATTGTATTTCCTATTAGCATGTATGGCTGTGAGAGCTGGATAGTGAAGAAAGAAGTTAAGGAGAAAATTATTTGAGATAAGGTGCTGAAGATCCCGTGGACAGACTAAAAGACAAACAGATGGGTCCTACAACAGATCAAGCCTGAACTCTCCCTGGAAGCCGAGATGACTAAATTGAGGCTGTCCTACTTCGGCCACACAATGAGAAGGCAAGAATCATTGGAAAAGATAATAATGCTGGGAAAAGTGGAGGGAAGTAGAAAGAGAAGAAGACCACCTGACTCTGAGAAGAGGTCACTTTCTATTCCCCCTCCCATTCTGCCAGAAGTTAAACAGATTTACAACCCTTTGTTCAGAGTTGTCTCTTCTTTCTTCACTTTCAACCCAGCATGGATGCAGCCATAAAGCTTTCCTCCTTGGATGTTTTCTTCTTGCAAACATGGAGGTCAGCTCTAGGGACCTCTGTACTAAGTATAGTTTTCTCTACTGATTAGTTATTCTTTAGAACCTGGATGCATTCTTTGTAGTAATAAAGGATAGTCTGCCCTTCCCTTATGCGGGGGATCTGTTCTGGACCCTCCCGCGTAAGGGGAGAAAGCATGTATGCTCGTGCCCCATTGAAAACAGTGGGGCATGTGCGCCGTTCATTAAATTGTACCATGGCTTCAGCGTAAGCTGAAAGCCATGTGAGGAAGTCTGACTGCAAGTCTTATTTTACCTTACTTATGTATCCTGTTTATTTGCTAGAAGCTAAGAACTAAGTCCTGTAATAAATACTTGTGGAGTTCAGGCTCCTGCTGCAGCTATGATTAACATATACATACCAAACCTACCATTTTTTAACCATTTCCTAACACTAAATAATGTCAAATGACCAAAAGATCAGTTCTATACCAGAAGACTGGTGAATAGCCAATGTAACACTAATTTTTAATGTGGGAAATCTAGGAAACTATATGCCAACTATCTTACTGTGTTCTAGGCACGTCTTGTCTCACAGCTGTCTCGCAGTGGATGCGCCATCGGCGTTTGAAGCTCAACATGTCCAAGACGGAGCTTCTTGTCTTTCCTCCTAAGTCCACCCTTCAACACGCCTTTTCTTTCTCTGTGGACAACATTTCTATTTAACCAGTCCAGCAAAGCCCGCAGTCTTGGTTTTATCTTTGACTCTTCTCTGTCGTGTATCCCTCAGATCCAGACCACAGCCAAGGCTTGTAGATTCTTTTTGTACAATATTGCCAAAATCCGACCATATCTCTCCGCCTCTACTGCCAAGATCCTGGTCCATGCCCTAGTGATCTCACGACTGGATTACTGTAACATCCTCCTGGCTGGGCTTCCTCTTTCTCACCTCTGTCATTTAATCTCTGTCCAGCATTCAGCTGCATGCATTATCACTTCCACCCACCGCTCTGACCATGTCTCTCCTTTGTTGGCATCCCTTCACTGGCTCCCCCTCCCTTTCCGTATTCAGTATAAGCTCCTGCTACCGATGTTTAAAGCCCTCCATGGGCTGGCCCCTCCTTACTTATCAGACCTTCTTTCTCCTCACCTTCCCACCAGGGCCCTCCGTTCTGGTAGTCAAGGTCTGCTGTCTCAGCCCAGGATTTCCTCTGCCCCATCCCGGATTCACCCCTTTTCACTTGCTGCCCCTCACTCCTGGAACCTTCTTTCCCCACAAGCAAGAGCCATCACTTCTTTAACCAGCTTCAAAACTGAGTAGAAAACCATCCTGTTCAGAGAAGCCTTCCCAGGCATTGCATAATTGTCGCTTACTATCTGATGTTCTTTTGTTGCCTGTTTATCGAACCATTTCCTGTATTGCTATGTATTGTATATGTATTATCCTACTTGAGAGTATGTATTTTCCCTGGAAAATGATTAACCTTCCATTTTGAAGCCAAGTCCTCCCTCCAGTCCATCTGCCTTGGTCCAGGCCTCGGAGGTAGAGAGGAACTGCTGGACCTCTTACCCTTTCCCGCCACCACTCCCTTCTCCTTCTGTGTCATGTCTTTTTAGATTGTAAGCCCGAGGGCAGGGAACCGTCTAACTAAAAAGATTGCATGTACAGCGCTGTGTAAATTTACAGCGCTTCATAAATAAAGGTTAATAATAATAATAAATAATAATTAAGAATAAACTCATAAGGAGGCATATAGAAGGACAAGCCCTGCTGAAAAAGAATCAGCATGGTGTCTGCAAAAGGTAAGTTTTCTCTTGCTAACTTTGTAGAATTCCTTGGAAGTGTCAATAAATGTACAGATAGCAGTGATCCAGTAGACCTCATTCCCACTACGATAAGCTCAGATTCTTGATTCGACGTATATGCCCCTAGTTCCCACTGGAAATTGATTCTGATCCTCATTGGATTGATTCCAGTGGGAATAAAGTGGAGCAAACGCAAAAAGCCCGGGTTATTTTGATAGCAATTTTTTAGAGGTTCTTTTGGGAAAATCGATTCTGACAGTGGGAACGCCAGATCAGAATCAATTCTGAGGGGAGGAACAAATGGTAGAGGGGTGTGTGTGTCCCATCCCTCCCAAGATATGTCATACACACCCCAGAGCTGCCTTTTTGGGTTGTTCTTTTTATAGAACTAATTGCAAAATCAATAGATTGGTAAAACAACTTGCAAGTAGTTGCTTTACCAATCTTTTGCTCTCTCTCTCTCTCTCTCTCTCTATATATATATATATATATATATATATGAATGAATGTGTTTCCCTGGTCTTGCCTTGCCCTGTTGCCATCCTCCTCCTCCTGCCTTCTTCTTCCTCTTCCTCCCCCTTGCACCAGGCCCCCGGCCCCAACCATCTTGCTTCAGGGAGACAGGGAGGGAGGAGAAGAGCCAAGGAGAGATCCCCTAGCCCTGATTCCTCCTAAGCAGGAAATACCACTTGCAGTTCTGGGTTGTTGTTGTTAACTGCCCTTGAGGTGATCTTGACTCATGGCAACCCTATGATGAGACATCTCCAAGACCTTCTGTCCTCCACTGCTCTGCTTAATTCCTGCAACCCCATAAAACCCATTGTGACCTTCTTAATAGAGCCCATCCATCTGGCATGTGGCCTTCCTTTCTTTCTAGTCCCCTCCACCTTTCCCAGCATGATTCCTTCTCGTGATGTGCCTGAAGTACAATAGCCTCAGTTTGGTCATCTTGGTTTCCAGAGAGGTTTCCGGCTTGATCTGCTCTTATATTTTGTATATTTTGCAACTTTTGGGGCATCATTTTCCTTTGCTTGATCCTTTAGATCCTTTATTACATGCCCTAAGTTTTACCCTTGACTTATTTGTGGGTCACATCTGTTGGAAGATTTTTGCATTCTCTTTCCCCCTCCTTAGATATGGATTTTCTGCATGCAAACTCTTCTCTTTCTCATTCAAACTATTCATGTGATTTAGGTCACTCTCCTTTTTAGCTCACATTCATTCTCTCAAAAGGTTTTCTCCTACACTGGGGTTTTTCCATCTTCCTCCTCTCTCAATTTTCTTTGGAAAGATGGTGAGATAAAGATTTCTTTTTACCTGAACTATTTGCTAGATTAGGATACAGCCTTTTATGTATATATAGATTAAATCTATTAGTAACCTTTTGTTTGAACGACAAGCTACTTGTGTTGTTTTTGGAGCCAGTCTCAGTTCTTAGGGAAGCATAGTTAGGCAAAGGCACATTTCTGCTACTCTTCTGATTCAAAGCTAGACCCTAATAGGCTTGGCTTTGATATTTTCATATTTAAATATTTTTGTTTCCTTTACAAAGGCTGAAGCCTTAGGAAACCTAAATTACCCTACTATATCAAAATCCATTTTGGCCCAAAAACCTGCACTCAACTTATATATGAAGTTGACTTTTAGTCAAATGTATACAGTATTTCTTTACCAAGTGGCAATGGCTTCCAGCCTGAATCACTTTACAAGGGAAGTGCATAATGGCATGGAAAATGGACCACCAACAGCTACCATTCAAGTCTGACTGAATATTATAGCCTTCAGTGTAAGAGAAAATAGGCCTATGTGGAGTACCTTCTTGCAGTGTAGCTTGAGAGAGAAAGGGAAGTTTCAATTCACATTCACATTCTGCTGCAGTGCTTCTCATAGCCAGTAACAGTTCCTAATCAGCAAAGGGGTCGGGCAAGAATACAACCTCTCACCCTTTGGGTTCAGCTTGTATGCAGAAAATATTATACGAAGAGCAGGCTTGGACACAGAAGGAGGAGTGAAAATAGGAGGAAGGAATATCAACAATCCAAGCTACGCAGATGACACCAAACGACTAGCCGAAAACATCACAGACCTTGAACAACTACTAAGGAAGATCAAAGAAGAATGTGTAACAGCATACTTATTGCTTAACATAAAGAAAACAAAAATAATAACCATGTAGGCTCTACACAGATTCAACTCAGACAATGAGGAAATCGAAATAGCAAAAGAGTTCTCATGCCTAGGGTGAAACGTTGATCAGGAAATCAGAAAAAGCCTAAGGGAAGGGCAGTCATGAAAGAACTAGAAAAGATCATAAAGAGTAAAGCTATAAACTGAACATGAAATTTAGAACCATACAAGCCATTGTTTTCCCTATTACCATGTACGGATGTGAAAGCTGGACAGTTAAGAAAGTGTATAGGAAGACAGTCAACTCATTTGCGATGTGGTGCTGGACAAGAGTGCTGAGGATTACTGTAGACAGCCAAAAAGACAAACAAATGGAGACTAACAAGCCTGAACTCTCCCTAGAAGCCGAGATGATCAAATTGAGGCTGTTGTACTTTGGATACATCATGAGAAGGCATGACTCATTGGGAAACAAACAATAATGCTAGGAAAGGTGGAGGGAAGTAGAAAGGAAGGAAGGCCGCATGCTAGATGGATGGACTCTGTTAAGGAGGTAATGAGTATGAATTTACAGTACCTAAGCAGAGCAGTGGAGGATAGGGGGGCTTGGAGATGTCTCATCCACAGGGCTGCCATGAGTTGAGATTGACTCTATGCGGTTAAGAATATATATATATATCATGAGAGTGACTGACTGATGGGTGGGTGGGTAAGTCCCTTTGTGAGTTGGAATGGAAGACAAGCTCTGCCAAAAGGAAGGAGACTAGACATTCCGACTCGGAGGCTCGGTAATTGTTGCAGTAAGGATTATTTGTTGCACCAGCTCAAAAACAAAATTTACAAACTGTTATCAGATAAAAGCGATTTGTTCCAAGGAGGTCACTTGTGGTTGCAGGCTACCCCAGCTGTTCCCTCTTCTCTCTGCCCCGGAACAGTGGGTTAGATAAGGAAACTCATTTGCAAATTGGGTGTGTTCTTGCAGCTCTCTCTCATCGTCTTCCCTGTTCCTGTGGCTCTAGAGAAAAGCAGGCCTTTGATGTTCATCCTCCCACACAGCTCCCTTTCATTCAGGCAGGCAGCAGCCATGGTGGTGGTGGTGGTGGTGGCAGCAACGGCTGGAGAATTTCTCAGCAGATTGTGCACAGTGGCCCAGATAAATCATTAGGCTGACTCTGTTTGCTGTCCTTAACAGGCTCCTCTCATTCTCCCCTTCTCCTAGCCTTGTCTCTTCCTATTTGTATCCTTCAGGCCAGGCTGGGCTGCACTGTCACCTCCTCTGCTTCTCCTTCTCTTGAATAAAACGTTCTTCTAACCAAACGGAAAGCCATCTTGAGGCTCACAAGAGCCGCCAAGTTAAATGATGGGCAGGTAATCAAAGGACTGGTGGTGGGACTGCTCAGTGGGCGCCGAAGCTGAGCTCCGAGTGGCTCTTCTGGTTCAAAGAATTTGGGGTTTAACTTATTCAAATTGCTAATATGAGTTGATTCACTAATCTGCCCATATCCAAGAAGCAGCAGTGCCCTCCTTAAGTATTTTTAAATATATCTGTTACAGTAACAGAGCCCAAGTAAGGCATTTTAAAATAAATTATGGTAATCAGTAGAGCTGTTTATGTACACAGACCAAGGGAGAAAAAGGGAGAAATCATAAATGGCATGTATGTAGATGAGCATTTCCAGTCTTCTCAAAAGGCATGCAGTTCCTTGGGAATCTGTTCTGAGATGGACTAGCTGTAATTCTATATAAGATCAGTTCAGGGAAGCTTTAAGAAGTTCCAGTGAAGCTTTTAGTGTGCCGTCACCCTGCCACCTTTGCTTAATTTAATGGGAGGTTAACATGCCTCCAGTCCGTCGGCAACCTTTCCCTTGTTTTTGGTCTGCTTTTTTCACCCACTGTAGAAAATCCATTAAGCACAACAACAACAAAATAAAATACACAGTGCCTTACACTCACTGGCATGAGGAGCCAGCCCTCTATCTAGAAATGCCCTTAAAGGTGGAGATAAGACCATATTTTCAAGACCATAGGGCAGCACATAATGTGTGTCATGATGGAGTGGCACACATCACAGCTAGAAAATAAGCTTGACTGAGTTCAGTGATGAAACAAGTGATCTGTAGCCAGTGGCATTATTGACAGGGAGCGAGGTACAAAGCACACCAGGTGACACTCCAGAGGAGAGGGGACTCTGCTTGGGCCCTCCTTCCCTATTGGTACAGGAAGGGCAAACAGGCACCTTTCCCAGTGCTCTGTCAAAGGGCTTTCTCCCTGAGAAAGAAGCCTGACAATGGAGGAGAAGGAAGAATAATGCTCCCCACTTCTGTCCCCTCCCAATGCTTTACTTTCCCGGCTGCTCTGGGCAAGCAGCTGGGCAAGGGGGCAACGCAATGGCTGGGGAGGAAGGTTGAGGTGAGTAAGTTAGCAGCCTTCCCCCAACCACCTACAGTCCTCTGCACCAGGTGTCATCAAAGGTAATGATGCCACTGTCTATTGCAGAGGTAGCATCATAGTTCTTAAATTTGTTGATTCCAGTATCCTCTCAAGGCAACTGGTAGAAGTGGGCCCCTAAACAACACATGCGATCCAGACTATCCTAGGACCAACACTCCCACCTCTGTGTCCTCCAAGCTTGCATGTGCGCACATACACACACGAGTCCAGGGTGATGCAACTGAAAGATGGATTCCTGAGTTTATATTGGGATATGTGATTATATGTCTTAATGTCTAAGCTGCCCTGGTTGTGTTACACAGAGAGGCGGGATGCAAATAATACTAATACTAATAATACTAATAATACTTATTATTATTATTATTATTATTATTATTATTATTATTATTAATAAAGGCACTTGAACTGCACAGGCATGACCCACTCCCATCCCTAATAGCTACGAGAAACGTGTATGGCGGTTATTAAAAGGAAAGTTTATTCCTCCATCCTGTTCTCAGTCTTAAGCTGCCAGGTCTGTGCGAAACTATCTGGAGGGCACACTACACTCAAGATAATCCTTTTAATGACCCCGATCAGCCATTAATGTTTTCTCCATGATGCTCCTATGTATTATAGAACCATTTCCCCTGGTTGAAGAGAACTTCCTACTGGAGAACCATCAGTGGGAAGATGAGCTGTGCCAGACAAGCTTCTTACTGAAAAACAGCATGCCTATCTGCAACTGATATTCACAGGAGGGTAGTCTACATCTCACTGCCAAAGGAGAGCAATGGTGACCCTAAACATACTATAGCCAGTGCTCCGATAAAAGGAAAATGCCTCCTTTTGTGTGCCCTACATTCTTTTGTAGTGTGTGGTCATCAGTGGTGTTAGATCTTTGAAAGTTTTGGGAGTCACCATGACAGTGTCCATAACTATGCCACCAACTATCTAGGCAGCTGTAAGGATCCAAAGAACACAAAGGAAATCTAGAAGTTGTTGTTTTTTACTCTTCAATAGAAGCAGGTGTTCTGTAAAAACAGTGGATCTTAGTTGCCTATTGGACAACAAGTTAAAGAAAATAATATCACAGAATCAAAGGGTTGGAAGAGTCCCCAAGGGCCATCCACTCCAAACCCATTCTGCTTTGTAGGAACACAGAATCAAAGCTCCCTGACAGATGGACATCCAGCCTCTGTTTAAAAGGCTACAAAGTAGGAAACTCCACGACATGTGGAAGGAATGTGTTCCACCATCGAACAGCATTTATCAATCAGGAAGTTCTGCTTCATGATAAGGTGGAATCTCCTGTAGTTTAAATGACCTTAACAGATTAGAATGCTGGGCCAAAAGTAACAAAATGAATTTCAGCAGGGAAAAATGTAAGGTACTATATTTAGGCAGAAAAAAATTGCATGCACAGATACAGGATGGATGACAGCTGGTTTGAGAACAGTACATGCTAAAGGCATCTATGAATCTTAGTGGACCAGAAGCTGAACATGAGTCAGCATTGTGATGCAGCAGCTAAAACACCCAATGTGATTTCAGGCTGTATTGAAGAGAGTATAGTCTGAGGAAAATAATAGTACCACTCTATTTTGCTTTGGTCACCTTGAATACTGTATCCACTTCTGGGTACCACAATTCAAGGGGGATACTGACAAGTGGGAGTGTGTCCACAGGAGGGTGACCAAAATGAGGAACGTGGAAACAATGCCTTACGTGTGTGTGTGTGTGGGGGTATGCCTTCATGTTCTTTCTGACTTATGGTGACCCTAAGGTGAATCTAACATGGGGTTTTCTTGGCAAGATTTGTTCAGATCAGGTTTGCTCTTGCCTTCCCCTGAGGCTTAGAGAATGTGATTTCCCCAAGTTCACCCACTGGGCTTCATGGCCAAGTGGGAATCGAACTCTGGTCTCCAGAGCTGTAGTCCAACACTCCAATCATTACACCAGGCTGGGTCTCTAATGCCACATAAGGAGGGGGTTATTAGGAAGCTGGGTATGTTTATCTTGGAGAAGAGAAGGTTAAAAGGGGACATGATAGCCCTGTTTAGATATTTGAACCGGTGTCAGTGTCACAGGAGCAAGCTTGTTTTCTGCTGCTCCAGAGAAAAGGACCTGGAGCAAAGGACTCAAACTAACGGGAAAGAGATTCCACCTAAATATTAGGAAGAAATTGCTGATATAAGAGCTGTTCAACAGAGTGTAATGGAGTCTCCTTCTTTGGAAGATTTTAAAAAGAGGCTGGATGGCCATCTGTTGGTGTTGCTTTGATTGTGCATGGCAAAATGGGGTTGGGTTGGATGGCCCTTGGTATCTCTTCCATTCTATGAATCCATTGCTCCATGTCTAGACTGTGCTGGAACAGCATAAAACAAGCTCGTTCCATCTTCTATATAAGTTACATATATAACACTCTTTAAATATCAGGGCTATAATGTCACCTCCTAACCTTCTCTTCTCCAGGAGAGTCTGGTGTGAGTCTCTCCTTCTGAGGTGGAAAAGGAGGCACCCAGCATTGATCACCTGGCTGGATCACCTGTTCTGACTTCAGAGAAAGTGACTTTGTGAAAAGGCTGGGGCCTGGATTGAGCCTCTGGTCCACTAGTTGCTGGTCTGTGCACTTCACTATGTAAAACATTTCAGCAGAGGTACAACTCTGACGGCAAAGCCACAGGGTTACTACTCAGTGGGGACATTAATATTTCCATGGGAAGCTGACCCTTGGAAAGCTGCTCTGAACTTCCCACTGTTTGGACATGAAGAATCATAGGCCCTTATCACACTAGACGAATCCTGCTCAGAAACAGGATTTTAAAAGTAGGAAAAACCTGCAGATGTGGGATGTTTTTCAGACACGTTTGCACCAAACAGCAATAATGTGAAAATAAACTGAACGGAAAGTCGACAAACATGACACTTTTTTACTTTGGGGAAGTTACTGCAAGTGACAAGGTGTTGTTTTTGTCAACTTTCCATTCACTTTATTTTTGCATTACTATTGTTTGGAAGAAATGTCATCTGACATTTGGGTTTTTTTTCTACTTTTAAATTCCGTTTCTGAGCAGGATTCGTCTAGTGTGATAAGGTCCAGAGAAATTATTAAATTGAGGCTATCATACTTTGTTCAAGTCATGAGAAGGCATAACTCACCAGAAAATGCAATAATGTGCAAGAGCACATTGCAGGTGGATAGACTCAATCAAGGAAACCACAGCCCTGAGTCTGCAAGAGTGAAGAGGGCAATCAAGTAAAAGATGTCTTGGTGATGTCTCATTCATAGGGTTGCCATAAGTCAAGGCCACCTTGAAGGCTGTCCACAGACACAAAACAATCATTGTCCTGCTTTTATGCAAGCAAACACACAGGGGGAGGGGGACAGAGGGGAGGATATAATACTTACCAGCCTATAGTAATGCTTTTATTGATTTTATTATCCTCTTTAAACCGGTGCAGTTCAGTGCTGCATCATGTTGTGCAGATTAGGGCTGCCAGGTAATCAGGAACAGGGCTCTTGTCCCTTGAACAGTTGTGCAGAAGAGGGAATTTCAGCAGGTGTTGATTATGTGATAAGCACAACCACCTGAAATTGTCTTTTCAGTACAAAACCATGAAAAGGACAGGAGTCTATCCCTCAGTTCACCAGGCAACCCCATTGCAGATGATAATTCCTCTTGGCGGTAAGAGCAGGCATTATTGGGGCACTGTGGACCACACAAGGATGTTGCAGTGCAAATGGACATTGGATCTAGCAAGATATATGCAGAACCGCATTGTTGTGTGCACTCAGTTAGTTCAAGCAGCAGTTAAAACTGGGACATGTGTTTTGTTTTTATCATAAGCAGTATAAGAGAAGTTCCAGTGAAGCTTTTAGCGTGCCATCACACTGCCACCTTCCCTTAATTTAATTGGAGGTTAACATTCCTCCAGTCCACCGGTCACCCTTCCCTTATTTTTATTCTGCCCCCCCTTCACTATAGAAAATCCATTAAGAAAAAAATGCACAGTGCCTTCAGTTTATTTGCATGAGGAGCGCTCTATCTAGAAATATCCTTAAAGGCAGAGATAAGACCACACTTTTAAGACAGTAATGCAGCAGCAAGGGTTACACTTGCTCCTCAAAGAAAGGGCATGCAGTACTTTTATTATCTATGAAAAAACAGCCTGTCTTAACTAGGTAGTAAAGAAAATATGGCTGGCATCCTACATTGCCATATGCAAAGGGATCTTGTTGCACCTTTGAGACTAACTGTGTGAAAGACGTTGTAGCTTATGCTACAACCTCTTTCGTAGTTAGTCTCAAAGGTGCTACAAAATCCCTTTGCACACTGATATTCCAGACTAAAATGGGTATGTCTCTGAATTCTACCATCCTACATTGCAGTTGCAAATTCAAAACCTTCAGTTACAGGGCCATAACTGTTCCATATTCTGCTAAGGTACATATTCATGATTGTGGCACTATTTCCATGATAGTAAATGCCCCTCAGCCTCACCTTAAAAGTCTGCAGCATAGTCAAGTGGGGTGCTTCCGGATGACGCAGCTAGCCCACTCCCAGTGAGGTGGTTTTGCGGGGGGGGGGGGGGTCACTTCAGTAGGACATTCAAAGCTATGACTGTGTTGCAGGATCACAGCGTACATATATAATTACTATTACCCAAAATGCCAGGGTTTTGAGAGGGCACCCACAATTAATATTTAATAGGGGAATTTTATTAACTCAATTAAAGCTGCTCAGAGGGCTTGGGCAACAAAAAACAGGGATCAAACCTATATATACCAGTTCTGAGAAACAGAAATACAGAATGTAAGGTCCAAATATAGTTTTATTTGTGAAAGGCAATCATCATTCTCACAAAAGCATGCTCACATATACTACCAAGAACTAATGATATAAAAAGTGATAGCAGATAGTGACTTTAGGTATTGCAGAGGGTAATACTGTACCCGTTCCAAAAGTGGAGGTTCCAGTTGGGGGACAATGTAAGATGGAAGTGGGTCATAAAGCTGCCTGTGGATCATGGAGGTTGGGCAGTGATACTGAGGAGTCAAGTGAGATACAGACAGGAGGAGCTTATCGCTTCAATTATTAATTCGGCTTATCTCTCCCGGTTTTGCCCTATAAATATGCCTACCCAGGCACCCCCAATTTGGTCTCGTTCTGAAGTCAGACAGACACTCTGGAGCTTATCACTTAGTTTATTAATTAAGCTTACCTCTCCTGGTTTAAATTTCAATTTGGGCTGCATCCTGATCTTATCAGGTTTGTGTCTCTGAATTTGCTGCCAGAATACAGTCCAGGTCCATCCCAGGTTTCAGGAGCACTCTGGTGGCCATTTTCTTAAGCCGGAAAACTCTCGGTTAAAAAAAAAGCTTTGCAAAGTGCTCCTGGCTGCATTCGGGCGGGAAACTCAGCAGCAAAACCCTTCTGATAATATCAGGACACTGCCCAAATTGAAATTTAAACCTGGAGAGGTAAACTGAATTAATAAACCAAGTGATAAGCTCCAGAGTGTCTGTCTGACTTCAAAGCGAGACCAGATTGGGGTGCCTGGGTAGGCATATTTATAGGGCAAAATATATCCTGGGGCAGATTTTGGGATTAAAATGAAGTTTCCAGGAGAGAAGAACGAGAAGAGAACTCTGTAAATGACTGGACAATCAGTTCAAATGTCTGTGAACAATGGAGTATCTCCTCCATAGGGAAGTATACTTAGATTGCTGTTCCTTTCCAAGCCCAAAGTCTATCACCCACCACCACTTCTATCAATGAAGAGATTATGCAGATTCCGATCTTGAATGGTTTATCCTGGCCATGTGCTCTTGAGTTTCCCCTATGCTGAGCCAATCATACTTCATTATATGGTCATGGATATCCTTATATGACATGGCTAGTCTCCTGAAGTGGGGTTGCCTTCTCATCTCCATGCCTAAAACATCCCTTCCCTTTTGATATCAGCTTGATATTGAGAAAAAAGGGGGATGCAGACCTTGCGGTAACATTACTATTGCAGCATTGGTTAGTTACTGGGATAAACTTGCTTAGTCAAACTAGCAGAAGTGAGACATACAGTAAAAAATAAGAATTGTGTTGTTTTACTGGGCCATATTACATAAACATAGAGGATAACAGTAGGAGAAGATGGCAAAATGTTAATAGAGGACAGAGAAAAGGCAGAATTATTCAACACCTTCTTTGCCTCAGTCTTCTCATAAAGGAAAAGGGTGCTCAACCTGAGGATAATGGAACAGAGGACAAATTAGGGAAATTTCAGCACAGAATATGTAAAGAGATAAATAAAGGAATACCTGGTTAATCTAAATGAATATAAATCTCCAGGACTTGATGAACTACATCTAAGAGTATTAAAAGAGCTGGCAAATGTAATATCGGAGCCATTGGCAATAATCTTTGAGAACTCCTGGAGAACAGGAGAAGTCCCAGCAGACTGGAGGAGGGCAAACATTGTCCCCATCTTCAAAAAGGGAAAAAAAGAGGATCCCAATAATTATCGTCCAGTTAGTCTGACATCAATACCAGGAAAGATTCTGGAGCAGATCATTAAACAGAGAGTCTGTGAACATCTACAAGACAATGCCATAATCACAAAAAGACAACATGGGTTTCAGAGAAACAAGTCATGCCAACCAAATCTAATCTCTTTCTTTGATAAAATTACCAGCCTTATAATAGGCTTATAATATGTGGGCTAGACAAGGTCACTGTTACATGGATTTGTAATTGGTTGACCGGCCGAACCCAAAGGATGCTCAGAAATGGCTCCTTTTCATCCTGGAGAGAAGTGACCAGTGGGGTCCCACAGGGCTCTGTCCTGGGCCCAGTGCTATTCAACATCTTTATCAATGACTTGGATGAGAGAACTGGGACATACTTATCAAATTTGCAGATAATACCAAGTTAGGAGGAGTAGCTAATACTCCAGAGGACAGGATTAAAATCCAAAATGACCTGAATAGACTAGAAAGCTGGGCCACAGCTAACAAAATGAACTTCAACAGAGAGAAATGTAAGGTACTGCACTTACGGCGGAAAAATGAAATGCACAGATATAGGATGGGGGACACCTGGCTTAAGGAGACTACATGTGAATGGGATCTGGGAGTCCAAGTAGACCACAAGTTGAACATGAGTCAACAGTTCAACGGCAGCTAACAAGGCCAATGCGATTTTAGGCTGTATCAATAGAAGTAAAATGTCTAGATCAAGGGAAGTAATAGTGCCACTCTATTCTGCTTTGGTCAGGCCACACCTGGAATATTGTGTCCAGTTCTGGGCACCACAATTCAAAAAGGACATTGAGAAACTGGAGCGAGTCCAAAGGAGGGCGACTAAAATGGAGAGGAACGACTCAGGGACCTGGGGATGTTTAGCCTGGAGAAGAGAAGGTTAAGAGGTGATATGATAGCCCTGTTTAAATACTTAAAGGGATGCCATATTGAGGAGGGAGCAAGCTTGTTTTCTGCTGCTCCAGAGAACAGGACCCAGAACAATGGATGCAAGCTACAGGAAAAGAGATTCCACCTCAACATTAGGAGGAACCTCCTGACAGTAAGAGCTCTTTGACAGTGGAACACATTCCTTCCTCGGAATGTAGTGGAGTCTCCTTCCTTGGAGGTCTTTAAACAGAGGCTGGATGGCCATCTGTCAGGGATGTTTTGATTGAGATTTCCTGCATGGCAGAATGAGTTGGATTGGATGGCCTTTGTGGTTTCTTCCAACTCTACAATTCTATGATATCTTTATGTAACTATTAACCTTTCTTTTCTTTTTTTAAAGTTTGGGTATTTTTTTGTATAGACCTCTTTAAGGTTTGTTAAAACTATAATAAAAGCTAAATGGAAAGTAGGCTATCAAAACAAATTAAAATGGCTAGGCAATATACAGTGGTAAAAATGAATGAAGTGCCAGGCTTGCAATCTGTTTGTCTAGCCTTACTGATCTTATCACAGAAGACTTTCTTACAAGCTTCCAAGAAACCTCAGCAGAAACGCAATATGAAAGCCATTTATCCAGGAGGGTTTTCTATAGGCTTTGTACACGTACAGTTTTGGCCATTATTTCAGCTGCTCTCATTACTTTGTGCATTGCAACTGCAAAGTCGTGTTCTCTTTGGTTTCACTGAGATACAGATGTCTTTAGTTTAGAGGAGGATGAGAATATTCCTAACATTAAAATCCTTTAGCATGTCAGGCTGTCTAGGCCTGCGGATTAAAGGACATCAATAGAGCATTTTTGTTTCCCTAGTTTATCCTAGGGGAAAAAAAAGAATAGAGGACATGCTTATCAAATTTGCAGATGACACCAAATTAGGAGAAGTAGCTATTACCCCAGAGGAGAGGATCTAAATTCAAAATGACTTTAGGTTAGAAAGCTGGGCCAAAGGTAACAAAATGAATTTCAACACAGAGAAATGTAAGGTATTGCACTAAGGCAGAAAAATGAAATGCATAGATACAGGATGGGGGACACCTGGCTTAAGGAGACTACATGTGAAAGGGATCTAGGAGTCCAAGTGGACCACAAGTTGAACACGAGCCAACAGTGTGATGCAGCAGCTAAAAAGGCCAATGAGAGTCTTGGCTGCATCAACAGAAGTATAGTGTCTAGATTATCGTACTACACTCTTAAAGCATTGCTATTCCACTTTAACTGCTCTGACTGCCTCTTGTTGCATTTTGGGGCTTGTAGTTCATTGAGGCCTAAGAGCTCTCTGACTGAATATTCTAAATGCCCCTTCTTAAACTGCAAATTCTAGGAAGCAACAGGAGGCAGTCAAAGCAGTTAAAGTAGAACAGCAATGCTTTAAGACTGTAGTGCGATAATCCAGACACTATACTTCTATTGATGCAGCCAAGAATCACATTGGCCTTTTTAGTTGCTGCATCACACTGTTGACTCATGTTCAACTTGTGGTCTATTAGAACTCCTAGATCCCTTTCACATGCAGGACTTTTTCACATGGGGAAAATTGGAAGGTTATCCTGGTCCCAGTTCATGGCATTAGGGACAATTTCACAGTTGCTTTTCATACAACGCTGCACACAAACTGGACACACTCCAGACTGAAAGTGAGGTGAATCAGGAAATAAGCATTTCCACTTCATTTGCAAATTCACTCTTTTCACACAATAGCATCATTGCAAAGAGCAGCAGTCTGAAAACCATGTCCCCAGTTCCCCCTGTTTCCAGATTTCCCATGGTGCCTTTCTGTCCCCGAGAGAGTGAGAATGCCTTCTTCTTAAAGGGACCCACACAGATGTACATGCACCTCTTTCCCTCGCGCAGCTGGTCTCCTTCCTCCTGCAGCCTCTGAAAGGGAACAGCTGGTGGAAGAAGGTAATGAAAGAGAGAGAGGGCATTTTGGAATTCCTCCTGAAGAGGAGGGAGAAATGGAGGATATGTCCTAGAAAAGGAGGGTATCTGGGAGTTTCAGCCCTTGCTGAAATCAGGCAGGTTTATGGAGCAGCCCTGTCCTCTTTCTCTCTAGTGTGTGTGTGCGTGTGCGTGTGTGTGTGTGGTTTTATGGGAGTTTGCAAAGGGAAACCTCAGCCTGCCTTCCTCTGAAACAGCTTCTGGGGCAAAGAGGATTTTCCTCCCATTTCCCTTCCCTCTATGGAGCATGTGTGTGAATGCACTTGGGGAAATGACAGTTTGGAGCATGCACAAAAAAGTTATTTCCAAGCTAGCAATGGGATTTGTCCTCATCCATCTGAAACCCAAATTCTCTCGTCTCAACCCACTTTCTTGCCTAAGCAATGTGCCTTTAATCTTGTTGTGCTCTGTGTGTGATAAGCATTAGCAAGTTGGCTTGCTTTTCTGGGATGCCAACACTTTAACCAAGGAATGGAAGAACATAGGTCACTGTGTGAAAAAGTCCGTAGTCGTGCTAAACAGTGGAATAGCAATGTTTTAAGAGTGTAGTGTGATAATCTCCAAAATCATGGGAAATAATAGTGACACTCAATTCTGCTTTGGTCAGGCCTCACCTGGAATAATATAGTCAGTCCTCCTTATTCACAGATTCATCGTCCATGGATTCAAGCATCCATGGCTTGCAAATATTAAAAAATATATACAAATTCCAAATAGCAAAGCTTGATTCTGCCATTTTAGATAAGGGATACAATTGGACTTTGCATTATATTTAATGGGACATGAGCATCCACAGATTTTGGTATCCACAGGGAGTCCTGGAACCAAACCCCAATGGAAACCAAGGACCCACTGTACTGTGTCCAGTTCTGGGCACCACAATTCAAAAGGGATGTTGAGAAGCTGAAGTGTGTCCAGAGGAGGGCCACCAAAATGGTGAAGAGTCTGGAAACCATCAAGCCCTCTGAGGAGAGACTTAGGGAGTTGGGTACGATTAGCTTGGAGAAGAGAAGTGACATGTTAGCCCTGTTTAAATACTTGAAGGGATGTCATATTGAGGATGGAGAAACCTTGTTTTTCTGCTGCTCCAGAGAATAGGACCCAGACCAATGGATACAAGCTACAGGAAAAGAGATTCAACCTCATCATTAAGAGGATTTTGATATGACCTGTGGCTAAGTTGAGGGAACAACTTAGGAGCATGTAACAAACAGGGTGACCAGATTTCATGACCTTAAAGGAGGATAAAGCTCTGCAAAATAAAGACATTCAAGAAAAATGTAGGTCATTACTAAATATACTGTATAGCTACAAACACTAGTATAAACTCATTTCATATAGTTTATTTACACCTATATTACATATACTGTATTTTATTATGTACCCAGCCATATTTTTCTGATGAACTTATCTTCATTAAAATGCCTTGTTGGTTTGCAATATACTGTACTTAATAGAACTCTGAGCTGGACAAATGCTTGAAATTGTACTTTACTAGCAACAAACCCTTGATTGAATCAACATTTAAATTATTACTTTCATTTGTAGTTTTCCCATTTGCTCTCTCATCCCTCCTGCTTCTCCCCCAACCCAAATTTCACTCCCCTTTCCCCTCAGTGTTGCTGATCTTCTTCAACAACCAAGATCCTCCTTTCCTTTCCACCTCTCTGTTGAAAAACACACACACAAACAAAACCACCACATGGTCGTCAATAATCTTCTCGCCTCTTCCCCTCTCCCCTAGGATCATACCACTCAACACTTTTTCTGTAGTCATTAGGACATATTCTTGCAGGCTAAACATTTTGGTCATGTTTATGGCCAAAACTAGCAATCCCTTTGCAACCATAGTGGCATAAAATCATAGAATCAGAGAGTTGGAAGAGACCCCAAGGTCTTTCCAATCCATCCCTTTTCTGCCATGCAGGAATCAAATGACCCCTGACAGATGGCCATCCAACATCTGTTTAAAAATCTCCAAAGGAGGAGACTTCACGACCTTCCAAGGCAGTGTCTCCCATTGTCAACTGGCTGTTACCATCAGAAGGATGTTTCTAATGTTTAAGTGGAATCTTTTTTTCAGTACCTTACATCCATTGTTTGGTGTCCGATTCTCTGGAGCAGCAGAAAACAAGTTTGCTTTACCATCCATATGACACCCCGTCAAATATTTAAATAGGACTATCATATCACCTCTTTGCCACTATCTCTTCTCCATGCTAAACATACTCAGCTCCTAAGCTGTTCCTCGTAAGGCAAGGTTTCCAGAGCCTTTACTGTACCATTTTGTTTGCCCTCCTCTGGATACAGTTCCAACTTCTCAACATCCTTTTTGAATTGGGCACAGTAATAAATCTGTTCAGCTACTTCTTGCTTGCATGCTGAGGCACTGGATGACACAAGGCCAGGTTTTGTGGCTCAAAATAGAGGACATTTTGGAATTTCTCCTGGACCCTTGAGCATAAGGTTGAAATGTAGGACATACCTGGGAAAAGGAGGGTCTCTGGTCACCCTGATAACAAAGGATGTAAAGGACAAAGCAAAGGGAAATGATGCCAAAGAACTTACACAGTTCCAGGAGGCATAACTGCGTCATCAAAAAGGCTGGATGGATGAGGAGGGAACTGCATTAAATTGTGTGACTGTGTGATGTGTGGGGGAGACAACCAGGTGCAGTAGGGCTAAGAAAATGATTCCACACATGTTTTAAAAAAGGATGAAAAGGCAAAGCAAAGAAAATGGCAACTGCGTTAGCAGTGCTTATAAGCTGTGATAACTACCACCTCTGCCATTTTTCCACCCAAGCATTCCTAAAGGTCAGAAGTGGTGCTTTGGCCGTGAGAGTAGAGGCGGTCAGTGCTTCTTTTAGTTGTTCCCAGGATGTACTAAGCTCTCCTTTTTTGCCATTCTACTCAGAGAAAGGGATGACTATTTTTTCCATAAGAGGTAAAGTACAGTACTTACACTGACCTGTGGATAACTCAACCCAGTTTTTGCGGGTCAATTTTTAAACTAAAATTTCTAGACTTGTACATGAGCATATAGAAATATTTTAATTAAATAAATAAAATTATTATAGTTATTTAACATATTTGTGAAGGGTGCTCTTAATCTTGGAACAGGGAGCCCCTAAAGAGAACAACATTTGCTTGCCTTCAGTATGGTTGAATGTACAGGTTAGCTGAGCCCCAAGACATGTGAGGCAAGGAAGAGGAAGTTGCTTCTGAGTATTTGCAGAATGCCCTTTGCTCACCAGTTAGTTGGCACAGAGACCTTCCAAATCTTTCAGGCTGGATTCTCAGCCTTAAACCCCAACCTTTCTGTCTAGAGAAATTATGAGCTTTCATACGCCATCTGCATACCTTTGAAGTGTTTTCTATTTTGGAAACATTGATCTTTTTTGGTCAAATAGGTTCCATATGGTTGCCCCCCCCTATATAACCCTCTCTTTTATTAATTCTGTTAGTGGATACAGTGTACATTCTGGAGTTTTCAGGGAATGATGGGGAACAGACTGCAGAAGCGAGCAGTAGTAATGCTTGGATGCTGAGCAGAAGCACATTTACTCAATAAATTCAACAGACTTACCTGACAATTTGCAAGCACCAAGGAACTGAGGGACACATTCTGAGCACCAGAGAGCTTATGATCTTCAACTCTGCAAAAATCAGTTCTGCATTATGAACAACATGGATGGACTGGCAGACATCTCAGTGATTTGTTTAACGATGGTAACAACAGAAAGGCCTCAGATCCCTTCAATCCAATTAAGCAATTGATATGAAGAGTTCTGGCAAGAAATGACAGTGGATATGGTTGTGGAAAAACTGGGAACTCAGTTTTGATATTGAAAACAATTTCTGGACTACATTAAGTGGTTTCTCCTTAATTCAAAGGATATAGTCAAACTGGAACAACTTTTCAGAGAAGGGCAATGAGGATGGTAAGGCATATGAAGAACAAAACATATGAGAAAATTTGAAGGAGCCTGGCTTGTTCAACTTGAAGAGAAGGCTAAAAGGTGGTGGAATGATCACACCATTTAAATACCTCAAGGGCTGTCACAGAGAGAAGCTGGCAGGTCTGTTCTCTGCTGCCCCAAAATGTGGGACCAGGTCTTATGGTTTGAAGTGACAGGAGAGTTGATTTTGATTGAACATTAGAAGGACTATCTTGACAGTAAGAGCATTTTGCAATGGAACCAATTGCTTAGAGTTGGAGGGGTCTCCTTCTCTGGACATCTTCAAAAAGAGGCTGAGAGCACTCTGGTTGGAGATCCAGCATTAAGTGAAGGGTTGGACTCAGTGGCCAATGAAGTCCTTTCCGACACTATGATTCTAAGAGTCTATGTTGTTGTTCAGGACACAACTCCAAAGTAGCATTTCCACCCCTCTCATCCTGGCCCTTTACTCTCTCAATAAAGAGTGAAAGTAGCTCCCATTCGTCATAGCCTCTGTCACCCAAAATACATCTTGCAGCTCCCCATAATTCTGTATGGAACAGGAAAGGGAAAGTTAGTACAGGGGTGGCAAAGTGCCCTCCCCAGAATCCACAATAGGAAAAAACATAACTGTTTAAAAATCGATCTTAAAAATACAAGTTGCATCTCATGAGTTCTCAAGCTATTTAAAAAGGAACATTTTTGGTTCTTTAAAAAAAGACTATTTGGGGCCTAAAACAGGCTTAGGGCAAAATAGACTTTAAAAGGCCAACTGTACTCCCTTCCCCATGCTCAAGGCCTCCGGGTGTGTGACTGGGCAATCTTATAGAGGAGGGATTTTGAGAACAAAACTGGAAAGGTACTGCCCATTGGGTTGCCTTGCCTGCCTAAGGCATTGCTTATTTATTTTTCAGCACTGGCTGTTTTTAAGTGCTGATTTCAAGCTGGTTGCAATGACAGGAAAAAGAAAATCAACCATCAAATGAAGTGATCAGCAAAAACACCAAAATCACTTTTAAAATGTGAGACACGTATTAAAGAAAACACAAGCAATACGTCTAAGAATTTCCCCAAATCAGATTTTAAAGACTGCAGAGTGTATTTTATGGGAACAGACCGCTTCATCAAAAGCAGTCACTGTTGTCAAGAATGACAGTGATAGATGGTTGGATGGATAGATAGATACACACAGGGTTAAGGGTGAGATTACAGTGAGGTCGTACTGACAATAAGAATTAAAATAGTAACATTAGTCATTCCCCCAACTGCTGCTGTGTTACCCCAAGGTTTAGCCTCTCTTTGCCCCTTTTTTCTGATATCACGTTGATACTAAAATGGATGTTTAAGACATGTAGCCATAAGAGCACCCCAGTGTGGGAAAAATAGCTTCACCATATGAGGAGATCTGGGAGGGTCAGCATGGGGGAGCTCAAGAGCACTTAGACATAATAGGTCAATCAAGATTGGAATCTGCTTAGTTCCTTCACCGATAAGAGTGATGGTGGGTGATAGACCTTGTTTTTACAAGTGAGCAGAAATACAAGAGTACTTTCCTCTGGGAATGATACTGCTTTGTCCAAAGACATTTGCACTGATTGTCCAGCCATTCACAACTTCCCTTCCCATTCTTCTCTCTTGGAAGCTACTCCTTGATCCTGAATTCTGCCTCAGGACATATTTTGCCTTATAAACATGCCTGCTTAGGCATCAAAAATTTGGTCTCAATTAAGGTCAGACAGACACTCTGGAGCTTATCGCACGGGCCTTTGGGAATGGTCCCAGCACGGGGACAAGATGAGAACAGAATGGGGCTATCATTAATGGAGCCCTGGTGGCGCAGTGGTTAAATGCCTGTACTGCAGCCATTCACTCGAAACCACAAGGCCCCCATTCTGTTTCCATCCTTCCCCCTTCCGTCACGCCCTGATCATGTCCCCAGAGCTTGTGCGATAAGGCTATCCATCTGTATCTCACTTAATTCCTTAGTGTTGCTTGCCACTCCAAGATCCTCAAACAGCTTGCTGAGTCACTTATCTTCCTGGTATCCCCCAAATGTAGCCCCACATCTGGAACTGCCCTCTGAAACCCCTTAAATTGCTATCCGCTACCAACTTTCATTTTGTTAGTTTTCAAATGTGTGAGTGAGTAAGTGTCTTTGTGTGAATGGTGATTCAATTTGATTCATAAATAAAACTATTTTTAGAATTCACACTCTGGAGTTCTGTTTCTGAGAACCAATATACATAAGCTTGATCCCCACTGTAAGTTGCATGAACTCTCTCGGATGATTTTAATTGAACTCGGGTTACGAAATTAATTCGTTCCGCAGCTCCGTTCGTAACCCGAGTAATTTCGCAACCCGAAAAGGCTAGCGGCTAGCGCTGGAAAGCCGCTAGCCGCGCTTTGCGGTTTGAATTTCGCGCCGAAAAAAACATTCGTAACCCGAAAAAAACATCGTAACCCGGAACAGTTTTTTCCTATCTATTTTTTTCGTATCCCGGAAATTTCGTAACACGATCAATTCGTATCCCGGGGTACCACTGTATTAATTGTGAGTGCCCTCTGGGACCCTGGCATTTTAGCTAACAGATGATAATACACAAACATCCTGGTCTTAGATAAATAAGACATATTGGATATCGTCATGTTAGTGACACATGCAAGCACAATGCATGTGGAGTGGTTACTTTGAGTTCATGCAACAGCCATATGCAGCTGATGGTGGCAGAAGTGGAATTACACATATGGATCCACTGCACAAGTAGATGTACAAATGGGTACATTGTGCAGTAGGGCTCATTCATGAATATAGTTGTGCCATGTAGCTATTCTGCATTGCTGTTGTTAACTGTCATCAGTTTAAATTCAAATGATGGCAACCCTATAAATGAGAGACCTTCATGTCACCTGTTAGTGACAGCTCTTCTCAGGTCTTGTGGACTCAGGGCTATGGCTTTCTTGATTAGATCTATCCATTTGTGATGTGGTCTTCCTCTTTTCTTACCTTGTCAAGCATCATGCTATTTTGTAATGAGTCATTTCCTCTCATCATAGCTATTCTGTCTAAGTGTATTTCCGCCACCGAGATTTATGCAGAACTGCAGACACAGTGCAATAAGAATCCATTACCCTGACTCAAATGTCTGATAATAAACTAGTACCTCTGATTAATGAATGGTAACTCAGCAGTCTTCCCATCATATTTCTGTGGCATTTCTTTGTTCCACAATGACCATTCTAAAGGCATTGACAGGGTTTCCCGGGAAGTTAAAATAGTCTCCTACTAGTTTTTGAATATTGTTGTTTCTGATACCAGATCTGTGTAAAATTATTATTTTGCTTGTTTATCTTATGAAGAAAATGGGGGAGGATTCTGATAGAATACATAACAATGGAAAATAAGCAAGCCAATAAACCTCTGCTAGTGTTGGCGACACATTGCAGGGTCCCATAATAAGGTTGCCAGGCATCACTAGGGGGAGCGGGGGGTGCGGACTGCACCCTAAGGAAGGGCGACAGTGCAATATGGGAATTACGATTTAAGAGCAATGTTAGTGCAAAAAAGCATTACTAAGGATTCTGCATGGTGTGAAATGGGAGGAATGGAGGGGTGACACCATGAGTAACCGCACTGGGTTACACCAAACCTAGGGATGCCATTGTTGCCAGGGTAGATAGATATGGGATTGCAGCAGGGTCTGGTTTCTGATTCCTTGTTGCGGGGTTACGAACAGTTGTTTAAGAAAGTTTGGCTTCTTTGAACTGCATTGGCTACTTTAAAAGGGTTGTTGTTGTTGTTGTTGCATGCCTTCATGTTGCTTCCAATTTATGACGCCCCTAACGTGCACCTATCATAGAGTTTTCTTGGGCTAAGTTCTTCACTTCCTAATTAAAACATGGGGGAACCATTCTGCAACGGCATGTGTGCCTACATGTGTGTGCCTACGTGTGTGTGTGTGTGTGTATACATGGGGGAAAAATATTCCACAGCCTTTGTGCTACAGCTATAAAGACTCCTGGTTTGTTCTGAGGTTTTGTTTTTTGGGGCAGGAATTCATGTTGCATGTTGATAGAATTGAAACAGGACCTGTACATCCTTTCAAGTCAGCATCATGTTTGTTTCCCACTAGCATCACTGCTAACCCGTCTGGGTTCAGTTTCAGTCTGTCTGACTTCATCCATTTGGTCAATTACAGTTTCCAAAGAGACTGTTAGTACTGGAAAAAACAGTTCCAAATGAAGAAGAGCTTTGCAGGAGAGGAGGCTTTCTCCCCAGGAAAGCTTTATCCAGGCCATTGTCAAGAGCAGGAGGATATGGGGACAATGGGGACATAATGCATTAAAAAGAAGCAGCAGTAGATTTTTGTGGGTTTGGGGGGCTATGGGGCCATGTTTTAGAAAAGTTTATTCCTGGCGTTTCGCCAGCTTCTGTGGCTGGCATCTTCAAAGAATTTCTCTGAAGATGCCAGCCGCGGATGCTGGCGAATCATCAGGAATAAACTCTTCTAGAACACTGGCCACATAGCTCCAAAAACCCACAAAAAACTATGGATGCCAGCCATGATAGCCTTCGACTTCACAGAAGCAGCAGTGTTGCGGTTCACCTGGCTAAACTCCCATTGCTGCAGAGTAAGAAATGTGAGCAAATGCCAGACTTTATTGTAACCTTCCTGTACATCTTGATCTGGAATAGAAATACTCTTCTATCATTTTATTCTGAAAGCCTTTCCATTGTTCACCTATCTTTGTAGATCTCTTTAAATGTTAGAGACCATTTAGGTTTCTTCTTTTTAATTATTACATGCTGTACTTTTCTGGATCAGCTGAAAGGTAGGAGAAGCAGAAGAAAGACAAAAAGAAAAGCTGGTATTATTATTGTCACAAAGCCAGGTATGATCTCTTTAACTGGCAAAGTGAATGGCTAGGTCAGGGGTAGGCAACCCTTTTGAGCCGGGGGCCGGGTTGCTGTCCCTCAGACAACTGGGGGGCCGAAGCCAAAAAATAAATAATTAAATAATTTTTAAAATAAATAAATAAACCGGGGCAAATGTAGGACAAAATTTTCAAATGGAGGTCACTTTTTAAATAAAAAATGGAGGGCATGTGAAAAAATTTGCTGATTTTTTAATAAAAATGTTAAGATAAATGCATGTTTCTGAGGCTTCTATAGACAATTGCCCCACCATGCCTCTCGTGTGAGATGCCAAAGGCCCCGGTGGCAATCGGCGGCAGGACCGGGCTGGGGCTGGTCCCAAGGCCTTGCCGGGCCGCATTCGGCCCGCGGGCCGCAGGTTGCCTACCCCTGGGCTAGGTGGTGGGAACAAGGGAGAGGACCTGGGTGGGCAAAAGACCAGTCAGAGGTGTATACAGTTTTCCTAGGCGAAAAAAGAAAAGGTCTCTGGATAGGCCTGAAAGTCACACTCTTTCCTGAACTTATGGTCCATAACACACTGTAGAAATAATCCAGTTTGAGACCACTTTAAGGGCTAGGAAATTCAGGAAGAGCAGTTTTGTGAGACATTTAGTGTTCTCTGTCAGAGAGCTCTGGAGCCACAATAAACTACAATTCCTTGGATTCCTAGCACTGAGCCAAGGCAGTTAAGGCCAATGTTGCAAATTTCCAGGGAATTCCCCCAAATCCGGCAAATTTAATTAATTTCTTTCCGGGGATTTTGACTGAATATTCTGATAAATATTGGGCAATTCTGGGGATTCTGGATTTTGGTAAAACATTCCCGGGGAATATCTTCGAGGCTTGTTGGCAACACTGGTTAAGGCAGTCTCAAACTGGATTATTTCTACTGTGTGTGTTTGGACCCACGTTGCCTTTTTAAAAGCAATTACGTAGTTACAGTTGTTGTTCCAAGGGCAAAAAAGTAATTGGAACTGGGATTTCAGTGGCTACCTGTTTTCACATTTCTAAGCTGTAACTGAAATGGTTACTTGTTTTTCACTTTCAAGCAAAAAGATATAAATACTATGAGCTCTTGCCTGCGGTGGAGTACCCCCCGTCCTCCCTATCCACCTCACTGTTGCCTCAGCATCCACAATAGAACATAAGACAGCATGTTACCCCCAAGATTATACCTCCATGCACCCTCTTCCTTTCTGATATTAAATTGCTTTTAAAAGAGAGGTTTGAGGCATGTAGCCAAGAGGGTATTCCCAGTACTGGAAAACAGCCATACCATGTGAGGAGATCTGGGATCATATTTGGAGATCCTGGAGGCTCAGCACAGAGGAAGCTCAAGAGCACATGGCCAGGATAGATCAATCAGTGGAGTTCCCGCACAGGGTGACATCTGGTGCAGAGGGGGGAGACTTCTGGCACTGAGACTTCCAGTGTGGTTTATGGGGTGGGAGATCGTACGGAAGTGCCATGCAGGCCGGAGGGGCACCCGTGCAGGCTTGAGTAGCACCCGCAGGGGGCAGAACTGCTACCATGGCCCCAAAGAGCACCTGTATGGTTATAAGGAGCTCCTGCAGGGGGCAGAGCAATGACTGTGGGGCAGAGTAGCACCTGCATGGGTTTAAGCAGCTCCCACAGGGGGCGATGAGCCAACCAGGTGTTATCAGAAAGAGAGGAAGACCACATGCCAGATGGATGGACTCAATTTGGGAGTTTATGGGCATGAATCTGCAAGACCTAAGCAGAGCAGTGGCAAGCATGGGGGCTTGGAGATGTCTCATCCACAGGGTCACCATGAGTGGGGTCAACTTGTGGGCAATTAACAACGACAACAAACAGTATGCAGAAGTCTATTGGGTGACTGTGATTTTTGGATAGTTCATATTTTTCCTCTGTTGCTTTTGATAATCCAGCAAGACACAGGGCGAGAAGTGCTGCAGACTATGCGCCAATGCACATCCTGAAGTGCTGCAGTATCCTTCATTAAGTCCCAGATCAGCCGGCAAATACAGTAAGACCCCATTGTACAGCCAGGCCCCTGAAAGAACAATCTCACCCTGCAGCCAAAAACTGATGAGCTCCATGGATCTGAGAGGCTTTGCTGTTCACAAGGGGAGATGCAAATCATTAGGAGTCTTCCCCATAATAATTCAGAAGAGAACACATTACCCCTGGGTGTCCCAAACCCGATTAACTATATTAGTTGTTGCAACATATATTAGTTGTTGCAGCAAAAAAACATTTTTATTACAATTGGATGTGTCCTTAGAGAAATCCCCTGCAGCAGCAACTCATGGTGTTCAAAACAAAACAGCAAGCACTACACACTGTACATATTTTGCATCCTAGAATGAGGAAGGCTGCAAATAAGCTTGAAAGGTGGGACAGCGCGGATGAGTCAGTAAGACCACCAGTAGCCAGAGAATGTATTTAGGGCTTTACATGATTCCTTACACTCCCTACATCCAGGGGCATCACTAAAAGGGTGCAGGGGGTGTTAGTACTAGCACCTGTGTGTGTGTGTGTGTGTGTGTGTGGGAGTGACATCAATGTTTTCTAGTTTTGGGACAAAAATGGGCTGTGGCTTTCACCTGCATCCCTTTAAAATGCTGAAGGGATGGTGTGAGTGGGACGAGGCTCAGTGGGAGGAGAAAGGCCCCAGGTTTTTTAAAAATCAAAATTTTAAAATTATTGTGCTTTTAAAATTTTCTTTTTAAAAAAACAAATCTTGTCAAATTTTCATCTCATATGAAACTATGTACGTGTAAATATGTTTAGGCTATGTGTATGATATTGTAATTTAAAGGTATAATTTTAATTTTGCCAGTTATTTATGTCACAACTGGAAGGATGCGGTGGCTCAAGTGCTTAAGACGGTGATTCTGTTGATCGCAAGATCGGCAGGTTGGCAGTTCAAGGTCCAGGTGCTGAATGATGGGATGAGCTTCCATCACTAGTCCCAGCTTCTGCCAACATAGCAGTTTGGAAGCATGCAAATGCAAGTAGATAAACAGGTACCACTCCAGTGGGAAGGTAAATAGCATTCTGTGCAGTCATGCTCGCCACATGATCACAGAGTAGTTTCTGACAATGCTGGCTCTTTGGCTTAGTAATGGAGATGAACACTGCCCCCTATGGTTGGACACAACTTGACAACCTTGTCAATGGGGAATACCTTTACCTTTTATGTCACAACTATTACCATGACATTCAGTGATATACAGGAATTGTTATTTATGAGTAACATTACTACGAAAAGCATTATGATATATTCTCTACCGTGTGGTATGGGAGGAATGACACCATGGGTTACCGCACCACGTGACACCAACCCTAGGGACACCACTGTCTATATCTTTATTATTCTGCAATGTTTACTATTCTGCAAAAGGTAGGTTCTGAAGGTAATAAACAGCGCATAATATTGTACAAATAAGACAAATGGTATAAATTTGCAGAAATATATCCTCACGGCACACCAGTGCATTCAACCCTACATAATGATACTATTGTACCTAACCACTATACTTAAGTAATATCTTTGAGCAGTTAATTAATAATGACATCTATATGCGGGTCTTAAGCCTGGTACTTGTGTTTTAATGGAAGGATTCACAGCGAGAACTAATGCAGTAATAACAAAGCAGAATGTGAAAAGCACTTTATATTTCTAGCTAAGTAAAAATACCCCATAGTGTGGTATAGTAATTTGAGCGTTGATCTACAACTCTGGAGATCAGAGTTCAATTCCCTGCTTGGCCACGGAAACCCACTGGGTGATCTTGGGCAAGTCACACACTATCAGCCCCAGAAAACCCCTTTATAGGTTTGCCTTAGGGTCGCTCTAAGTTGGAAACGACTTGAAGACACACAACAAAAACTTAGAAAGCTGTGTATTTCCAGAAAGTAATAAAACACAAGCCAGCTGTGTATTTGCAGAGTCTACATTGAAAATGGAACACTTTGGAATCCTTCTTATTTGCTGTCCCATGAACCCTCCACGGACTGCTAAAAATGCAAACATCAGTGACTGGCAATCCACTTCCAGATGTTAAACATTACACACATCTCTTGCAAGCTATTTTAAAAGTATATTGCTGTTGATTTTTTGTTTTTGCCAGAAAAGGGGAATCTAGAAGGGCTGAGGGCCATAAAACAAGCCTCAGGGTGCTGTCTAGGGCAGCAGTTTGCCCACCTCTGATCCCAAGCCCAAGATGCTTCGAGAGAGCAATGGGATTCTAGCATAGTAATAATAATAAGCATTCTGGACCTTTGCATGATGCATTTGATATGATGTAAGACGCCACAAACGGTAATGGGAAATATTCATTAGAAAAGGCATTGCTTTAGACCACAATAAAATTCTGTAAATGGGCTATGCTTGCAAATTCAGACCTTTGTCTGAAAGTATCCTCAGAAGTGGTGTGCCTTCTAAAAAATAATGTTGTAGCCTCTTGTTTTTTCTTTTCACATTTGGAGAAAGCTGAGATTAAGATGAGTGTTCAGCTGCTCTGACACCATACGCAACAAGGCCTTACGCTGAAGGCAAAGTGAGCCATTAAACGATGCCAAAGCCACCACTCATGATATGGCTTTCTTATAGTATCAGGCAAGCTCCTTCCCCTTCCTGGTGCTGTTGTTCTCTGCCACAGGAGAGCTAAGGTTGTGCTGCAGCTTAATGCCATTGCATCAAGTCCATATCTTCCTGAACTCAGTTCCTTTGGATCAGTAGAAAAGTCTCAAATCTTTCAACATTTGGAATCAAGGCCTTGCACTAAAGAAGTTCCAGTTCCCAAGCAGTGGCAACCACCCAAAGCAGGCTATCTCCCTTTCAGTTTCCTTTCCTCGTCTAGGCATTGTTTTCTCCTCAAAGACTCTCAGGGGTTCCTCCTGTTCTAGACCTTCACTGTTGGGTCTTGGTCATATCCTTTCCCAGCATCTGTTGATCTACTGTGTGTACCTTACATGAAGCCCCTGGTGGATGGCTTTAACCTCCCTCTTTAAGTCCAACCAAACTGGGGTGTGGGAGAAAAGTTGCCTTCTGAATATTATGCTGCTTGTATATTGTGTTGTAAACATCAAGCGCTTGGGAAACCATTCAACTTGTCATGAATCTAGCTTTTGCTCTGATGCAGAACAGTTTTCCTTTTATTATCATGCTTTCAAAGCCTCCCAACTTTGCAGCAGCTTAGGGCAAGCAAGGTGAATGCAACCACATTTGTCCACAGAATCGGCTAGCAATATGGGATGCAACGGATATGGGGGGAAACACAGTTTTGACTTGGCTTGGAGGGATCCATTGGCTACACCAACCAATACTGTCTGGGCCATGATTGCCAAGTGCCATTACCGATGTAGCAGACACTTGCTGGCTTGCCTAACTGGACTTCCAAAGCAAATTCCATGTTTTTGAGGCATGCTGCTGTGGAAGACCACGGGGTGGCAGCAGTTGATATCTTTTAAGAAACAAAGATCATGAAAGATGTATTTTAAACAACAGTTGTGAACAACTTCACATCAGTGTTCAACAATGTCCGTGTAAAAAATCTGAGTTTTTCTCACAGGTTTCTGGTGAAACCAGAAATGGGTATTTCATTCTGATTAAGGCTACAACTTTAAGATGGGGGGATTTAATGCTACTTTTATTTTGCTAAGGATTCCATAAGGAAGAAAGGGAACACGCTTGTAATAGAAACTAACCACAATCATGGTTTGACAGTGATTGAGATACAAACTCTGAGGCCAACTGTTTCAGGAAAACCCACGTCATCACATAAAACCAACACTCTTCCTATATCCCCTGAGATCTCTGAGACGTAAAGACTGAAATGGAGGCCAACTCTAGTTGCTTTGCAGGTTTCATTTCTTTATTCAGCTCAGTAAACATCTAGTTACAAGTTTCACAAAATCAAATTTTATAAGATGGGGAGCTGGATTGGGCAGAGAGGTAGGGCCTGTTTGGTTTATCTACACCTCACCTGATCTCTTGCACTGTTCCATACATATCCCATTTCCAGGGCAGGCAGACATGTAGGCAGGCTGAGAGCAGAGGTGACTAAAGGTTATTTTCCAAGTGCTTGAAAGTAATAGCAAGTCAACAGATTTTTTTTTACACGGTTGCTGCTTGAGGTGGGTGGTTAGATTAAATACAAACTCCAGAGCCAGTCAAACCTGGAGCAGGAAGTACAAACGGGATGGCAAAAACTCAGGGAGATTACTCCTGCTCCCCCCACCCCCCAAACACTAAGAAGAGGAGCTAGGGAGGGCAGGGAGGAGTTAGAGGAAAAAGCAGTAAAATTGATGTGTCACTCATTCATGGACAAGGTCCCTCACATTCCCCTTGGCCACCTGCTCTATGCAAGGAGTACAACTGTGCAGAGAGAGTTAGTCACTTAATTTAAATCTTAGGGGCAGGAAGCTAGTATTCATCTTGAGGAAAAAGGTCCAAGTGATGTTTTGTGAGGGCTTCACCATCAGAGTTTCACTGTCTGTACCTGAGCAAAGAGAGAGAGAGAGAGAGAGAGAGAGAGAGAGAAACATCATAAATCAGAAAGGGAATAGAAAAAACAGTGAAAAAACAAAAATGGAAAATTCCATGTAAAATTCCCATCACTATGATCCTTGGATAGATAGTCACATGGCTATGTCCACTGGCTACACCATTTCAGATGACATGTTGAGGCTCATCTGATGGAACTGCTCTTCCTTGTGAGAAATTTCTTGCACCTTGAGAACCAGCATGTCAGGGAGAAGACAGGCTAGAGCTTTTCTGTCTGTCATCCATTTCTACATAGATGAATTTGTTTAATTTTGAAGGGAACAACACTGTCTTTAAGCTGGACTCTGAGATACTATATAACCCACGTACAGGTGTGTTGAGAGTCAGCGTGGCATAGTGGTTTGAGCACTAGGCTAGGATACCAGGAATTGTTCTGTGCCTTCAAGTTGTTTCTGACTTATGGTGACTCTAAAGCAAACCTACCTGGGGTTTTCTTGGCAAGATTTGTTCAGAGATGGTTTGCCATTGCCGTCTCCTAAGACTGAGAGCATATGATTTGCTCAAGGTCACCCAGTGAGCTTCATGGCCAAGCAGGGGTACTCTGAGTCCAAGGTTCAAATCGCCGCTTGGCCCTGGAAATCGACTGGGTGACCTTGAGCAAGTCACACTCTCTTAGTCTGAATGGAAGGCAAGGCAAACCCTTTCTGAACAAATCATGCCAAGAAAATACCAATTTTTTCCCCAAGAAAAGATTTGCCTTAGGGTCACCATAAGTAAGAAATGATTTGAAGGCACACTGCAACAACAACAGGTTTTACACCTAAGTGAGAGTTAGGCCTTCAGCGATCTCTGCTAAATCTTATGTTCTGAATACGATGCAGCATCCTCAGCTACTGGAACCAAATACAGGATTTCGTTTCATTTAATCAAACCTATAAATATATGTGAAATCCAAGACTGGTTTTCTCATTGTCTTTTTTCCAGTTAGACATCTACTTTCTGAATAGAGCATGGAGTCTTAGTTAATAGATGGAGGTACCTCTATACCATAGCTTCCACTTTTCAGCACCGTGGTTCTCTGAATAGATAATTCTCTTCGCACAAAAGGCTCTACATGCAGCCAAAGTTATTATACAAGAAGTAGTAAGTCACCTTAGTTTCAATATTCACTTTTAAGTAAGCTTGACTGTATTATATATGGAGCTACTTCCAAAAAGCTGCTTGGATTAAGGTGCAATTTTGTAAAGTGATCGCTAACTGTAGCTGCAAGAAAGGTTTGTCTTTGAGAAAGGTGATGAGCCACAGCATGATGAGAGATGCTTTTTGACCAGATAGCAGAAGACCTGAGTCTCATATGGGTAATCAGTGAAAACAGGAGTAGCAGCCTTACACTCTCTCCGTACCATCAAGTTCGGGGAAAGTACTACTTCCAAGATGGCAAAGGGATACTGTTTGCACACCACTTTCCTCTAAATTGCTCAGAGTGATACCCATGAAATTCCCATGTGATTTTTCATCAAGATTCAACATTTTTTACTTTACAAACAGAACTACACCAGAGGTCAGATTAATTATACATACTATTTTGTTCTGAAGTGTTTCTGAGATTTTACAAAAGTCCTCCACAAAGAATTCCTAATTCTTCCTTCCCACAAAAGCAACTCTCAGTATTCTTCCTATTAATTTCCAAACTTCTATGTAATTTCCAATTGTTCATGTTAACTCTGCTGCAGCAAAAACGAGGTTCTGTCGTATCTTGAAAGACTGGTTCATTTTATTACACCATGTGCTTTCTGGGGATGGATAACACGAAGTTATGCAGAATTTCAAGTGAGTATGCATACATGTAAACTCACATAGAGCACACAAGGCTGTAGTTCAGAATGTAGAACACTTTCATCCAAGAGCTAGTGTTTGAAGCCAGGTTTTCTGAAAAGCTGACTGGGTCTTTAGAATCCCCTGCTTAGCAATCAGCAGCAGCTTTAAGACCCCATTATACAAATCTTTATGCTATTTTTCCAAATACTTTATTTTTTGTGTGTTCCCAGAAGGAATAAAAAGGCAGCCTCTTCTGAGCACCAAGTAAGACACAGACCTGAAGACTGTTGTATTGAAAAGGTGCTTTGGATCACCAAGTTGTACTTCCCACAGCAGAGAGGTTAGGAATATAAACTGGTCACAGTGTGCATGCAAGAGGTGAAGGTTAAGACTTACAAGAGCATGAAGGTGAATCTGGGGGTGACGGCATTGCACCCCCCTTAAGTCTGCTCTAGATTCACCAGTCATACCGGCGCGACTGTCTGGTGGGAGACTCCTCTGGTCCTTGAATTGCGAGACGGGTTCCCTCCACCCTGCGGCCATTGCTTCCCTCATGACGCCGATAATCCAGTCCTCTCTGCGTTCGGAAGCGGGATGTCTCTCGCCTCCATTCATCATCGAATGCAGCTGCATCGCCTGAAAATCAGAATAGAAGAGGTGGTAGCTCAGTGGGGTGAGTATGAACAGTGTAATCTAAGAAAGGAAGAGCTGCCAAGAACACTTACTTTCATCCAAGTTGATGTAGTCTTGCCTTTCCTCTTGGTCACCTGTGCGATGGTTGCGTGACCGCTGCATGATGTGTGCACGTTCCCGAATGTGGTGGCCTATGGACATCTGCTCCAGGCCACTGTCCGAGTCTCGCACCGTCCGCCTAGTCTCCCGGATCTGAGGGTAGGAGGACAGATCATTGTTAGGGATGCGTAATAATGTTGCTACAGTCTTACTGAAGTCTCCTGTGAAATTCCTCAGTTTTGCTTGAGCAAGAGCCTAAAGATTTGTTTCAATCTTCACTGAAGGCAATCTTGACCATTAGTTGCCCTACATAATAAGTCTTCTATCTCACATTGGAGAAGCCCCACGCAAAAACTCTGCACCTTGTCTATTGGGCTTCAACACACTCTATCTGCATTGACACCTACATAAACCCCACAAAACTAGCAATCCATAGGGCAAATCTGAATCAAAGGCAGAAGACTATTACTTACCCCACCAGGTGCAGAGCGTGTTTCTGAGGTCTCCTGATAGACTTTGGGGCCATCGCCCATATTTGAGTAGGATATGACAGTTGAGGAGGTAAATGTCTGGCAGTTGGCGCCACTTGTCATATGCTCCTAGAGGCATGTGAGAGAGAGAGAGAGAGAGAGAGAGAGAGAGAGAGAGAGAGAGAGTCGTAAGCAATCTACCCACTAAAGAAAGAAAAGCATAGCACTTACAAGCTCCTTTCTCAATATAAGGTATAAAAATCTTCCCCCACCTGTTAGTAGTTTCCCAAAGAAAAGTGTGTGGGAAAAATATTTTTGGAACTGGGAGAAAATGATGATGACTCAGTCAAGATGCTCTGGCCCACCTCACTCAAAGGCAGGCTATGTATACCCCACAAAGAAAGATGAATTATTATTATTAGAATCATAGAATCATAGAGTTGGAAGAGACCACTAGGGCCATCCAGTCCAACCCCCTGCCATGCAGGAAATCCAAATCAAAGCATCCCCAACAGATGGCCATCCAGCCTCTGTTTAAAGACCTCCAAGGAGGGAGACTCCACCACACTCCGAGGGAGTTTGTTCCACTGTCGAACAGCCCTTACTGTCAGGAAGTTCCTCCTAATGTTGAGGTGGAATCTCTTTTCCTGCAGCTTGCATCCATTGCTCTGGGTCCTAGTCTCTGGAGCAGCAGAAAACAAGCTTGCTCCCTCCTCAATATGACCTCTTTTAAAATATTTAAACAGAGCTATCATATAATCTCTTAACCTTCTTTTCTCCAGGCTAAACATCCCCAGCTCCCTAAGGCGTTCCTCATAGGGCAAGGTTTCCAGACCCTTCTCCATTTTAGTCGTCCTCCTTTGGACACGCTCCAGTTTCTCAATGTCCTTTTTGAATTGTGGTGCCCAGAACTGGACACAATATTCCAGGTGGGGCCTGACCC
>NC_056523.1:224386078-224388594 GCF_019175285.1 Sceloporus undulatus
CCCCCCCCCCAAGGCAGCAGTCACAGGGCACCCATTCATATGTGTACATAACTCTGTAATGTACATAATTTTAAAAAGAGAGAAAGAAAGCAAGAAAAACAAAATTAAATGAGACATCCTACTGCCAGCTATGGCCCAGAACTTTTGCATGGGCAGAGTATGTTCAGCTTCCTTACTTTCAAGCCTCCAACCAAATAACTGCTCCCATCCCAGACATTCAATGTACAAAACCACCTCATTACTTTACAGTTACAGAAGGCCTTTTCAGTGTTACCTCATAATATGGCATGACAAAATAAGGCAGTATTGAAATGATTTGGAGTAGTGATTCCCAAACTTTACTCCTCCAAGTGTTTTGGACTTCAACTCCCAGAAGTCCCAGCTAGCTTGATTAACAGTCAAGAATAGTAGGGGTTGAAGTCCAAAATATCTGCAGAATCAAAGTTTGGGGCGCTGATTTGGAGCATCAACCGCCTCTTAACATCGACAACAATAAAGAGCTTCCCCCCCCTTTTTTTGCCAAAAATAAAAATGGGAGAGCCTGCATTTTCACCACCCATGTCCCCATTTCTTCTGGTCACATGAAGTAGACATCTGCCTGCATCCCTATGTCACAGGTTTAACTGTGGGACTATAAGGTAATAGTATCACAAACAAAGAGGTCTTACCATGTTCCCAATCATGTCGTTCATCATTCCAAACATGTCCATAAAGCCACCTGCCTGAAGAGAGGAAGACAGCTGAGGTCTGGTGAAAGTGGACCTTTAGTGAAGATACATGGTAAAATGGGGCAGAATGAACCAACCTTCCCCCTCCTCATAGAAGCTGGACTGCTATCAAGTCCTCCCAAGGCCACAGTACTACTCCAGGTTTAGGACTACTCTATACTCAAGGGCACATTTTCTGGTTCACACTCCAGGCAGCTATCACTTCTTTCTTCAGTAAACATGTTTGTCTCAAGCCTTTCTTTCAAAGATTTCAAGGCACTGCACATGGCTTCTTCCCCCAGAATCTTTTATCATCAAAATCACCCTCTGAGATGAAAGTGAGCAACTCAAAATAATCTAATAAGTTCAATGGCTGAATGAGGATTTGAATCCAAGTCTTCCTAATTCACACTCAACACTTCAACCATGATGGGGAACAAGTGGCCCATCAACTCTCACCTATAGCAATACTTGCTAGGACTGATAGGAGTTACAGTCCAACAACATCCGGAAGACCATGTTTTTCACACCTAAACTGGTGCCACTTTCTAAATGTACAATTATAAAAGCTAATAACAGTTGTTAGTTATAAAATTGTCACTTTACAAATGTGTGCAATGAGGGCACATGGAGAACAAATCCATAATCTGTTTCTAGGCTAACTATTCTAAATTAAATTCTCTTTATAATGTGCTAGTGCATCAGTTATGTGAACATGCATACACCTTGTTATCACAGGATTACCAAAGTCAGCAAAGCAAGATAGGCACAATGTCCGGTATGTTGAGTATTCTAGCACTGAGAAAGCAAAAGTGTGTAGGTGGGTGGGTGTGCAGGGGTGGGGGGAAGAGTTCCTGTGTGCAAGGGCCCGTGATAAAAAGCACATGACACACTACTCCTCCCTTAGTAGTGAAGTAGAGGAAGAAGGGCCTTGTGTTGCACAGCCAAGGTTTTGTTTTGTTTTTGAGGGTGGTAGAGGGAGAGAGTGTGTAACCAGAAGCACCTCTCTGCTTCTTCCTACTCCAAAGGGCAGGACAAACTTCCCCAACATTTTCTGGTATGTGCCAATAATATGGTTAGCAAAGTCAACCAAAAATCTGTGGAGCCTTAAATATCTCTTGTTCCACATCAAGATACTTGACACAGTTCTGCTGAGCACCACTTGGGTCTGGCATGTTCTTAAGACAAGGGAGTTGATGCACTAGTTCTTTCCAAATGACCTAGCTGGATGCTTTCATTATTCAAATAAGCACCCTGTCCTTTTCTCACCACTTCCATGTCCTTTATCTCATGTTCCTTGTCAGACAGCAGAACTCAAATTCTGTGAAATCTTCAAGTTTTTGCAGAAGATTTCCTGCTCTTTCATTTCCTCATTTGGTTCTTGGAAAAAATTAATTTTCTAGGCAAAGAGTGTGAAGCAAATTTTCCAAACCAAAAAACATTCAGCCAAAAACAGCCTCTAATTGCTTTGGTGATAGCTTCCTGCAATTTTATTCTCTGAAATAAACAGGGGAAGCTGTCTCACTCTCTCTTTACAGCCTCATTCTTTTCATCATTTCAAAATAAAACACTTTAACAGAAGTCTGGGCTTCAGATTCAGAGAAGCTGTCCTTAAAAAATCACACTCAATCATAAAGACACATGGGGGAAGAAGAAAATTAGGCCTTACCATTCCTACCATCCCAAAGGGTGAAACAGCTCCTGCCTGTAAAACAACAGAGACATACAAAGTAATTAAAAGCCTAGTCCTCTGTAATAAACTTCTTTTTTCTAACATCCATAATTAGAAACACAAAGCTGCTCACCATT
>NC_056523.1:224388694-224392037 GCF_019175285.1 Sceloporus undulatus
AGTTGAACAAAAAAACATTCCTAAACTTACTCAGAGAGAAGCTAATTAAAATCATAGAATCAGTTTTAACCTCTGTTGAACATAGATACAGCCAACATTGAGTTCAGCTCATCTGGGAAGGATTTGCTGATAGTGAGCAATTGCATGGTCCTACAGCCAGCTCCTCCTCTCCAAAGCTTGGTGCCTGTTACAGCTGCACCACGTCTTTGAGATACGATAAAATATGTGGTGGCCAGCCTTGAAATGGCCAAGCAATGCAATATACAGCAATCATCCCAGGTTTTAAGCTCAGTTGCATGCAACTTTAAGAGACTAAAGTGGGTGAATCTTTAAGAATAAAGATGGGTTTTTATTTATCTGCACAGCAGAATTCTCTCTTGGATTTAAATTCTTCTACCATCTTATAACATTTTACTGTTAATTTAATTAATATAGAAGTAACATATAATTTGCCTTGCGTTTTTTTCTTTCTCAGTCCCTTATAGTTAGAGGGAGCCCTGGTGGTGCAGTAGTTAAAATGCCTGTACTGCAAGTCACAAGGTTGTGAGTTCAATCCTAGGGGCTCCAAGGTCCAGGCAGCCTTGCATCCTTCCATAATTTGCTAAAATGAGTACCCAGCTTGTTGGGGGAAATTAGCTTACACATTGTAAACCACTAAGGGAATACTTAGTTCACTGATAAGTGGTATAGAAATGTACTTGCTATTGCTAGTTATTTGCTGGTGTTTCTGCCTAGTGTATTTAGCCATCTTTTGAAAAGGCATCAGGACTTAAAATTAATACAGCAAAATCAGAAATAATGTTTATAAACACAAGTTGGGAGGAACAAAAGCAAATTCAGAAAATGACAGGATTAAAATTAGGGGTGAAGAAAATGAAATATCTTGGACTAAATATAATGACAAATATAAAGAACTTGGTTCAAGGGAATTATAACCAATTATGGAAAAAATTAAACAAGTGTATTTAACCATCTGGTATTACAATTAGGGTACAATGACTGCAATATTAGCTGTTTATCAGACATGCAAGTTGACACTTGATGCAAATGGTACATGTTAATATATGTATCTTAACGTATATCAGGCTCTCCTTGGTCTGAAGCAAGAGCTAAACTAGAGCAACTTTAGTAGTAGTTGAATCCAAAACATAACTGACCCAGTTATGTTAACATCTTGATATTTGATGACAACTCAATCAGTTATCAGAGACCAAACAAAGCAAAAACCACTTAAAGGGTACTTTTTGTCTTTTGACACATGAAATGATCAAGCATTCACCAGGTAGTTTTCATATTTTAGTTTTCCCCATCTTTATATCTTTCATCCACAACACTCTTCCTCTATGAAATGGTTTCCCAGGAGATCTATTTTTTGATGAGCTGCCTCTGGTCACTCCCTCCAAGGTGCAGATAATGTGTTTCTTGGACATTTGCACAGATGAGAGAAGTTCTCTGTGGAGATTTGGTACTACAAACCATAGGACTGAGTTGACGCTCCAAAATAATATTTATCCATGAAACTCTCAAATGAAAAATGTGTACATAAGACAAGTGGGGAAACAGGCTAAAAAACAGGGAAGTTATTTTGAGGACTTGGTAGTGACAACACATAAGCTGTCCAGTCTGAGATCTGAAGAGAACGGAAGATATTGCCTACTGCTACCATTTGGGTATAAAATTACCATTTGCTGAACTTCACTTAAGACTTGACTTTCCACGTTTTAGAAGACTTTCTTGGCATCCACACATTCTCACAAAGAGGGGAGAGAGACAGTCAAAGTGCTTCACATGCGTGACATGGAAATTGTCCCTTTTTGTATTCTGGTGGACTCAGGCGCATCCAGTGCCATTCTATGGAACTGTAGAGACCTCTGTTGTTCATACAGAAGCACTGCAATTTCAGTAACTCCTCCTGGCAGCTCCTCTGCCATGATCTGAAACAGGTTGTTGGCTCCATTCATGGGAATGAAGCTGGACCTCTGGCAACCATTTCCTTAACAGAAAGAAAACTAATGATTCCTTCTTGGAGTTAAAATCACACTCATCTGAAGTATGGCAACATTAACTCATGGACTAAAAGAATCCATCTCTTTTGGAGAGCCAGCGTGGCATAGTGGTTTGTACGTTGGACTCCTGTTCTGGAGACCAGGGTTCAATTCCCCGCTCTGCCATTGAAACCCACTGGGTTACCTTGGGCAAGTCACATTGTCTCAGCCTCTTCATGGGAAGGCCATGGCAAACCTCCTCTGAAGAAATCTTGCCAAGAAAGCCCCATGGTTTGTAGCATGTTCTGCTACGGCTGATTTTTCTGGATGGTCCAGTCTGCAGTGTCTCTCGTGTTCCTGCAGACTGGGCCATCCAGAAAAGTCAGCAATAGCAGAACATGCCACAAACCATCCTGGGCATAAAATATTGTTTGAAAACACTGAAATTCTGGACCATGCCAACCACTACCATGTCAGGATGCACAGGGAAGCCATTGAAATCCACAAACACCTGTATAATTTCAACCGGAAAGAAGAAACCCTTCAAGTGAACAAGGTTTGGCTACCAGTCCTGAAAGACAGCAAGATAAAGACTCAACAAATACAAATGAGAACTCTCCCAGCAGACAATGAGCACTATCAAGCAGACATTAATCCTCTTGTGCAGACCCTCACACCCTGAGGGCTGCCATTAGCAACAAACAATATACATGGAAATCACTCCTGGCTTTCCAGGTCACACAATATATATATATATAGCCAAGTCCTTTCCAGGCAAACGTTCTCTGAAGATGCCAGCCACAAATGCTGGTGAAAAGTCAGGAAGAAACTCTGCTAGAACATGGCCACATAGCCCGAAAAACCCACAAAAAAACTATGGATGCCGGCCATGAAAGCCTTCGACTTCACATTAAATAGCAATTGCTGTCTATAGAAAACAACTGGTTAATCCACAATTTTACTATAGCTATGATGGAGCATTGTAATGTTCAGCTAACTACAGGTAGATTCCAATGCCAATTTTCCTCTACTTAGTTCATAAATAATTTTAAGTCAGTTCATACATTGTTAGTGATGCCATATTGTGTATGGCATGCTTGTGGAATACTATCACTGAGCATGGCTTATGCCAGCCCAGTGTTGTTATGCTCATTGTGCTGTAGATGCGTGAGAGTCCAGACTGCTGCTGAATTGGTTTTTGTTTATACTGTATTTTTGGGGATGTGGTTAAGGTGGACTATTATGTTAATGGCTATACAGGAACCAGAAAGAAGGAAGGGGTGGGGGAGACATCATATTTAAGTTGTAATTCAAGGGAAAGTACTTGAGAGCTGTTTCAGATGAGGCTTTTATCACAC
>NC_056523.1:224392062-224406802 GCF_019175285.1 Sceloporus undulatus
AAAAGCCCTTGAACCCTTAAAAAAAAATTCAGACGTAAAAGTACATGTCTGCAAAAACCAAAAAACTCACCCTTAAACTGTTTGATAAACAGAAGGCTACTCAGTGCTAAATCAGAGAGGGAGACTCACAAGTCATCCAAAAGTGGTTGTAGCCTGAAGTAGTGGCCATGATACCTTGCAGCCCTCCACAGAAGCCCACTGCTACTCTAACGAATTGGTAGTAGCTGCCACCACTCTCTTCCTTATCCGTAGGGTAGGATGGAAAGTCTCCAAGAGCTATCTTTGCCTGGGATGAGTGTAAACCTCTCTGTAAACCTCCACTTGCTGTGGGAGGTGGCGGGGTTATCTCTCAGGCTTACCCAAAGGCACAACTAGAGAATTACGGAAGCAAAACTTTGTGGCTAGCAGGCGAGCGAGACAAACCTGTCCTCAATTTGTCCCCTACCCTTCCACAACTGCCATGTTTATTTCATCTCTCTCTTCTGGCAATTTTACAGTCACTCTTTCTATGGCAGCATTCCCTGTTATTTCCTTTGACTCTATTCCCAGGTTTTATATGTGATGATTACAGTGGACTCATGGTACCCACTGGGTTTTGGCTCCAGTACAAAATCCGTGGATATCAAGTCCTGTTAAATACAATGGATAGTAAAAAGATGTCCCTTAATAAAATGAGAAAATCCAGGTTTGCTTTTTAGAATATATATTTTAAAAATATTTTCAAGCCATGGATGCTTGAATCTGTGGATAAAGAATCCATGATATGGATTATATACTGAACATCGCCTTCTCTCATTCACTCATTTGTTTGTCTGGCCACTTTCTCTGTCAGAAGCACTTTCCCTTCCACCCAAGTGTCTCTGCATCCCAGCCACCTTTGGCTCAATTCAGCTCCTATACAACATCTGGAAAACACAGGCAAGGGTCTCCAATTCCTGCTGCTTCTTCCCAGTGCCAAGCTGTTATTCTTTGTGAGCAGGAGAAGATGGCTAAGGGTACCAACATTTTTTCATGGGATGGAGGGAGACAAAAATGGTGAGGGGATAGATGGGCAGCATCATCACTATAAATGAGGGTTTTGTGGGGAAAGTTTGCACAGATACTAACAAATTAGCCCCACAAATGCATTTTAACTATAGTCTAATGTGAACTTCTAAAAAGCAAATAAATGTGATTTTGTGCAGTAACCCCACATAATGTTAGTAAACAGAATCTGTCATTCTCTAAAACCGACCACTGGAATTCTCCAAATGCTTTACTTCAAAAGTCAAGATTACAATTTGCTTTTCTCTGATGAAGCACTGAACACCCTGCATGGTGTCAGCACATTTTCACACAGCTGTAGATGCACCCCAGTGAGTTTTAATACAAAATAAAATACAACATTTAGCTTTACTTCCTTTGTCTTCTTCATTTCTTTCTCTCACACCCGGCAAACCAATCTGCCACCTGTCTTCTGTCCCCTCTCTGCTTCCTTACTGTCCAACATGGCTTGTTACCATAAATGGCCTATATTTGCACATGTGGGAGCTGATAAGGGGCACGGGATCAAACCAAAGACTCTGGTAGGGTTGAGAAGAGAATACTGGGTGGCTGCAGTACTGTGTCTCTCTTAGAATGGGGTAAGGCTCACAGTGGCCCCTAGCTCAGGACTGAGAAACATTTTTCCTACGCATTTGATCAAGGTGCTCTCTGCTTGCTCCTTACCTGTTTATTTTTAAGTACAGTTTGGGGTTAATATATAATTGCTTCCATTTTGTTGAACCATCTGAAGCGTACGAAGTGGCAATGCAGAATATGAATATTTAAATGACATAAGTACAAATTGCATATATTTGGGGAGTCACACAGCTCTTCCAATTACACAAAGCACCACTTTTGGAAAGATGACACGGGACTATTATAAAAAGGACAGGTAGTTCCTGTCTTTATTCCATTGTTTTCATACCAGAGGGCAGGGAGGCCAGGGACCATCCCTAATTTCTATTACCCTGCATGTCTTCGGCTAGCCTGGCGTGTTTCCAGGTACTGTTCCATTGCCCAATGCTGAGGAAAGGACTGAACCAAAGCCAACCTGAGAGCACACGATTCACATGTTGCGGTGATGGCAAGAGGGTCCCGAAGTAAGAGTCACAAGAATTTGCATGGCGTAAGTGCTCAAGCAAACTAAATTAAGTCTTGCTTTCACACACTTTTTTCTCTCCCAGTTGGCAAGGGCTGTGGTCTATACTTACATCATAAACATTGGATCTTCTGGCTCCACATCTCCTCATGAACCGGAACATAATTCTTTCAAGTGCATGTGGCTGTAAATACAGAAAAGGGAGCAGGATGTGTTAGTGCCACTTTCCACACAGATCCATCTGCCATCATCATCCATACTCACCAAGATACCCATCACCGCTCTTTACTCCCGTATGGTAACTACGTGCAGTATCTGGCACATTAAGGAGTTCATAAATAAATGCCAATGTCACCACCCAACACTCATGTTGCGTGTGTCCCTCACACAAAATCAAATAAGGAAGGCCTCAAGAGAGCCCATGATGCAAAAGCCACGTAATCTGCACACTAGGAGGTTCCAAACACACTGAAGAAATAATCCGTTTGAGACCGCTTTAAACTGCCCTGGCTGAATGCCAGGGAATACTAGGAATGGTAGCTTTGTGAGACATTTAGCCTTCTCTGTCTGAGAGCTTTGGTGCCATAACAAACTACACTTCCCAAGATTCCCTAGCATGAGCCAGGCAGTTAAAGTGGTCCCAAACTCATGATCCATAATGGCAGGGATGGGTGAGAAACCCACTCCAAGGGTACCAACACACAGGCAGACTTCAATTCCTGGACCTCTTGTTTGCTCTCCTAAACACTCAGGTCCTCCGTCTCAAAGCAGATGGAGCCTCCAAACCCCAACAATACCCCCCTCCCAAAAGAAGGAGGCCTTTTTGCCAAAATACTGTCACTGCCTAAAGTTGACTCCAACTCTCTCAGCACACACAGATCATCCATGCTAGTGTGGTGCAATGGCTAAGCTAATCAATGTTGTGATTAGGATGCGGGAGAAGGGATTCGAACCTGGGAAAGCCCATGGAGCTGTTTGACAGTGACGATGCTTTCTTGGAGTGTGGTGGAGTCTCCTTCTTTGATAGTTTTTTTAAACGCTGGATTGGCCATGTTTCCCAGGAAGGGCTTTGATTGTGAGTTCTACATGGCAGAATGGCTGGACTGGATGGCCCTTGGAGGGAGGGCTCTTCCACTCTATGATTCTAAAGGTGTGACCTTAGTCAAGTTCACTCGTCTCGCACCTAGCCACCTTCCCCTGAATTAACCTTCTAAGAAACCCTATCATAGGAGTTTATACCTATGATAATCCTGGAAAAATGTGTAATTACATGTAAATTATTTCACACAACAATCGCACAAAACCCACCATTAAAGTGATCAACAAAGAAACATGAATGTGCTTTTCTTAACTATCAGGGTTCAGCAACAATGCAGTTCGACATCTTTTATTTGTGCGAGTGATGCGTCAACATTTGCGCAAGTACTCGCATGCTCCACTTTGTTTCGAGGCGTTAAACGCACTTTAATCCTCTATAACGCCAAACCAGCCCCAGTGTGATAAAATCCATAGATCATAGAAGAGTTGGAGAGAACCACAAGGGCCACCCAGTCCCCACCCCATCTTCCATGCAGGAAATCACAATCAAAGCATTGGTCCAGTGGTTTCTAGGGCGGTTTTCAACAGTGGAACACATTCCTCGGAGGTAGTGGAGTCTCCTCCTTAGAGGTCTTTAAACAGAGGCTGGAGGCCATCTGTCACAGCATCAAAAGGGATGCTTGGATTGAGGCCCTGCATGCCAGGGGATTGGACTGGGACGCCTTGGGTGTCTCTCCACCTATGATTCTAGTTTTTGGACTTCAATTCCCAGAAGTCCCAGTCGTCAGTATGCTCATGTTTGGGAATTTCTGAAGTTGAAGTCTCAAAAATGTAGAGGACAAAAGGTTGAGAACCACTGGCATGGGAATCCCTAATTCAAGAGGCAACCAGCCACCATAATAGAAGAGACAGGTTACCTTATTTGCCACAGCAAAACCCACAAAAGTGTTGCCAGAACAGGATACTGAGCACTGCAGTCCTAATAAAAAAAGAAGAACACAAAACCCCATTACACCATACCATAGCATCACACAACACATCTGCAGGCTCTCAAGTTCTCTGCCTCCAAAGCAGCCCCTTCCCTGCTGTTCAAGGGATCCCTGAGCCCCATCCACACCAAGGACCCCCACCAACACCACCTGGGCTGTCAGAGGAGACCCCAATCCCTACCTCCCTGCCCCCATCCCCCCTGAAGGCTGGCTGCTCACCCTTTTGGAAGCAAGCTTTCCTTGTTGCCTGGCCTCCTCCTCCTCTCGGGAATGGAGGGCAGCCACAGCCTCGCAGGGAGAGGTTAAGCTGCATCCCTTGCTTCCTTCCTTCCTTCCTTCCTTGCAAGGTGTTCTTTGTTGCAGAGAGGCTGCTCGGGGAGCCCTTTGTTCCAGCTCTGGCCCCAGCAAGCACCCACAGGCAGCCCAGCAGCTGCAAGGGAGGCCTCGGGCTCCTAGGAAGGAGGACAAGGGAAGGACAAGCAGCAGGCTCCAGACCCTTGGGCACCCAAAGAGGATTCCCCTTTCTCCAGAAAAACCCACAACAGGCCTAGCAGGATGTGAACGTCGGTAAAGCCCGCCCCCGCCCTCCTAGGCACCTCCCCCAAGAAAGAGGGGCAGGCCCGGATGAGGCAGCCACGTCCCTCCTTTCCAGGACGCGTCCCTACACCCTGCAGCCTTCTCTCTCCGAAGGGATTGCAAAAGGCACGCCCATTGGAGCATCACTGAGAAGCTGGGTTGAATATCCTTAGCGGGTACTAGGGCTGTTGAGGGTTGTCCTCCATTCCCCCCCTTGGATGTCCTACATTTTGGGGGGATGATTGTGTGTGTGTGCCTTGCCCTCCTTTGCAAACATAGGAGGAGGGAATAATTGCCCCCACCACCAAGGAATCCAAAAGGAAACCAGCATGCTGCTTGGTAGGCTATAGTAAAATCTGTAAATAGACTATAGTAAATCATGTGTGCAACATAGCTCTAATCCAACATGAGAGAACAAATCCCAGAGGTCCAGCGGGATTCAGGAAAGAAAGCACTAGGGATCATACATGGCAAGGAGTACACCAAGAATTCCAGAAGAAAGTCAGCATGTGTTATATAGACTAACAGCAAAGCCTTTGAGTGCATAGATCATGAAAGCTATGGAAGCCCAAAAAGACATGGGAGTGCAAAACAGTAGTGTAAAAGACCTAGCGTGATCCCCCACACAAGCAAAATTATGCCCCAAATTTGCAACATAGCCTGTTACAGACAGCCAAAATAAAGCTGCTCTTTGAGCACAGGGGAGTATGGGTGTTTCAATGAGGCATGCATTCCTAAGGCCTGTTCCAGACTGCCAAAATAAACTGCTGCGGGTCTCTTTGGAGGTATGCTGTTTAAGTGATGCATGCATCCAAAGAATCCGGAAGCGGCACCAAATTTGCCCCCAGGGCTTAGGAATTGAGTGTGGCTTTGGTACAACCTCCGGACTCTTAAACCCACGCATCGTTAAATAGCATACCTCAAAGAGACCCGAAGCAGCTGTATTTTGGCAGTCTGAAACAGCCTAGAGTCCAGAAGCCACACCAAAGCCACGCTCCAGTCCTTAGGGCTGGAGTGTGGCTTTGGTGCGCACTTACTCTGGATCTTAGGACACATGCATCATGGAAACACCATACCTCCATGTGACTCAAAGCAGCTTTATTTTGCGGTCTGTAACAGGCAATAGACTCCTATCATACATGGAGAGAGAAATCCCTGAGTTCAGCGGGGGTTCAGAAAAGGAAAAGGCATTAGGGACCACACTGAAAACATACGATGCCTAAGGGAGCATAGGGAATTCCAAAAGAAAATCAGTATGAACTTATAGAAGACAGCAAGGCCTTTGACTGCATACTGTATATACTCAACTATAAGACGCTCATGTATAAGTTGAGGTTCAGGTTTGGGGGCCAAACGGGATTTTCCATGATTCGTGATAGTTTAGGTTTTGGGGCTCCTTCATGTGGGTAGGGTGTGGTAGGCAAGAAAGATTCCACTGAGGCTTTTTGCTTCATCGTTTCAGCTTTCGTTTCAGCCAATGTGCGGCGGACAGGAGATGGCTCAAACAAAAAGCAAATAATCAGTCAACCGGACCTTTTGCTTGGCTTCAAGAGAAAAAACTCCTCGCGCCGCACCGATGGGGAAAGCAGAAGAGCGGCTATCACATCCATAGTGACTCATAAAAAGTCGACCTGGTGATTTTGGGTTAATTTTGGGCAAAGTTTTTAGATTTAAGATGAGTAGAAGGGTAGATTATGAAAGGCAGGAAATACCTTTAAAGACATGGGAGTGCCAACAATCGATTAGTCCTGATGAGGAATCTGAACGCAGGATAGGAGGCTACGTGTAGACTATGGAGAGACAGAATGGTCCCAAATGGAAAAAGAGTCAGGCAAGGCTCCATTCGGTCACCCTATTGTTTAACGTTATGCAGAAGATCACAGACATAAAGTTTGGAAGAGACTACAAGGGCCATCCAGTCCAACCCCATTCTGCCATGCAGAATCACAATCAAAGCTTCCTTGACAGATGGCCATCCGCCTCTGCTTAAAGACTTCCAAAGAAGGAGACCCACCACTCTCTGAAGAAGTGTGTTCCACAGTCGAACAGCCTTTAATGTCAGGAAGTTCCTCCAATGTTGAGGTGGAATTCGGTTCGGAAGGTTGCATCATTGCTCCGTGTCCTATCCTCTGCAGAGCAGAAAACAGCTTGCTTCATTCTCAGTATGATATCCTCAAATACCTGAAACAGGGCTTCATATCACCCCTTAACCATCTCTTCTACAGTATAAACATATCAGCGCTCCTTAAGTCTTCCTCATAGGACATGTTTCCAGACCCCTTCACCATTTTAATCACCCTCCTTGGCAACGCTCCATTTTTCAACATCCGTTTGAAGTGTGGTGCCCAGAACGGGACACAGTAAATCCAGGTGAGGTCTTCTGACCAAAACAGAATGAGTGGCACTATTACTTTCCTGGATCTAGACACTATACTTCTTTTGAGGCAGCCTATAACCATATTGGCCTTTTTAGCTGACGCATCACACTGATGTATGTTCAACTTGTGGTCTACTAGGACTCCTAATCCCTTTCACCTAGGTCCCGTTAAGACTGTGTCCCCCATCCTAATCTAACATGTCATTTTTTGCCCTAAGTAGTACTTTACATTGCTCCATGTCGAATTCATTTGTTTAGCTTTGGTCCAGCTTTCTATTCTATTAAGGGCACTTGGAATTTTGATCCTGTCCTCTGGGTATTAGCCTACCTCCTATTTTGGTGTCATCTGCAAAATGATAAGCATGTCCCCCAATTCTGTCATCCAAGTCATTGATAAAGATGTTGAAGTCACTAGGCCCAGGACAGAGCCCTGTGGCACCCCACTGGGCGCTTCTCCTCCGGATAAAGAAAACCTGCTGACACTTTTGGGTTCAGTTGGTCAACCAAGATACAATAACAAAGCAGGCTTAGACTCCGAAGAGAGAGCAAAGATGGAGGAAGGAATATCAGCAACCTAAGATATGCGGATGATACTAGTATTACTACAGAAAATCTCACAACTAGGAACAATTGCTATGAAAGGTCAAAGATGAAAGTGCAAAAGCGGCTTATTGCTGAACATGAAGAAAACAAAAATAAATGACGACAGAGACCTACATAAGTTCACTTAGACAATGAGGAAATTGAAAAGTAAAGGGTTCCTCTACATTGGATCAAACACTGAAAGAAGTTGTAGTCAACAAAGACTAGGAATGGAGGCAGCTATAGAATCATAGAATCAAGAATCATAGATTGGAAGAACCACTAGGCCACCAGTCCAACCCCCTGCCATGCAGTAAATCCAAATCAAAGCATCCCTGACAGATGGCCATCCACCCTGTTTTAAAGACCTGCCAAGGAGGAGTCTATCACCTCCAGGGATGCTTCCATTTCGAACAGCCCTTACGTTCAGGAAGTTCCTCCTAATGTTCAGGTGAATCTCTTCCTGTAGCTTGCATCCATTGGTCCGGGTCCTGTTCTCTGGAGCGCAGAAAACAGCTTGCTCCCTCTTCAATATGACATCCCTATGAAGGAATCAGACAAATCCTAAAAGCAAAGGCATACAACTGAGCACCAAACAGGATGTAGCCAAGGTGGGGGGGAATCTGGGGTCCGGACCCCCCCCCCTTCCATTAGAAAAATGAATGTGTGTGCTCGGCTCCGGCGCACTCAAGCCCCATTATATGGTGGGCACTTAGTCCTGGACCCCCCCTTCCAAAATCCGGCGACGTCCCTGCACCAAAGACAAAGATTATCAAACCATTGTTTCCCCATGCATATTTACACTGGACAGTGGAGAAACAGATAAAAAGAACAGCCCATTGGAGATGTGTAGCTAGAGAAGAGCACGAGGAGATTGTGGAGGGACAAAACACAAACAAATGGGTCCTAGAAACAAATCAGCCTGAAATCGCCTAGGAACCAAGATGACTACATGATGCTGTCTACGTTGGCCACATGTGAGAAAGCAGACTCATTAGAAAGACCATGATGCTAGGAAAGGTGGAGGACAGTGAAGAGATGCTAGATGGATGAACTCTATTAAAAGATCATGGATATAGGTTGCAGGAACTAAGCCAGGCAGTGGAGGACAGGGGGGTCCTTGGAGATGTCTCACCCACAAGGTCATCAGGAGGTGGGATCCATTTGAAGGCGTTAACAAAACAAAAATAACAGGGCAGTGCTACTCAGAGGTGGACTGAAGCCCATCCCTTGGTGGCTGATCCCTAGCAAATTTCCAGGAAGGAAGAAGCAGCTGTACCAGAGGGTACAAATATGGTGCTGGTACATGGGGAGAGAAAACAACTGGTCATAGAATCACAGAATCGTAGAGTTGGAAGAGACCTAAGGGCCATCCAGTCCAACCCCCTGCCATGCAGGAACTCTCAATCAAGCATCCCGACAGATGGCCATCCAGCCTCTGTTTAAAGATCTCCAAAGAAGGAGATCTCACTACACTCCGAGGAGTATGTTCTACTGTCGAACAGCCCTAGGTTGGTCCCCCAACGTTTAGACTATCCTAGGTGACCTGACCATGCCAGTCACACTTCACCATATACTGTGCAGAAAGAGGCACAGGCTAAGTTTACTACTGATCTGGATATGATTCTCCATTTTCATGCATTCTATAGCCATCAGGAATTTTTAAAAAGGCATAAAAAATTGATATGAAATTTCATTTCATGAGAATTAATAGCAACTTTATATGTCTCAAAATTGCACTGTTTGCATCTAAGGCCCACTTTAGCACAAGGTGAACCAAGAACCTGATACCTTCCAACTATCCGCTTTGGCAGAGACAGCCTCAGTCTTTTGTTGTCCCACTTTCTCAACTGGTTTTTAAATGTCCCCGTTTCTCTCCCCATCTCACTTTCCCCCTTATTCTCAGTTTACTTCAACTGCTGCAACTAAGTTCAAAGTACAAAATAGTAGGGGAAGAGCGAGAGGGCAGAGTCTTGGTTTCCTATAGCTCTGGCAAAAGGAAACTGCTGCCTGCCTATTATGTCCTTTTCCCTCAGTAATAACTTTTTCATCTTTGCCACCCTCATGTTGTTTTGGCGCAGACTGGTCCCAGTTTTTCTGTGTGCAATGCTGGAGGGTATTACATTTACACTGCAGTCCAGATTCAGCAAAGGATGAGTTGAGAAGTCCACCACCAGGAACACCAGCCTCCCACTGTGTTCCCAGTATGTAATAGATAGCCATCAGATTAGTAACAGTGAGAGCCTTAAACTATTGCGTTCATTAAGTGTAGACTTAGGAGTTTTTGCAGATGGTTTCTCCACACTAGCAATTAGAAGACACAGGTACTAGTATAATTTCCTATGGTAAGGAAACAACAGAAGAGGGGGTGGAAGGATGAGTTAAAGGATGGTGAGTGCCTGATACCCCCATTAAATTTAGTCAAATGACTTTGGCAATGGTGTGATGTGTGATAAAAGCCTCATCTGAAACAGCTCTCAAGTACTTTCCCTTGGATTACAACTTAAATATGACGTCTCTCCCACCCCTTCCTTCTTTCTGGTTCCTGTATAGCCATTAACATAATAGTCCACCTTAATCACATCCCCAAAAATACAGTATAAACAAAAACCAATTCAGCAGCAGTCTGGACTCTCATTTATCTACAGCACAATGGGCATAACAACACTGGGCTGGCATAAGCCATGCTCAGTGATAGTATTCCATATGCATGCCATACACAACATGGCATCTCTAACAATGTATGCACTGACTTAAAATTATTTACGAACTAAGTAGAGGAAAACTGGCATTGGAATCTACCTGTAGTTGGCTGAACATTACAATGCTCCATCATAGCTATGTTAAAATTGTGGATTAACCAATTGTTTTCTATAGACAGCAATTACTATTTAGTACAGTTGGCCCTCCTCATCCACGGATTTTTTATACATGGATTCAAGCATCCACGGCTTGAAAATATTTTTTTAAAAGTACAGTATACACTTCCAGTATCAAACCTTGATTTTTCCATTTTATATAAGGGACACCATTTTGTTATGCCATTGTATTTAGCATACATTGATTTTGTTATTCATGGGGGTTCCTTGAACCAAACCCCAGTGGATAACAAGGGTCCACTGTAACTGAGAAAGATAGACCAAAACCTGAGTGCAAAATGAGCTAAGAAGTCTCTTCTGCAAATACAGTCAGCCCTCCTTATCCACAGATTTTTTTATCCACGGATTCAAGCATCCACGGCTTGAAAATATTCAAATAAAGTATAAATTCCAAATAGCAAACCTTGATTTTCCATTTAATATAAAGAACATCATTTTGCTGTGCCATTATATTTAATGGGACTTGAGCATCCACAGATTTTGTTATACACAGGGGATTCTGGAACGAAACCTCAGCGGATAACAAGGACCCACTGTACTTACTCTGTACTCATCTTTATACCTGACATTGCTGCCCAATTGTCTATATAATAGCTGTGTATTCATTTCCTAAAACACATAAAGGTGCGGCACCTTCCTTAAAGTGCCTTTGGCCTGTTACAGACTGCCAAAATAAAACTGCTTCCGCCGGGTCTCTTTGGAGGTATGCTGTTTAAATGATGCATGCATCCTAAGAATCCAGAAGCTGCACCAAAGCTGCACTCCAGTGCTTAGGAATGGAGTGTGGCTTTGGCGCGACCTCCGGACTCTTAGGACCCATGCATCATTTAAATAGCATACCTCCAAAGAGACCCGAAGCAGCTTTATTTTGGCAGTCTGTAACAGGCCTTTGATTCTTCAAGGCTGAGATAGAGTTATTCTTTTTTATCTGAAAGCTGGAGTAGGTGATGGGCTCTTTCGTTGTTGTTGGGTGCCGTCGAGTAATTTCTGACTTGTGGCGACCCTACCATGGGGCTTTCTTGGCAAAATTTCTTCAGAGGAGGTTTGCCATGGCCTTCCCATGAAGAGGCTGAGACAATGTGACTTGCCCAAGGTCACCCAGTGGGTTTCAAGGGCAGAGTGGGGAATTGAACCCTGGTCTCCAGAACAGGAGTCCAACGTACAAACCACTATGCCACGCTGGCTCTCCAAAAGAGATGGATTCTTTTAGTCCATGAGTTAATGTAGCCATACTTCAGATGAGTGTGATTTTAACTCCAGGAAGGAATCATTAGTTTTCTTTCTGTTAAGGAAATGGTTGCCAGAGGTCCAGCTTCATTCTCATGAATGGAGCCAACAACCTGTTTCAGATCATGGCAGAGGAGCTGCCAGGAGTTACTGAAATTGCAGTGCTTCTGTCTGAACAACAGAGGTCTCTACAGTCCCATAGAATGGCACTGGATGCGCCTGAGTCCACCAGAATACAAAAAGGGACAATTTCCATGTCACGCATGTGAAGCACTTTGACTGTCTCTCTCCCCTCTTTGTGAGAATGTGTGGATGCCAAGAAAGTCTTCTAAAACGTGGAAAGTCAAGTCCAGCAAATGGTAGTTTTATACTCAAATGGTAGCAGTAGGCGATATCTTCCGTTCTCTTCAGATCTCAGACTGGACAGTTTATGTGTTGTCACTACCAAGTCCTCAAAATAACTTCCCTGTTTTTTAGCCTGTTTCCCCACTTATATTATGTACACATTTTTCATTTGAGAGTTTCATGGATAAATATTATTCTGGAGCGTCAACTCAGTCCTATGGTCTGTAGTACCAAATCTCCACAGAGAACTTCTCTCATCTGTGCAAATGTCCAAGAAACACACTATCTGCACCTTGGAAGGAGTGACCAGAGGCAGCTCATCAAAAAATAGATCTCCTGGGAAACCATTTCATAGAGGAAGAGTGTTGTGGATGAAAAGATATAAAGATGGGGAAAACTAAAATATGAAAACTACCTGGTGAATGCTTGATCATTTCATGTGTCAAAAGACAAAAGGTACCCTTTAAGTGGTTTTTGCTTTGTTTGGTCTCTGATAACTGATTCAGTTGTCATCAGATATCAAGATGATAACATAACTGAGTCAGTTATATTTTGGATTCAACTACTACTAAAGTTGCTCTAGTTTAGCTCTTGCTTCAGACCAAGGAGAGCCTGACATATGTTAAGATACATATATTAACATGTACCATTTGCATCAAGTGTCAACTTGCATGTCTGATAAACAGCTAATATTGCAGTCATTGTACCCTAATTGTAATACCAGATGGTTAAATACACTTGTTTAATTTTTTCCATAATTGGTTATAATTCCCTTGAACCAAGTTCTTTATATTTATCATTATATTTAGTTCAAGATATTTCATTTTCTTCACTTTAATCCTTTAATATTTCATTTAATATTTCATTTTCATTTCATTTAATTTCATTTAATATTTCACTTTAATATTTCATTTTCTTCACTTTAATCCTGTCATTTTCTAAATTTGCTTTTGTTTCTCCCAACTTGCGTTTATAAACATTAGTTCTGATTTTGCTATATTAAGTCCTGATATCTTTTCAAAAGATGGTTAAATACATTAGGTAGAAACACCAGCAAATAACTAGCAATAGCAAGTACATTTCTATACTACTTATCAGTGAACTAAGCACTCCCTAAGCGGTTTACAATGTGTAAGCTAATTTTCCCCACCAAGCTGGGTACTCATTTTAGCAAATTATGGAAGGATGCAAGGCTGCGTGGACCTTGGAGCCCCTAGGACTGAACTCACAACCTTGTGGCTTGCAGTACAGGCATTTTAACCACTGCACCACCAGGGCTCCCTCTGAGTATAAGGGACTGAGAAAGAAACAATCACAAGGCAAATTATATGTTACTTCTATATTAATTAAATTAATAGTAAAAATGTAATATGATGGTAGAAGAATGTAATTTTGAGGAGAGAGAATTCTGCTGTGCAGTCTCTTAGAGTTGCATGCCACTGAGCCTAAAACCTGGGGTGATTGCTGTACATTGCATTGTGTAACCATTTCAAGGCTTGCCACCACATATTTTATCATATCTCAAAGACTTGGTGTAGCTATAACAGGCACCAAGATTTGGAGAGGAGGAGCTGGCTGTAGGGCCATGCCTAAAACTTGGGATGACTGCTGTACATTGCATTGCTTGGCCATTTCAAGACTCGCCACCGCATATTTTATCGTATCTCAAAGACTTGGTGCAGCTGTAGGACCATGCAATTGCTTACTATCAGCAAATCCTTCCCAGATGAGCTGAACTCAATGTTGGCTGTATCTATGTTCAACAGAGGTTAAAACTGATTCTATGACTTTAATTAGCTTCTCTCTGAGTAAGTTTAGGAATGTTTTTTTGTTTGTTCACGGAGCAGTCTGTCTCGATCAGAAACTCACTTTTTAAATGAATAACTTTAGGATCTAATATGGGCAGGATCAAGCCTGAATTCTCCCTGGAAGCCAATATGATTAACTGAGGCTGTTGTACTTTGGCCACATCATGAGAAGGCATGACTCATTGGGGAAAAAAACACAATAATGCTAGAAGAGGAAAAAGGAAGTAGAAAGAGAGGAAGGCACACACCAGATGGATGGACTCTATTAAGGAGGTCGCAGGTATGAAACTGCAAGAACTGAGAAAAGTAATGGAAGATAGGGAGTCTTGGAGATGTCTCATCCATAGGGTCACCATGAGCTGAGATCGACTTGAAGGTGATTAACAACAACAACAACAAATAGGCAGGAGGTTAGGGGAATCTCAACAGCTGTTTAAGATTTGTCAAGCATTCTAGAATGGAAGATTGTACAGTGTGAGATCTGCCCTTTCTGTCACCTACACATCCTAAGATTCAGCTTGAAACAAACACAACTCAATCTGATTCATAATACCTACTGTAACTCATAAAAATGACTCATAAAAATCAAACCCAGATCAAATCTAGAATATACTGAAATAATTCTGGACAATGACATTATTCTATAGAACCTTAGAGCTGGAAGGGGCCACAAGGACCATCTATTTAGTTTGTGATACGGTTTAATCTGGTTAGAAAGTGTTTTATCACTGAATTGGAAAACATGTTGTGAATCGGTAGTATGAGTTTGATATAAAGTTTCATTCTACACCAAATGA
>NC_056523.1:224406902-224412436 GCF_019175285.1 Sceloporus undulatus
TACCTTTATTTATGAAGCGCTGTAAATTTACACAGCGCTGTACATGCAATCTTTTTAGTTAGATGGTTCCCTGCCCTTGGGCTTACAATCTAAAAAGACATGACACAGAAGGAGAAGGGAGTTGTGGAGGGAAAGGGTAAGAGGTCCAGCAGTTCCTCTCTACCTCCGAGGCCTGGACCAAGGCAGATGGACTGGAGGGAGGGCTTGGCTTCATAATGGAAGGTTAATCTTCATCCAGGGAAAATACATACTGTCAAGTAGGATAATACATATACAATACATAGCAATACAGGAAATGGTTAGATAAAGAGCTGGAAGGGGCCACAAGGACCATCTATTTAGTTTGTGATACGGTTTAATCTGGTTAGAAAGTGTTTTATCACTGAATTGGAAAACATGTTGTGAATCGGTAGTATGAGTTTGATATAAAGTTTCATTCTACACCAAATGAGATTTTCAGCAGAAGATTTTTATTTAGTCTGGAAAAATAAATGTTTGGTTCGAATCTCTGTAAAAATGATAGCTGGAGTTTCCACGACTGTTGTACTTAAAAACATCAATGCCAGCTGTAATATAATTCAAAGTGTCTATTATTCAAAGAGTCTACCCCAATAACCATCTGCTTCAGCACCAGAATGACCCCCAGATTTTAGTGGGTCCTGTCACCAGGGATGTCACTAGGGCAGTGCAGGGCATGCAGACCGCACCAGGTGACACCTTAAAAGGGGGGGGGGGGTGACACCACTGTTCTCCAAACATCTGCCTTTGGACGGAAATGGCCTGTGGACTTTACTTCTGTCCTTTTAATATGTGAAGAGATTGGGCATGAGGCTCAGTGGGAGGAGAAAGGAGAGGCTCCAGATTAAAAAAAATAAACTTTATAATTTAAAATAAAATTTTAAAAAATTAAATTTAAAATACAGAATACAGGGCATACAAGATTCATAGAAATGCTGGATGAACAAAATTTGCATCAGTAACAAGATAATTCCAAATAATTGACTATGAAATTAACACCTAAGATGTGAAGAAAAGGAAATAAATGTTCTGTTGAATGATAGAAGCTCTCCATATTGGTAACCCAAGGGGATACAAATATGAAGGGGATGAAATGAATGAAAAATGGTTTAATTTATAGATATGATGAATGTTTTATGTATGTATGATTTGTATGTCACATGGCATGTATACATTACTTCTGTGTTTTATGTTTTAAAATTTAATAATTTAAAAATATATTAAATTTTAATTCTTTATTCTTTTAAAATTTTATTTAAAAACATCTAATCTAACCAAATTTTCACTTTAACCACATGAAGCTATGTAGATGTAAATATGCTATTGTAATTTAAAAGTATAATTTTAATTTTGCTAGTTGTTTTATGTCACAACTCTTACCATTACATTCAGTGATATATGGGAATTATGATTTATGAGTAACATCAGTACAAAAAACATTACTAAGGATTCTATATGGTGTAGTATGGGAGAAGGAGGTCAATTGTAGAAAGCCTTTGATTGTAATAACAAATCTATTATTTTGTTATGGTCCATTGACTTTAACTGGAGACTTAAGTATGTGTTTCAGAAGCTGCGATTCCATCCAGTTTCTTGACTATAGGTTCCAGATGAACTAAATATGATTGCTGCTTGAGTAAATGTGATTAAATGGGTTCATATCTCTTCCATTGATATCAATAGGATGCAAGTTTCTGCTTCTTGATCTAATCTTGTTTCCATTGTAAAATCTAATTTATCATACAAAAACATGATATTAATGAGGGTGAGGGGGGGAAATTGAAAGTTAGGCTGAAGACAGACGATAAGATGTTTTCCTTGAAATATCTTACAGAAGTTTGAAAAAGTTGATTTTATTTCTGAGCAAATTCTGAGCTGAACTTATTTCTGAGTAAACATGTTGAGAAAGAAGATATTTTTCAAGACTTCTGTAATAATGGGTTCTCCATTATCCATTATTCTCCATGCAGGAAAGCATTGGGCCCAGGACAGAACCCAGGGGCACCCTACTAATCACTACTTGCCAGGATGAAGAGGAGCCATTGCTGGGCACGCTTTGGGTTTGGCTAGTCAACCAATTACAACTCCACCTAACAGTTGCATTGTCTGGCCCACATTTTACTAGCTTTTTTGCAAGAATATCATGGGGGACCTTGTCAGAGGCCTTACTGAAATCAAGATACACAACATCTACAGCATTCCCTTTATTTAGCAAACTTGTAACTGTGTCAGATAGAGTTCTGCCTCAATTATATAGACTCAGAGCAGAACTGTAACTTGGATGTCACTTTATGTTGGCCAAGGTAGACGACAGGACAGAAATTCTTTTTCTGGCCTAAAGATTGGTTCATCAAGACATCCACGCAGCTTCAAACCCAAAGACACCAGCAGCCCATCCCCAAAGAAGCAACGAAATGCAAACTTTAGACTTTTTTTGGCCACAATGGTGGTGCCTCCCTCTCCCCCAGCAGCAGGACTTCTCTACATGGGCAGAAACTATTGGGAACAACCCCGTTGTATCCTAAATCCATTAACAGTGGTATCAAGGGCTGAACTTCTATATATTGAAATTCTGCCCCATCTTTCAATAAGACCACCAAAGTGGTTCATTTTGAACAATATGCAGTAAAGGACAACAGTAACATACAATAAATAACAGACAAGTAGAAAAACTAGAGCAACAATAACATAAATCCAAAATGATGGAAAAAAATAAATAAGAAAAGCCAAATAACTGGTGAAAAAAGGATGTTTGTTTGAAGGCCAAAAGAGAGAAACCGAAATGACTTTCTTGAAGGATGGCTCTTTCACTATGTTGATGCCTCTGTTGTAAAGACTGTGACACATGTTCTAGCAAGCCACGTTTTTGAAGATGAACAAAACAAGGTTCCCAGCGATGAACATAATGGTTGAATAAGTAATCATTAGAGGTCTCTAGAGATTCATGGAACAGTAGCTACAATCTGCGAATAAAGAAGTTAATGTTTTTCCTTACCTTAATCTTGGGCAAAATGTGAGTCTGTGGATCATATGCGACCCCACAGCTGTTTTTGTGGCTCTTCACATCCCCATACACTCTGGACCACCTTCTTTCTGGCCAAAGGAGGGCAAATGTCTTCTCCTGGAAGCTTCCATGATTGGCAGTTTGCATTTTAAATAAGTTACGGGGGGCCTGCACTGTTTAACATTAAAACAGAAACAAAATATTATTCTAACGAAGAAGTAAACTGTGAGCCGCCTTGGGTCCCTTTCTGGGACAAAGGCAGCATACAAATGAAATAAATAAGTAAATAAATAACATTTCTAGTCATTATTAGTACTACTACTACTTTTCTGGGGTTGGGGGTTGGCACTCTATCAGGCTTACAGAGAGTCCCAGTTTCAAGAAATTGGTCCTTGGATCACCTGCAGACTCCCACTCTTCCCTTAATCTGTGCATATGTGAAACAACCCTAATTTTAAAATGTTATTTATCACTGGCCCGAAACAGATGTGCCAAATGGAGTGGCTTCCGGCTGCTTCAGGCCGTAGTGTTTTGATGCGCTTTGGGAGTGACCATGGCAGGAGGTCACTCCTTCCAGTCCATCTGTTTCGACCCACTGTTTAGGAAAACTGTATGAACTCTACAGGTGAAATTCAGAAGCCGTTTAATTCTTCATTACCTCAGGCATGTTCAAGACTATGTACAACAATCCTGTACATTTTTATTCAGAATAAACCACCAGATTCAAGGAGCCATTTACTGCTGAGTAAATGAGTTTAGGAATGTAGAGTTTTGTATCTAGAAGATGAGATCTAAATTTATTCTCAAAACTGGGGCACATATTATGAAACTCTGAAAGTCATATGTGATCAATAAAGGGAATTACGATGTCCAGATGCAAGTGGGGTTCAGGAAAGGAAGAGGCACTAGGGTCTAGGGATCATATTGCAAACATGCATTAGATACCTGTAATGGAGTGCGCCAAATAATTTTAGAAGAAAATCAGCCTTTCCTTTATAGACTGGTGCCACAGTGATTAAATGCCAGTACTGCAGACACAACGTTGTAAATTCGATCCTGCAGGGCTTGAAGGTTGACTCAGCCTTCCATCTTTTCATAGGTCGGTAAAATTAGTACCCAGCTTGTTAGGTCAAATTGGCTTACAGATTGTAAACTGCTTAGAGAGTGCTCAGTTCACTATGAAGTGGTATAGAAATGTAAATGATATTGCTATTGCCATAGATTGTAGAAAGCCTTTGATTGTACAGTTCTTGAAAAAGTATGGATCACTCTTAAAGAAATGGGTGTCCCCCAACATTTGATTATACTAACACGTAAGCTATACTCAGGAAAAGAAGCTACTGTCAGGGCAGAATATGGAGAAATGGCTTGGATTCCAACTGGCATGGAGGTCATGCAATGCTGCATTTTCCTACCCTATCCATATGTTGAACATAGAATCATAGAATCATAGAGTTGGAAGAGACCACAAGGGCCATCCACTCTGACCCCCTGCCATGCCATCAAGCCTCTGTTTAAAGACCTCCAAGGAAGGAGACTCCACCACTTTCTGAGGGAGTGTGTTCCACTGTCAAACAGCCCTTACTGTCAGGAAGTTCCTTCTAACGTTGAGGTGGAATCTCTTTTCCTGTAGCTTGCATCCATCATTTTGGGTCCTGTTCTCTGGAGCAGCAGAAAACAAACTTGCTCCCTCCTCAATGTGACATCCCTTCAAGTATTTAAACAGGGCTATCATATCACCTCCTAACCTTCTCTTCTTCAGACTAAACATCCCCTGCTCCCTAAGTCGTTCCTGATAGGACTTCATGGTTTCCAGACCCTTCACCATTTTAGTCGCCCTCCTTTGGATACGCTCCAATTTCTCAACATCCTTTTAAAATTGTGGGGCCCAGAACTGGACACAATATTTCAGGTGGGGTCTGACCAGAGCAGAATAGAGTGGCACTATTACTTCCCTTGATCTAGATACTATACTTCTATTGATGCAGCATATTGTGTATAAAGCAGGATTACATTCAGAGGAAGGAGCCATGAAAATTGGAGGAAGGAACAGCAAAAAATTAAGGTATGTAGATGACATGATGCCACTAGCGCACAATAGCAAAGAGCTGGAACAATAGCTGAAGAAAGCAAAAGAAGAAATAACAAAGGCGGGATTTTGGCTGAATATTAAGGAAACAAAAATAATGACAAAACGTCATTAACATGACAATGAAGACACTGAAATAAGATTTCTCATACCTTGGCTCAGGGGTTAAGTAGAATGAGAAGGTTAGGACTTGAAAGAGCAGTTATGATGGAACTAGACAAGATTGTGAAGTGTAAAGATATACAACTGAATATTAAAGTTAGAATTGTCCATGCCATTGTATTTCCTTGTATGTTGGAGAAAGTTGAACAGTGGGGAAAGCTAACAGGAAGAAAGTCAACTAATTTGAGATATGCTGGAGAAGAGTTTTATGGATACCATGAACCACTACAAAGACAAGAGCAAATCAAGCCTGAACTCTCC
>NC_056523.1:224412536-224413889 GCF_019175285.1 Sceloporus undulatus
GCCCTTGTGGTCTCTTCCAACTCTATGATTCTATGATTCTATGTTCAACATATGGATAGGGTAGGAAAATGCAGCATTGCATGACCTCCATGCCAGTTGGAATCCAAGCCATTTCTCCATATTCTGCCCTGACAGTAGCTTCTTTTCCCGAGTATAGCTTCCGTGTTAGGATAATCAAATGTTGGGGGACTCCCATTTCTTTAAGAGTGATCCATACTTTTTCAAGAACTGTACACTCAAAGGCTTTCTACAATCTATGGCAATAGCAATAGCATTTACATTTCTATACCTCTTCATAGTGAATTGAGCACTCTCTAAGCAGTATACAATCTGTAAGCCAATTTGACCCAACAAGCTGGGTACTAATTTTACCGACCTATGAAAAAATGGAAGGCTGAGTCAACCTTCAAGCCCTGCAGGATCGAATTTACAACTTTGTGGCTGCAGTACTGGCATTTAATCACTGTGCCACCAGTCTATAAAGGAAAGGCTGATTTTCTTCTAAAATTATTTGGTGCACTCCATTATCTAATGCATGTTTGCAATATGATCCCTAGACTCTAATGCCTCTTCCTTTCCTGAACCCCACTTGCATCTGGACATCGTAATTCCCTTTATTGATCACATATGACTTTCAGAGTTTCATAATATGTGCCCCAGTTTTGAGAATAAATTTAGATCTCATCTTCTAGATACCAAACTCTACATTCCTAAACTCATTTACTCAGCAGTAAATAGCTCCTTGAATCTGGTGGTTTATTCTGAATAAAAATGTACAGGATTGTTGTACATAATCTGGAACATGCCTGAGGTAATGAAGAATTAAATGGCTTCTGAATTTCACCTGTACAGTTCATACAGTTTTCCTAAACAGTGGGTCGAAACAGATGGACTGGAAGGAGTGACCTCCTGCCATGGTCACTCCCAAAGTGGTTCAAAACACTATGCCCCGAAGCAGCCGGAAGCCACTCTATTTGGCACATCTGTTTCGGGCCAGTGATAAATAACATTTTAAAATTAGGCTTGTTTCACATATGCACAGATTAAAGGAAGAGTGGGAGTCTGCACAGGAACGTAGCCAAGGGAGGGTTCTTGGGGATTAGAAAAATGAATGGTGTGTGCTGCTGTGCCGCCGCGCCCAAGCCCCATTATAATGGTGGCACTTAGTCTGGACCCCCCCTTCCTAAAATCCTGGCTACGTCCCTGGTCTGCAGGTGATCCAAGGACCAATTTCCTGCAACTGGGACTCTCTGTAAGCCTGATAGAGTGCCATCCCCCAACCCCAGAAAAGTAGTAGTAGTAGTAGTACTAGTAATGGCTAAAAATGTTGTTTATTTACTTCTTGGTTAGAAT
>NC_056523.1:224413989-224422409 GCF_019175285.1 Sceloporus undulatus
CAAGACTATCATAACTTTGGCCATATCATAAGAAGAGATGACTCACTAGAAAAGAGCATAATGCTTGGCAAGGTAGAGTGCAGCAGAAAAAGAGGAAGATAGCATGACAGGTGGATAGACTCAATCAAGTCTATTCTGAATCTGTAAGGCCTGAGCAGGGCTCTTGACGGTAAGGTGAGGGTCGCTATACAGCAAATACAGCAAATAGTTTGTATGATACAACTACTGAAGGTCCAGGAGCTTGTTCTCTTTTCCGCCTGGTCACCATATTTGGAATTTGATGAGATAAAGAAAACAACATGTCTAGGGTATCTCTTCAAGGCATAAATCAAATATATTCTTTCATTATTATGTTCTTCTCCTGGAATTCAGTTTCTTTATTAAGCACAGCGAACTGTTTTGTTAAAACCTACATTTTGTTTCCTTTTTTTTTTAATACCTTGTTTTTCAAGCAGTGGAGAATTGAACCTGTCTAGCACGCACACACACACACACACATACACACACTATTTTAGGTGGATATTGAGGCTCACCAACTGTATGTAAATGGTTTGATGCATTAAGTGTGAATGAGTTTGCATCTAGCCACACTGAGCACTGTTGTTTAAACCAACATAAGTACAATTCTTTATGTTATTTCAGTAATTTAGAAATACATCCTGTTTTGCAAACTACCGTTTGAGCTTAGGTACTATAATTAATAGAGACCATTTCTCAAAAAATTCTGATATTTTTTTTCTTATTTGAAAATCTAGCAAATTTATTCTATAAACTATCAGATCAGTTTATTCTTTTTTAAAAATCAATTCGATAATCTCATTTGCAGCTTGATTTGCAACCAGATTTGAAAAAGTAGACATAAGGGAATCAGTGCAAAGAAACAAAAAGAGAAACATTTTATCATTCTCCATCTTCAGGAGAACAATGTCTTTCCCCCTGTTTTGTGCCAGCCAGAAATTCCTTATAATCCAATGACTATTAGAACATTTTAAACATTCTGATGGAAATGATGTGTCAAGAAAGAACATTTTCAAAGGATGCACTGAATATCACCTTAGAATCGAATGCCTATTAGAACATTTTTAACATTATGATGGAAATGATGTGTCAAGAAAGAACATTGTCACTGAATATCAGCTTTTAATCTGGCACTCCGCACAGTAACATTAAAATTATTCCAGTCAGAAGCTATAATAATATAATGAAAAATAAGAAATGAAATAGCTAAGTGGAATCATCTATGTCAGAAATACATGCTTATCTTCTGCATATATGTCCATCTAACTTACTTTGTGGACAAATTGCATTTTGAGCCTTTTGGGTACACCCTGCAATGAGGTCCTAAATTTTTCTTTCTAAGTCTTGCAAACAAGCTTGTAAAATGTGGGCTAGACAATGCAACTGTTACATGGATTTGTAATTGGTTGACTGGCCGAACCCAAAGGGTGCTCAACAATGGCACCTTTTCATCTTGGAGAGAAGTGATCAGTGGGGTCTCACAGGGCTCTGTTCTGGGCCCAGTGCTATTCGACATCTTTATCAACGACTTGGACGAAAGAATAGATTAGGAGGAGTAGCTAATACCCCTGTGGAAAGGCTCAACATTCAAAATGAACTTAATAGATTCGAAAGCTTGGCCAACATTATCAAAAATGAATTTCAACAGGGAGAAATGTAAGGTACTGCACTTAGAGTGGAAAAACAAAATGCATATATATAGGACGGGGGGCACATGGCTTAAGGAGACTACGTGTGAAAGGGATCTAGGAGTCCAAGTAAACCACAAGTTGAAAATAGGTCAACAGTGTGATGCGGCAGCTAACAAGGCCAATGCGATTTTAGGCTGCATCAATAGAAGCATAGTGTTTAGATCAAAGGAAGTAATAGTGCCACTCTATTCTGCCTTGGTCAGGCCCCACCTGGAATATTGTGTCCAGTTCTGTGTCCACAATTCAAAAAGGACATTGAGAAACTGGAGTGTATCCAAAGGAGGGCGACTAAAATGGTGAAGGGTCTGGAAACCATCAAGCCCCGTGAGGAGCGACTTAAAAAGCTAGGTATGTTTAGTCTGGAAAAGAGATGGTTAAGAGGTGATGTGATAGCCCTGTTTAAACATTTGAAGGGATGTCATATTGAGGATGGAGCAAGCTTGTTTGTTGCTGCTCCCGAGAACAGGATACAGAACAATGGATGCAAGCTACAGGAAAAGAGATTCCACCTGAACATTAGGAGGAACCTCCTGACAATTAGGGCTGGTCGATAGTGGAACACCTCCTTCCTCAGAGTGTAGTGGAGTCTCCTTCCTAAGAGGTCTTTAAATAGAGGCTGGATGGCCATCTGATGAGTATGCTTTGATTGTGAGTTCATGCATGGCAGGATGGGTTTGGACTGAATGGCACTTGTGGTCTCTTCCAGATCTATGATTCTGTGATGCCACTGAGCTCTGTAAACTAAGGAGATAGGAATTACTTTAATATTTGGGCTGCACTTAAGATACGCTTTATGGTTTTATGAAGAATAGTGAATATATAGATTATACAACCTTCTGAATCTCCTTTAAAAATGATTGAAACTAAAACAATGTTTTATTTGTTTATAATGTGGACAGGAGAAAGCTAAAAGATACTGGTTTCAAATATACAGTACAATGTGAGGCAAAAAAAAAAAATTATTGACTAATTTTCAATAGAAGCCTGAACTTTTTTTTTTGCTGAGAATGTTAGATTAGCAACTGGAGTAGAGCTATGGAAGAATAATTCAATATATGGCCACAGCTGCAAGGATATTATATGCTCAGCAATGGAAGAATGATTTAGTTCAATGGTTCTCAAACAGTAGGACAGGACCCCAGGGGCAAAGGAGTTGCTCAAGGGGAGCGTGAGATTGGAGTCACTGATCTGTCCTCCTCTTCCTCTTCCCAAACTTTTTTTATGTGTAAAATTTACACATGCTTTGAGTTAAATATTGAATTTACTTAAATAAAACTACACTGGTCCCTCCACATTTGGGCCTTTGACTTTTGCTGATTTGATTATTCACATTTTTACAGTATTAATATGTTCTCTTATTCAATCAGGCCGTGATGGTGAACCTATGGCATGTGTGCCAGAGGTGGCAGAGTCCTCTCTGTGGGCACATGTGCCATCGTGCCAGCACAGAGTTTGCCACAGTTTGTTACTAGAAAGCCAGAGGGACATGGCACTTTGCAATAAATAAGTGGGTTTTGGGTTGCAGTTTGGTCACTCGGCCCCTAAAAGGTTCACCATCACTGGTCTAGGTCCTCCAGTGCAACTCTATGGTCAACTTTAACCAAAAATCGCACTGAAAGACCTAGAGATTCCTAGAGAGGACACTCCACTAGGCATTTGCAGCTCCTCCAACGCAATTCAGTGGCCAATGTCTGGCAGATGTTCACCACAGAGTTGCGCTGGAGGACCTAGAGATTCCTTGAGAGGTGTCCTCTCAGGTCAGGTAAAAACATGGTGTTTTTATTATTTGTGGTTTTTCCTGTGCCCCTAACCTGAGCAAAAGTGGAGGGACGAGTGTATTCTAAACTGAGCTATGTTATTTTCTTATAAAATGTTAAAATATGAATACACATGAATGTGCAAATGAAAATACACACACTAAATAAACAAAATATTTTATTCATATGCTACATCGAGTGTTGGGGGGGGGACATCCGCATGCACATGTAAAGGGTATGTCCCAAGGGTAGAAAGTTTGAGTACCACTGATTTCATTCCTGGGAAAGAAGGGTGTCTATCTAAACTGGAGGAATTAGCTGAGCTGGAGAAATTGTCTATTTTGATTAACAAGATAACAAGATTTTGGAAAGATTGGACATTGTTCATTTGCTTTTTGGGGGAAAAAATCAAGGTGATGTGATGATTATTGGTATTATTAAGAACACAGATGAAGTGTAATTAATAGGAAGATAAAAAGGGGTGGGATTTGTTATGAAATGTACCTGCAGATGAGATAGTTGGAAGTAATTTTTTCCATCCTATTTTGTTAGTTGTAGATTTGGTTGTAATTTATTTTGTATAAAGGTTGAGTATCTCTTAAGTGAAATGCAGGGGAGGAGAAGTGCTCTATATTTCGGATTTTTAAATTTTATTTTCAAATATCTGTATGTACATATGCATAATAAGACATAAGAGAGCCAGCGTGGCATAGTGGTTTGAATGTTGAACTATGACTGGAGACCAGGGTTTGATTCCCCTACTGGCCATGGAAACCCGGTGGGTGATCTTGGGTGAGTCACACACACTCAGCCCAGAAAATCCTGTCATTGATTCATTTTAGGATTGCCATAAGTCATGACTTGAAGGCACACAGCAACAATACTGCGGCTGGAGAGAGACAGAGGATCTATGAAATGCTTCACCCCCTGCTCTCTCTCCAGCTGTGTCTCTCCAGTCTCACAAATATAGTACTGGCATGTACAGTGGACCCTTGTTATACGCTGGGGTTTGGTTCCAAGATCCCCCGTGGATAACAAAATCCGTGGATGTGCAAGTTCCATTAAATATAGTGACATAAAAAAATAGTGTCCCTTATAAAAAATGGAAAATCAAGGTTTGATATTTGAAATTTACACTTTTTTTGAACATTTCAAACTGTGGATGCTTGAATCCATGTATAAGAAATCCGTGTATAAGAAGGGCTGACTGTAGTATGCTAGTTGTGTTGCTGCTCAAAAAGTTTTGGATTTTGGAGTCCTTCAGGTAAGGGATATTCAACCTGTATTGTGTTTATTTTGTAGTTTATGCTTGTTGTTTGTATCATTTGTGTTATTCAGTTTTTATTCATTATAGTTGAATAAATTAGAAATATTTTTTAAAAAGAAACTAAAACATAACGCAGAAACATGATGTTTACCTGGTACTTCCTACCTGTCTGTTCTGTCCACTTTCAACAGTGCCTGCAATTGGTGTTTGACCTGATAAAGGTTGGGAAGAAGCTAATCTAGATTACTGTTAACATTTCCTTCAAAATGTTATCAAAAACTCCTAACGGGTTTAAAACGATCTCGATTGTTGGCAGAGGCAGGTTTCCAGGAATATACGATACTGATTTTGAACAACTGCGTTGGTTTAGTGGGTTATGAATTGCAATTCAAAGTGTTGGTGTTAACATTTAAAGATACAAATCAGGGTAACCTACTACCCTCTAAATGTTTGGTACTACAACACGCATAAACCCAACCTATCTCATGCCAGATGGTGTTTCGGGGATGTGTTGTTGCGTGCCTTCTTTTCTGAACTATGTAACCTGAAGGTAAACCTGTCATGGGGTTTTCTTGGCAAGATTTATTCAGAAGGGGTTTGCCTTTGCCTTTCTTTGAGGCTAAGAAAGTCTGGGGGGGGGGGGGGGGGCTATAGTCCAAAACACCTGGAGGACAAAGTTCCCTGCCTCACTGTAAGTGGTCTGTGTATAGGACTCCAGGATATATAAAAGACTGCTTATTTGTGATATAAAATCTTCCTCTAAGGCCATGACGACCTTTGTATTATGAGTTTTAAATGTGTGCAGTGAGCATGTGCATCCCAGACTTTTCTGCCTAAAGGCAGGGTGACCAGAAGTCCTCCTTTTCCAGGACATGCCCTACATTTCAACCTTCTGTCCAGAATGTCAAAACGTCCTCCATTTTTGAGCACAACTAATAGCAGATTAAGAAACACATTGAGTAGCACCCAGGCATTGCATAATTGTCACTTGCTATTTGATGTTCTTTTCTTGCCTGTTTTATTGAATCATTTCCTGTATTGCTATGTATTTTATATGTATTATCCTACTAGAGATGCCCCTTCCCCACTACCACTCCCTTCTCCTTTTGTGTTGTGTCTTTTTAGATTGTAAGCCTGAGGGCAGGGAACCGTCCAATTAAAAAGATTGTATGTACAGCGCTGTGTAAATTTACAGTGCTTTATAAATAAAGGTTAATAATAATAATAAATAATAGCACCGCGTCTGCTCTTCCCATTCAGGAAATTTGCCTTTGGCCACTTGTCCTCGCTGCAAATAGAGAGACAAGATGGATCCTTCTAAACTTCTTTTTTCTAGGAGCAGCAGCAGACAAGATTTGAACCCAGAGCTCAGATGGCTTTTATTTTTCAGAGGGGAAAAGGACAGCAAACCTGTTAGGCAGTGGGCTGCTTGAGGACACAATGGAAATGGTGAAAGGGTTTTTCCATTTCTTTCAGCACAGTGGAGAAATGAAAGGAATAATTAAAATGTAGATTTAGTCAAGGGATTATGGCTAGTAAAGGATCACTTTAGGAGACTAGAATGCGACACAATGGATGCAAACTGAAGGAAAGGAGATTCCATGTGAGCATTAGGAGGAACCTCCTGACAGTAAGAGCTGTTCAATGGCGGAACACACTTCCTTGCAGATTGTGGTGGAGTTCTTTGGAGGTCTTTAAACAGAGGCTGGATGGCCATCTGTCAGGGATGTTTTGATTGAGATTTCCTGCATGGCAGGGGGTTGGACTGGATGGCTCTTGTGGTCTCTTCCAACTCTGTGATTCTATGATTCTAAGTATATTGCAAGCCAACAAGTCATTTTGACAAAGATGAATTCGTCAGAAAAATATGGTTGAGTACCTAATAAGGTACATCATATGCAATGTAGGTGTAAATAAACCATAGGAAATGAATTTATATTAGTGTTTGTAGCTTTTATTTACTGGAATGCGGTGGCTTAGGGGTTAAGATGCCAATGACTGATGATCCTAAGATTGAAAGGTTGGCAGTTTGAGGCCTGAGTGCTGCATGATGGGGTGAGCTCCTGTCACTAGTACCAGCTTCTGCCACTCTAGCAGTTCGAATGCATGTAAAAGTGCAAGTAGATAAATAGGTACCACTTTGGTGGGAAGGTAACAGTGTTTGGTGCAGTAATGCTGGCCACGTGACGACAGGAGTCGTCTATAGACAACATTGGCTCTTTGGCTTAGTAATGGAGATGAGCACCACCCCCTACAGTTGGTTACAACTAGACACTCATGTCTAGGGACTACCTTTACTTTTAATTTGGTAATGTCCTCCACATTTCTTGAATGTCTTACACTTTGCAGGGCCTTGTCCTCCTTTGAGGTGATGACATTTGGTCACCCTGTCCAAAATTTTCTCCATCCTGAAAAACCCACAAAAAAAAAAAAACTATGGATGCTGGCCATGAGAGCCTTCAACTTCACGTTTCTCCATCCCACAGCCATTCCTGAATAGGACCCATTGACCCCTATGGATCCAACACAGCACAGGGCAGCCTCTTTCAAAATCAATAATAAATATACTTTATTTTGTAAATCTGAGATCCTTTTCATTTATTTTATTGTTATTTATTTACAGGATTTATATCCCACCTTTCTCCCAGAATGAGATCCTTGTGTTTTGTGTGCCCTCAAGTCATTTCCAGTTTATGGCCACCCTATCAGAAGGTTTTCTGGGGCTGAGAGAATGTGACTCTCCCAAGGTAAGAAGAAGAGCCCTCCCTTCATGCCATCTGACTGACATCATCTGGCCTGGAGGGAGTGAAAAGTCAGGTCCATCTCCATCAGGGCTAGCCAGAAGAAGAAGAGCCCTCCCCCCCAGTCCATCTGCCTTGGTCCAGGCCTCAGAGGGAGAGAAGAACCGCTGGACCTGATCCCCTTCCTCACCACCATTCCCTTCTCCTTTTGTGTCGTGTCTTTTTAGATTGTAAGCCTGAGGGCTGGGAACCATCTGTAAGCCACTCTTAGAGCCTTTCTGGCTGAAGAGCAGGGTATAAATACAGGAAATAAAGAAATAAGGTGGGGATTTGAACCCAAAACTCCAGTGTCCTAGTCCTACACTCAGCCTACTACACCACAGCATATTCTTTTATATAGACAAAACAAATGGCTCTCAGGTGTTGCACAGTTCTGCTATTTTGGCTCCTCTTCCCCTCATCACTTTGACAAATGTGGGGTCAGGCTGCTTTTAATTTAAAAATAAACATTCTGAGGTAAAAATTATTAAGGTATAAAAAATTCTGAGGGAAAATAAATATGCTGAGGAAATATTCCTGATATCCATTCATAAACCGAGCCCCTCATCCCTATCCTTGGAGGGAATGTGCCACCACCCCGCCATTTTCTGTGGGTTTAAAGCCACCCCTCTGTTGCCATGGCAACTCGTTCTATAACCGGCTCCCCTCCCAGTAGTCTCATTCCCATTCCCTCCATTTCTTCCCAAGAGAAACGGTCGTTTTTCCCTCCCTGGCATCCAATAGGAAGCCTGTTGCTAAGCCTCGTGCTCATTTAAATCAGCCAATCGTAGGCCCCGGCTGTCTTCTCCTTATAAGGGGAGCGAAAAGCAGCTCATAAACTCCTGATTAGAGCTTGCCGCCCCTCCCCCCACAACGGCTGCCTCGCGAGTGAAAAGCAATTGGCTCC
>NC_056523.1:224422509-224428477 GCF_019175285.1 Sceloporus undulatus
TACATAGCATCACACACACATCTGCATGCTCTCAAGTTCTCTGCCTCCAAAGCAGCCCCTTCCCTGCTGGGTCAAGGGATCCCTGAGCCCCATCCCAACCAAGGACCCCCACCAACACCACCTGAGGCTGTCAGAGGAGACCCCCATCCCTCCCTCCCTGCCTCCATCCCCCCTGAAGGCTGGCTGCTCACCCCTTTTGGCCAGCAAGCTTCTCCTTTGTTGCCCTGGCCTCCTCCTCCTCCTCTGGAATGGATTGCAGCCACCAGCCTCAGGGGGAGAGGTTAATGCTGCATCCCTTGCTTCCTTCCTTCCTTCCTTGCAAAGGTGTTCTTTGTTGCAGAGAGGCTGCTGCGGGGGGAGCCCTTTGTTCCAGCTCTGGCCCCAGCAAGCAGCCCACAGGCAGCCCAGGCAGCTGCAAGGGAGGCCCTCTGGCTCCTAGGAAGGAGGAGAAGGGACAGGGACAAGCAGCAGGCTCCAGACCCCCTTGGGCACCCAAAGGAGGATTCCCCTTTCTCCAGAAAAACCCACAACAAGGCCTAAGCAGGATGTGACGTCGGTAAAGCCCGCCCCTGCCCCTCCTAGGCACCTCCCCCAAGAAAGAGGGGCAGGCCCGGATGAGGCCAGCCACGTCCTCCTTTTCCAGGACGCGTCCTACATCCCTGCAGCCTTCTCTCTCCAGGAGGGATTGCAAAAGGCACTCCCATTTGGAGCATCACTGAGAAGCTGGGGTTGAATATCCTTAGCAGGGTACTAGGCTGTTGAGGTGGTCTGGTCCTCCATTTCCCCCCCTTGGATGTCCTACATTTTGGGGGGATGAGTGTGTGCGTGTGCCTTGCCCTCCTTTGCAAACATAGGAGGAGGGAATAATTGCCCCCACCACCAAGGAATTCCAAAAGGAACCAGCATGCGCTTTGTAGGCTATAGTAAAATTCTGTAAATAGACTATAGTAAAATCAATGTTGTGCAACATAGACTCTAATCATACATGGAGAGACAAATCCCAGAGGTCCAAGCGGGATTCAGGAAAAGAAAGCACTAGGGACCACACTGCAAACATACATGGCTAATGGAGTACACCAAGGAATTCCAGAAGAAAGTCAGCATGTGTTATATAGACTACAGCAAAGCCTTTGAGTGCATAGATCATGAAAGGCTATGGAAGGCCCTTAAAAAGACATGGGAGTGCAAAAGACAGTAGTGTAAAAGACCATAGCGTTGATCCCCCACACAAGCAAAATTATGCCCCAAATTTTGCAACATAGCCTGTTACAGACAGCCAAAATAAAGCTGCTTTGAGTCACAGTGGAGGTATGGTGTTTCAATGATGCATGCATCCTAAGGCCTGTTCCAGACTGCCAAAATAAAGCTGCTTCGGGTCTCTTTGGAGGTATGCTGTTTAAGTGATGCATGCATCCAAAGAATCCGGAAGCGGCACCAAAGTTGCCCTCCAGGGCTTAGGAATTGAGTGTGGCTTTGGTACAACCTCCGGACTCTTAAGACCCACGCATCGTTTAAATAGCATACCTCCAAAGAGACCCGAAGCAGCTTTATTTTGGCAGTCTGTAACAGGCCTAAGAGTCCAGAAGCCACACCAAAGCCACGCTCCAGTCCTTAGGGCTGGAGTGTGGCTTTGGTGCGACTTCTGGACTCTTAGGACACATGCATCATTGAAACACCATACCTCCACTGTGACTCAAAGCAGCTTTGTTTTGGCTGTCTGTAACAGGCCATAGACTCCTATCATACATGGAGAGAGAAATCCCTGAGTTCAGGCGGGGTTCAGAAAAGGAAAAGGCATTAGGGACCACACTGAAAACATACGATGCCTAATGGAGCACATCGGGGAATTCCAAAAGAAAATCAGTATGAACTTTATAGACTACAGCAAGGCCTTTGACTGCATACTGTATATACTTAACTATAAGACGACCTCATGTATAAGTCGAGGTCAGGTTTGGGGGCCAAACATGGATTTTGCCATGATTCGTGAATAGGTTAGGTTTGGAGGCTCCTTCAGTGTGGGTATGTGTGGGTATGGCAAGAGAGATTCTCACTGAGGCTTTTTGCTTCATCGTTTCAGCTTTCGTTTCAGCCAGATGTGCGGGCGGACAGGAGATGGGCTCCTAAACAAAAAGCAAAATAAGTCAGTCAACCAGGACTCTTTTTGCTTGGCTTCAGATAGAAATAAACTCCTCTCCGCACCGTATGGGGAAATCTGAAAGAGCTGCTATCACATTTCCATAGTGACTCATAAATAAGTCGACCTGGGATTTTGGGGTTAATTTTTGGGCATAAGTTTTTAGATTTATAGATGAGTATATATGGTAGATTATGAAAGGCTATGAAATACCTTTAAAGACATGGGAGTGCCAACACATCTGATAGTCCTGATGAGGAATCTGTACTCAGGATTAGAGGCTACTGTTAGACTATGGAGAGACAGAATGGTTCCCAAATGGAAAAAGTCAGGCAAGGCTCCATTCTGTCACCCTATTTGTTTAACATGTATGCAGAAGATCACAGAATCATAAAGTTGGAAGAGACTACAAGGGCCATCCAGTCCAAACCCATTCTGCCATGCAGGAACTCACAATCAAAGCTTCCTTGACAGATGGCCATCCAGCCTCTGCTTAAAGACTTCCAAAGAAGGAGACTCCACCACTCTCTGAAGAAGTGTGTTCCACAGTCGAACAGCCTTTACTGTCAGGAAGTTCCTCCTAATGTTGAGGTGGAATCTCTGTTCCTGAAGTTTGCATCCATTGCTCCGTGTCCTATCCTCTGCAGTAGCAGAAAACAAGCTTGCTTCATTCTCAGTATGATATCCCTTCAAATACCTAAACAGGGCTATCATATCACCCCTTAACCATCTCTTCTACAGTATAAACATATCCAGCTCTCTTAAGTCGTTCCTCATAGGACATGGTTTCCAGACCCTTCACCATTTTAATCACCCTCCTTTGGACACGCTCCAGTTTTTCAACATCCTTTTTGAAGTGTGGTGCCCAGAACTGGACACAGTAATCCAGGTGAGGTCTTCTGACCAAAACAGAATAGAGTGGCACTATTACTTTCCTTGATCTAGACACTATACTTCTTTTGATGCAGCCTATAACCATATTGGCCTTTTTAGCTGACGCATCACACTGCTGATTCATGTTCAACTTGTGGTCTACTAGGACTCCTAGATCCCTTTCACGCATAGTCCCGTTAAGACTGGTGTCCCCCATCCTATATCTATACATGTCATTTTTTTGCCCTAAGTGCAGTACCTTACATTGCTCCATGTCGAAATTCATTTTGTTAGCTTTGGTCCAGCTTTCTATTCTATTAAGGTCACTTTGAATTTTGATCCTGTCCTCTGGGGTATTAGCTACTCCTCCTATTTTGGTGTCATCTGCAAAATGATAAGCATGTCCCCAATTCTGTCATCCAAGTCATTGATAAAGATGTTGAATAGCACTGGGCCCAGGACAGAGCCCTGTGGGACCCCACTGTCGCTTCTCTCAAGGATAAAGAAGACCCATTGCTGAACACTTTTTGGGTTCAGTTGGTCAACCAAGATATCATACAAAGAGCAGGCTTAGACTCCGAAGAAGGAGCAAAGATAGGAGGAAGGAATATCAGCAACCTAAGATATGCGGATGATACTATATTACTAGCAGAAAATCTCACAGACTAGGAACAATTGCTATGAAAGGTCAAAGATGAAAGTGCAAAAGCAGGCTTAATGCTGAACATGAAGAAAACAAAAATAATGACGACAGAGGACCTACATAAGTTCAACCTAGACAATGAGGAAATTGAAATAGTAAAAGGGTTCCTCTACATTGGATCAAACACTGATCAGAACAGAGATTGTAGTCAACAAAGACTAGGAATGGGGAGGCAGCTAAGAAGGAATCAGACAAAATCCTAAAGAGCAAAGGCATACAACTGAGCACCAAACAGGGATGTAGCCAAGGGGGGGGGGAATCTGGGGGGCCGGACCCCCCCCCCCTTCCATTAGAAAAATGAATGCTGTGTGCTGCTGCGCCGCCGCACTCAAGCCCCATTATAATGGTGGCACTTAGTCTGGACCCCCCCTTCCTAAAATCCTAGCTACGTCCCTGCACCAAAGACAAAGAATTATCAAAGCCATTGTATTCCCCATCACTATGTACAGCTGGACAGTGAAGAAAGCAGATAAAAAGAACAGCCCATTGGAGATGCGTAGCTAGAGAAGAGCGCTGAGGAGATTGTGGATGGACAAAATCACAAACAAATGGGTCCTAGAACAAATCAAGCCTGAAATACGCCTAGGAACCAAGATGACTACATTGATGCTGTCATACGTTGGCCACATTGTGAGAAAGCAAGACTCATTAGAAAAAAAGACCATGATGCTAGGAAAGGTGGAGGACAGTAGAAAGAGATGCTAGATGGATGAACTCTATTAAGAAGATCATGGATATAGGTTTGCAGGAACTCTATTAAGAAGATAATGGATATAGGTTTGCAGGAACTAAGCAGAGCAGTGGAGGACAGGGGGGTCTTGGAGATGTCTCACCCACAAGGTCATCATGAGGTGGGATCCATTTGAAGGCTGTTAACAAAAACAAAAATAACAGGGCAGTGCTACTCAGAGGGTGGACTGAAGCCCATCCCTTGGTGGCTGATCCCTAGCAAATTTCCAGGAAAGGAAGAAGCAGCTGTAGCCAGAGGGTACAAATATGGTGCTGGTACATGGGGAGAGAAAACAACTGCTGGTCATAGAATCACAGAATCGTAGAGTTGGAAGAGACCTCAAGGGCCATCCAGTCCAACCCCCTGCCATGCAGGAACTCTCAATCAAAGCATCCCAACAGATGGTCATCCAGCCTCTGTTTAAAGACCTCCAAAGAAAGAGACTCCACTACACTCCGAGGGAGTATGTTCTACTGTCGAACAGCCCTAGGTTGGTCCCCCAGCGTTAGACTATCCTAGGTGACCCGACCATACTCAGTCACACTTCACTCATATACTGTGCAGAAAGAGGCACAGGCTAAGTTTACTACTCATCTGGATATGATTCTCCATTCTCTAATGCATTCTATAGCCCATCAGGAAATTTTTAAAAATGCATATAAAAATTGATATGAAATTTCAATTTCATGAGAAATTAATAGCAACTTTATATGTCTCAAAAGATGCACTGTTGTGCATCTAATGCCCCACTTTGAACACAAGGTGAACCAAGAACCTGATACCTTCCAACTGTCCCGCTTTGGCAGAGACAGCCTCAGTCTTTTGTTGTCCCACTTTCTCAACTGGTTTTTAAATGTCCCGGTTTCTCTCCCATCTCACTTTCCCCCTTATTCTCAGTTTACTTCAACTGCTGCAAACTAAGTTCAAAGTACAAAAATAGTAGGGGGAGAGAGAAGAGAGGGCAGAGTCTTGGTGTTCCTAATAGGCTCTGGCAAAAGGAAACTGCTGCCTCGCCTAATTTATGTCCTTTTCCTCAGTAATAACTTTTTTCATCTTTGCCACACTCTAATGTTGTTTGGCCAGACGTGTCCCAGTTTTCATGTGTGCAATGCTGGAGGGTATATTACACTGCAGTCCAGTATTCAGCAAACAGATGATTTGAGAAGTCCACCAACAGGAACACCAGCCTCCCACTGTGTTCCCAGTAATTGGTACTGAATGGTCTTTGACACTGGATGTAATATATAGCCATCATGATTAGTAAACAGTGAGAGCCTTAATCTATTGCGTTCATTAAGTGTAGACTTAGGAGTTTTTGCAGATGAGGTTTCTCCACACTAGCAATTAGAAGACACTATGTAGCTATTAATAATTTCCTATGGTAAGGAAAACAACAGAAGAAGTGGTGGAAGGATTAGGTGAAAATGATGGTGATGCCTGATACCCCCATTAAATTTAGCAAATGAGCTTTGGCAATGGTGTGATAAAAGCCTCATCTGAAACAGCTCTCAAGTACTTTCCCTTG
>NC_056523.1:224431477-224467115 GCF_019175285.1 Sceloporus undulatus
GCCCCCCCTAGAAAAATTCCCGGATTGGGGCAGCAGGGGGAGGAGTTAGAGGGAGAAAGGTTTGCCAATCCGGGAATCTTTCCAGAGCGGCTGGGGGCGTGGCTTTAAGTGGAGGCAGAGTGGAAAATTCCACTCTCTCTGAGGGAGCAGAAGTGGGATGTCGGGCAGGCAGTGAGGAAGGCGGGAAGGGTTGCTCTGCCTGTGAAGTGGAGGCAGGCCTGCTTCGTAAACATTAAACCTACAGTTGTGTGCCTTCAAATCACACATGACAAACAAATAAATATATAAATCACATATAACAAATAAATAAATTATATAAAATTGTGGCTTAAGGCGGCTCTGAAACGGGTTTTACTTCTTGGCCATATTTGTTGAGGGTGCTTTTCCCTTCTCAGAGAGTACAAGGTTGCCCAGTAACTTGCAGTAAAATGGTTTTTTCCCCTCAAAGATGAGAACTTTGGGGTTCTGTTATCACAAAGGTCACAAGCAGACCCTGTTGCCTCTGCACTTTGGGATTAATTCAGGTTGACCTGGTTTTTAACTGCCACAGCTCCATGCTGTGGAATTCTGGGGTGTAGTTTTGTGAGGCATTTAGCTTTCTCTGCCAGGTCTGATGCCACTTGTGTCCCTTCAAGTTGATTTCTACTTCTGGTGATCTTTAGGCAACTCTATCTTCAGAGGGGGTTTGCCATTGCCATCCTCTGTGGCTGAGAGAGTGTGACTTGCCCAAGATCACCTAGTGGGTTAATAAACGCAAAGAACTGATCAGGTTTCTCCTTTCAACTTTACATGGTTGAACCAGGATTTGAATCTAATGCACAAACCACTACAGCATGTTGACTTTCAGCAAATTACAAACCCCAGAGTTCTTCAGCACTGAGTCATGGCAATTAAAGCTTTTAGATGGTTAAAGTTTTTAGATTGTAAACCTGAGGGCAGGAAACCGTCTAATTAATAATAATAATAATAATAATAATAATAATAATAGTAAGCCGTTCTGAGAGCCTTCTATCTTGTATTATTATCTATTGATCTTTCTATCTTGTATTATTATCTTTTGATCTTTCTTTCTTGTATTATTATCGTATTATATGTATTTTGCAGAATGTACGCCATTGGCAGGTTTCATTTTTATCAATTTTATTTTTTGTATGTACAGTGCTGTGTAAATCTACAGCGCTATATAAATAAAGTATAATAAAATAAATGCTCTAAATAAATAAATAAGCAGTATCAAACTGGATTATTTCTGCAGTGCGGATACAGCCCACGTTAAATGGTGGATAAAGGCTTAATTCTCACTGAAGAAACTTGGCATTTGAGAAAGCTCATGACTATGTTGTTCTCTCCATAGAAAACCATTTCTAATATGTGGACATTAGATTCATGGGAGAAAGTTAGTGGCTTCCTGAGTTCCTAGTTTTCTATGTACATTCGGCCTCCATATCCAAGAATATTTTTATTCATGGATTCAAGCATCCATGGCTTGAAAATATTTCACACAAATATAAATTCCAAAAAGCAAACCTTGATTTTGCTATTTTATATAAGGGATGCTATTTTATTATTTCATTGTATTCACTGGGACTTAAGCATCCATGGATTTTGATATCTGGGGGTCACTGTAACCAAACCCCAGAGGGTAACCAAGGGCGCATTGTAGAATGATATTTGGGATACTAGAATAATAAATTGCAATAGGCCATGTATCCTGGGAGGAGGCCAGTGTGGTATGCCAATAAGAACTAATACAAGCCAAATGGAGGTCTACTCAAAAGTGAACCCCTGGGTAGATGTACCCACCACAGATTTACTACACAGGGATTTACTACACAGAGATGTGCTCCCTAGACATTTTTATTCTTACCCATGGAGTTTAGAAACACAGGGGGCTCTAGTGACTAAATTATCCTTTCTCAATATGATGGGAGAAATCAATTTGTTGTATATCTCAAGCAGAGGTCTTGCCGCTGCTTAATAATTTAATACCGAGATAAAGTCTTTAAGGCGACTTTGGTCCAAAGCACACTGCACTCAGTGCTTGGGAATCTTGGGAATTGTCGTTTATTGTGGCACCAGAACTTTCAGACAGAGAAGGATACATGTGTCACAAAACTACAGGATTCTGATTGAGCCAGGGCAGTTAAAGCAGTCTCAAGCTGGATTATTTCTGCAGTGTGTTTTGGACCTTTGTTGCAATGTTGTTGCCACAATATTGTAGCTATATTTAAGAAAACATCACAGAATTTGTGCACCTTTTTCAATGCACATTTTAAAAGATTTACCAAATGGATGGAGAGCTTGTTCTACAAGAGGCACCCATGCAACCTCTGACACCAAACTTCATTTGAAAACAGCCCACCAGATTTGCTTGTTCTGCATTTATGTCAAAAGCTACATTGTCTGCTGCCTTAGAATTTTATTCTTTTAAAAAAGAATTATAGCATTAATACCGATTGGAATTAATGTGCTTAACATCCCCCTTCAGCAATCGTTCTTTAATACTTTTACTCTGTCCTCACGTGTCTTTTCTCCAGCAACAAAAAGCTAGAGTTGCTGTTAGGAGATTTGCAGAGACTGTTTTAGCCTTATTATTTATGGCAGCTTTTGTGTAAGAAGAAATGGAAGAAATTGCCTCACAATATGTGGCTTTGCCTGAGGGCATGGTTAGGAAAGTCGGTGAACCTAGCAGTGGTGCCACATGCTTTGCTCTGTTTTGAGTGGGACTGGCTCATGGAGGGAGAGCTTTTATGAAAGATGGGGAGGATACAACTGGTTGTAGGCAGCACATTTTGGGGAAAATTAATTTCGGTTTTATTATAATTACACTACAAGCCCTGTATCCATGGGGGATATGTTCCTAGACTTACCATGGAAACATGGAAACCATGGATAATAGCAAATTCTATTTAAATGTATGACTTCTAGAGGAGGATTACCATACAGTTGTGCTGGGAGACCTAAAGAGAACACCTTTCTAGGCATTTCTAGGCCCTCCAGCATGATTTTATGCTCAGTTTCTGCCAGAATCATGCCATAGAATTGCACTGGAGAATGTAGAAAATAAGTAGAGAGAACATATTTTTACAGACGCAGGTAAATGAAAGTGTGGCTACCAGTTCCACGGATACAGGGATTGTGCTGCAATATGTTTTTGTATATCATTTCACTTTAAATGGTGAGATACATTTAATGGGGAAAATAAAATTACGAATTGTATGTTCTTGTGAAACTGGCAAGTTCCAGCAAATACGAGAAAGACAGCATGTTGAAACTAGACCTGCAGAGGATCGTAAAGGTATTTTCTCCTCTTTCTTCGCTGCTGTGAAGAAATCTGCCAGTCAAGGGAAGAGCAGGCAATGACCTCTTGGCAGCTCAAAAGAGCAATGGTCTTTGGACCATCGCTGCATTGGGAGATTTTAGCAGGCCCTCAGCCAAGGCTGTGAGTTTTGTTATAGAGGTTTGTTTAAAAAGTCTTTTACCATGATCAAATAACTTGTTGAGCTGGACACTGCCATTAGCTATTTTCCTCTTCCCTGCAACTTATTCCCAGTACTTTTTGGGAGCTTCCGCATGGCATCCCTGTGATCCTTTCAGTGGTGCCAGCCATAGTGGAATGGCACACTCCCATCAGGACAAGAGGGTTATTCCAGAAGATGGAAGTTATTCTGAAAGAGGGGACAGAGGTTATTCTGGGATAAATGTTTGATATTGAGGTATTATCTCTAAAAGTCTTCTCTCCCACTGAGCAGTTTCCAACTTTACTGCAACTGATGATGATGAAACATAGTCGGAACACAAGGGGTAAAAAAACATGAATCTGATTCAGTTCTAGTGAGGCATCAATATCAAACTCAGCTTGTGACTGCAAATTGTGGCATAGCAAGATGATTCCCCTTCGTTGTCATAACCCTCGCTCAAACACTGCTTTTTCCACAGGCTTGGGGTCGTCCTCATTGTGACTAATGCTCAGTGGTTATGGAAACATGTTCGTTAATCACCAAGGGTTAATATCACTAACATATACTGCAACTGGTAATGTTACTATTGAGTCTTTGGACAGGTCTTTGGACTTGTCTAGAATGTCTGGTCTGGTGTTAATTGGATGCATTTCAGTTATTGAGACTTGAGAGTGGGTAAGGTTCTTGCAGAGGTATGGCTTACCATTTGTCTGCTCACTCCTTGCTGTTCTTGGCTCAAAATCAAGCAAAGAGGAATTAGCTGGCTGGTCTTCAAGGGAAAGTAATTCAGCACTCTTGAAGAAGCTAGCTAGCTGTAGGATCATACTTAAGAAAATCTCTTTGGATCCAGAATATGTCCATAATTAGCTAATTGCCCATATCCCCTTTCTGGGCAAGGTGTTTGTGTGGTTTGTGGTAGTTCCACTGAAACAACTTTTGAATGAGATGAATTGCCTCAATCCATTTCAATTGGACTTTAGGCCTGAATTTAACATGGTGATCACTTACACTACACTATAGCCTAGACTGAATCAAGACTATCTCCAAAATCATCTTTCTAGATGGGCTGTCTGGGCTAGCAACTGGAGAAACTCCATTGTAGTAGTGTCATCCCTGCCTTGATGGCCAGTTCGAAAGATGGACCTCTGTTCAGGCTTATGACCTTTCCACTGTGGGATCTTATTATATGTTCTATCTCTCATGCTACTTAGCATAGAATCTAGCCCAGGTGACAGGGCTGCCTTGCCCCACCCCAGGATGCCATGGAGAACCTTTCCTGGAAGTCAATGTCCAGATCTTTTCGGGTTGGGAAAAAAAACCTCTCCTTTGTCTGAAATTGCCTGGGGGGGGTTGCTATTTGGGGTGTTTGCGCAACATATCTAGAAGCTCTTCCAAGTAACTTCAATTTATTGGCCCCAGACAATCACTTCAGAATTTAAATAGAATCAGGTAAAAAGGGAGTATATTGAAGAAAATAAATAAAAATATGGCACTAGGAGCTGCGAAAAGATCCCTGGGGATGCATGCAGTCCATGGACTAAACGTTCCCCACCCCGATCTAGCCACAGAGATATCACCAGGATATTGATCATAGGCGCTTCACTCCCTTTTTATCTGATTCAGTTTAAAGAAGTGATTCTCTGCGGCCAATCAATAGAAGTTACTTCAAAGAGCTTCTTGTAGGGTCCAAAACACACTGCAGAAATAATCCAGTTTGAGACCGCTTTAACTGCCCTGGCTCAGTGCCAGGGAATCCTGCGAACTGTAGTTTGTTGTGGCACCAGAGCTCTCTGACCAAGAAGGCTAAACGTCTCACAAAACTACAGTTCCAAGAATTCCTTAGCATTAAACCAGGGCAGTTAAAGCAGTCTCAGACTGAATTATTTCTGCAGTGTGTTTTGCACCAAGATCTGGCTTTGTCACTGGAGCAGCAAATGGTGATCTGTGGCACATGGTGCCTTTTGCCAGCTCTTCAGCTGGCAACCTTCCCATCCCAGACAGAGACTACCTGGTTTTAGCTATCCATATTCTGATAACTCAAGAAAAGAAACTACTGTAATGAAATACACATTGCTGGAAATAGCATTTAGTTCAGAATACACCTAGACAATTAGGATATGTGTGCTTGAAGTATATTTAACCTGTTCCTAAACAATGAGCAGCATTGGTTCTGGATCCGGTTCAGGGTCCTTGTGCTTGCCTTTAAAGGTTTGAAGACTAGGGACTGAAGTTGTTGTTGTTGTTTGTGCCTTCAAGTCATTTCAGACTTATGGGGAACCCATGACAGGGTTTTCTTTGCAAGATTTGTTCAGAGGAGGTTTGCCATTGCCTTCCCCTGAGGCTGAGAGCATGTGATTTGCCCAAGGTCACCCAATGGGTTTCATGGCCAAGATGGGAATTGAACCTTGGTCTCCAGATTCACAGTCCAACACCTAAACCACTATGCCATGCTGGCTGTCAGGGACTGAAGCACCTGGAGGTATTCTTAGCTCTACATATGCCTGCCAGGTCACAGAGAGAATTGTCAAAGGATCTTCTACAAGTGATCTTACTTGTGCAGCCAGAGATGTGGGTTTCTTTGTGGTGGCACCCACAGAGGCTTTCTAGAGAGGCTCATCTGGCATGCACTTTGCAATTTAACGAATGAATGAATTTATTTACTGCACTTTGCAATTTTAGCAGGGAAGTTGTCTTGCCTTCTTTTAAGCCTTTGCAGTAGGCTGGACAATTTGCCTTTATTTTTCTAATAGAGCAATCCTGTACACCAAGTATGCAGCACACTGAAAGATGTGGCTGTGCTGTGCTGGTGGAATACTGTATCTACAATACTTTGGATGGCAAGAGAAAACAACTGCATAGAGTCCAGGAGCTGTACCTGCCCAATTTCTCCCCAAAGTGAGATTCAAGGTGACTATGCCCTGGGTCTATGCAATATAGCATTTTGTGCCAAGACCCATTCAGACAGCAGGAGTGCAGGGGCTACAGTAGGAGCAACAATTAGGTGCAATCGCATAGGCCTCCTGTGGAGGGGGTCCCAGATTCAAATCTACAGTAATGACAGGTTCAAACTCAAAAAAGTACTGTCAGATACAAGTGAGTTAATCCGGAGAGGTACTATATCAACCAATATCCTGGCCCTGCTGTGAGCTACCCCTTTTGGTCACTCTCTATTTTACAGTTCATTTTGCCTAGCAAGATACCCTTTCTGGGCAGCCTCCCAGAAGACTCATTGGTCCTCATGCATTAAATGTAATCTTCAGTGAAACCTAAGTGCCATTTTGTTCAATGGTAGTTACTTCCATTGCAGATTGCAGCCTTATTTTAAGATGTGTATAATTGGCACATGTTACAAACACATAACAGACATTTGAATCTGGAGAATTAGCAGAACTCTTACTATATTTCTGTCACTCCAAATTTCTACCTCCCTAATTCAAGAAAAAGTGTCCAAATTCCCTGAATCTAACAGAGATAACATATTCCCTGTTCAAGGGGCAGAAATCACACAAGAGGGCTGTAAGAATATGTAGTATGTTTTACATTCCTTTATGATAGAAATCAAAGAAGCTAAATGCAGTGACAGTTGTAGAACAGCTTCAGTGTTATAGAGCCTCTACAAGAAACCCTAGTACGACGACTGATTAAAAAAACTTTCTGCTTTACTTCCTTTATCTCAAACTGCAGTCATATATTGAATATAGAGAGAACTGGATCAAAGCAGTGTCTGAACAAGCTTGTGTCTCACCAGGAAGCCTGACACTGCTCAGGAAGTCTGGAGCAAATAAATAATGGGTTTTGCCTTGCCAATTCACATTTGTGTTTTTCAGTTTACAGTGCCGTCAGTTCTTGAGATTTCTGCCTTGCATTCCTATATGAAGAAGATGCAGGTGGCAGAACAAATATTGTGGGGGTTCTCGTGTTTAGCTGATGCCACTACAGTCTACTGAACATGAGAACCCCAACAATATTTGTTTAGCTGATGCCACTACATTCAAAGGAGCCAGTGTGGCATAGTGGCTTGAGCATTGGAAACCGGGATCAATTCCCAACTTGGCCCTGGAAACCCATTGATTGATCTTGGGCAGGTCACATGTTCTCAGCCTCAGAGAATAACAAAGGCAAACTCCTCTGAACAAACCTTACCTTGGAAACCCCATGACAGACTTGCTTTGGGGTTGCCATAAGTTGGAAAGGACTTGAAGGCACACAACAGCTACTTTCAAAGAAGTGGTTGCCCACACATGCTTCTCTACCTACCACTGCACTGAGACATCAGTTTCTGTTATTAAAACACAATAGGGAGTCTGTAGGATATGGCAAATAGCTGAGGACTCAAAAACCTGAAACTGGAATGTGCAATGCATCCAGACAGCCCCATCTGTGTTACCATGAGGCTAAGATGGACATATGGGGGCTGGGGCAATCTGAGTAAGGGTATGTAATGGGACCTTTTGTACACATGACGTAAATATACTTGTGAGCAGGATTACTGCTTGACTTCTTGGCTTGCATTTCAGACTTCAAGGGGGTCCCATTGAATTCTGTTTTATCCACCTTGTTTTCAGAAACATCTGCATGGGAAAGCTGAGTGAGCTCATCAGGAGGCCGGAAGGGAGATGCCATTTGCTTATGAGGTCCAATAATCTCCTTCCAATTCAGGGGGATGCAGATGGTGCTAAACCCATACTTAAGGATAGGCTGGATGTGGACCAATCAACTGAAAGTCAGTCTGGACAAAGCAAACCTTCTTGTGTTGCTAGGTGGTAAATCTGCTTGTGTTAGTGGTGTTATCTTCGGATGGGTGGGTTTTTTGCTGACCATGAAAAAACAGTCACAACCAGAGGACACTCTTTAACTCATCTTTTGTTATTAGAAGTGCTTCTGCTAGTGCAACCATAGATGGACAGAAATAGCTGGGCTCGGTGTGATTCATACCCAGTTAACCTCCAGGTTAGGTAGAGAATTGCAATGTGTTAAACATGGAATTGCCTTGTAAAATATAACTTTGGAAACTAGGATTAATTTACAATACAGTCATGAGACATTAATGTGGGGCTGGATATCATGATCACATTATGCCTGTGTTTTGCCAAAGCACAGGCACCTAGTTTCCTTTCCAGGTTAATTGACAGTGTTGGGTCTTAGCAGAAGAGTCACAAGTCTTCATTTCATTTTATTTTATTTATATGCTGTCTTTCTCCCAGAGTGGGATCGAAGGTAGTTTGCAAAAGGAATCAAAACCTGACAATAAACTGTTTAAAACAATTAAATCCACCATGTTAAAACAGTATAAATTTATTTTGAAAGCATACAAAAGTTAAAAAAACAAAACAAAACAGAGCACAGACAAGAAGCCTTCCTGTAAAAAATTACATATTAAAATCCTGCACAAATAAAAAGGTCTTTGCTGGTGAAACTGTTTTAATAAAAGAGTTACATGCTCCCCATGACTGGCAGTCTGAATCTGTTGAAGTTTCTGAACAACTTACAAAGGCAGTCCCACAGAGAGTGTGTCACAGAAGTCTAGATGGGATGTAACCAAGACATGTGTCATCGTAGTGAGATCTAACGTCTCAAGGAACAGGTGCAGCTGGTGCACTAGTTTTAACTGCAAATGCTCTCCTGGCCACTGCTGAAACCTGGGCATCCAGGCTCAGTTGAGTCCAGAACACCCAAACTGTGAGGCTGAGATTTCTGGGGGAGTGTAACCAACAGGCAAAGTCCCTACTCTTTCTATTTCCCGATCTGCTTTTTGACTGACCAGGAGCACTTCTATCTTGTCTAGATTAACTTTCAATTTGTTTGCTCTCATCCAGTTCATTACTGACAACAGATGTTATTGCTTCAGGACTGAAACAGCTACGTTAGAACTGGATGTAAAGCAAAGATAGAGTTGGGTGTGATCCACACATTGGTGACACCCAACCCCAAAACTCCAGATGACCTCCCCTTATAAATGTTGAAATATGTTTATAAAACAAAAGCATTGAGATACTGTGTATAAAAGAACAGTATTTTTAAAAGCACAATTAAAGATGAACACCAGGCAGCATAAAAGCGATGCATGGAGGATTTTAGAGGTCCTTGCATAGAGCTCAAATAACTTTAAATAGGTATCAGGTAAATTTCCTTGAGGAAGGTGTTCCACTTTCAGGGCACCACCACCGAACAGGTCCACAACAAAGGCAAGTCATCACATCATGCTATCGTTAATAATAATGAAGATACATGACAAGAGGCTGTTGTTGGAACAGAATACCGGGCAACAGAATGGTTCCCAATAAGCAAAGCTGTAAGGCAAGATTGCATACTATCACCCTATCTGTTCAACTTGTATGTACAAAATATTGTTCACACAGCAGGCTTGGATTCAGAGGCAGGAGGAGTGAAGATCGGAGGGAGAAACATAAGATACTTAGACAACACAATACTACTAGCAGAAAACAACAACTTGGAACAATTACTAAAGAAGCTCAAGAAGGAAAGTGCCAAAGGTAGGCTAAATGCTACACTTCAAGAAAACAAAAATAATGACCATGGAAGAGCTACAAGAATTCATTCTAGATAACAAGAAGATTAAAATAGTCAAAGGATCTCATACCTTGGATCAAATATTAACTAGTACAGAGAATGCAGTAAAGAAATCAGGAAACTAGGAATGAGAAGGACAGCCATGAAAGAGCTAGACAAGATCCTAAAGTGCAAAGATATAACTCTGAACTCTAAAGTGAGGAGAGTCCAAGCCATTGTTTCCCATCACAATATATGGATGTGAGAGCTGGGCAGTGAAGAAAGCAGATAGCAAGAAAATCAACTCATTTGAGATGTGGTGCTGGAGAAGAGTACTAAAAATATTGTGGATGGCCAAGAAGTCAATGAGTTCTAGAACAGATCAAGCCTGAACTCTCCCTGGAAGCCAAGATGACTAAATCGAGGCTATTATACTTTGGCCACATCATGAGATGGCATGAATCATTGGAAAAGACAACGGCCCGTTACAGATGGGCCTTAAAGTATGTGCTGAGCACGTACTAGGGTTAGGAAGTGGCGGCGCTTCCACACACCCCCAACCCTAGTACGTGCTCAGCACGTACAAAATGGCGGCGGCTGTTCCACACGGCCGCCACCATGACTATGTCATGACCGCGCCGCCTCCAAACGAGGAGGCATGATTGTTACGTAGTGGGGCCACACGAGGGCGCTTAGTGCACCCTTTCCGCGGCCCCGGAAGGAGCTCCGTTTCGGAGCTCCTTCCAGGTTTGTGGCACTGGGTGCAGCCTTTATATGGCTGCGCCCAACGCTGCAGAGGAAAAAGGGGCCTAGTGGCCCCTTTCTCCTCCTCCCCGCTGCCGCGGAGTGTCCTTGGGGCTTGAAGCCCCAAGAACACCCCTTTCCAGGCCACGGGGAAGCGGCCTTTTGCCCCTTCCTCGCGACCCGGAAAGCGGCAGATCGGGGCCTCAGTGGCTGCCGCTCTGGCCACTGAGGCCCCGATCCAGCGGGGAAAGGGGCGGATGCAGACCGCTGCTTTTCGGCGGTCTGTAACGCGCCAATGATGCTGGGAAAGGTAGATGGAAGTAGGAAAGGAAGGCCACACACTAGACGGTTAGACTAGTCAACAATGGTTAGACATACCAAAGAGGCTGAAGGTGTGAGCTCCTGAACAACCTGAGCAGGGCAGTCAAGGACAGGGGGTCTTGGAGATCTCTCATCCGCAGGTCTGCTATAAGTCAAAGTTGACTCAAGGGCAGCTAACACCACTAACAACAACATCATGTTATGGTATATGTATCTGGGCCCTCTGTGATATTCCATCTTCTCTGAATGAGGCAGTGTGATTCTGCCCAAAACATCACCTGGCTGGAAGTGCCCTGGATGACAAGCCCAGTAGTACTAATAATCCATGTGAAGTGGTTTCCATTCTGGTGCATTCACATGAAGGACAGCTACACAGTCAAGATTACATAACAGCTCAGTGGTACACCTTTAACAACTTTCTATTAAGAATGTAATAATAACCAGAAGATTGGGTTTTTTTGCAGATCTAAGGATGACACCATGCTCCTCTGACAAAGATATTATGGATTTTGGAAATGATTCTCCAGGCCAATCTGGACATGTTCTGACAGCAACAGAATCCCATAAGATGGCCCAGGCTGTCTTTACTATGTCCTGTTTCCATGCTATTTTCAGAATCCATTGGACTGCAGTGAGTCCTGGGACTATCCTGGAAATATTTCCCCCAAGTGTTACAGAACCTCCATGTGCTGTTTCAGATGCCTGTTGGGAATACATGTTAGCTTGCCCCATATTCTTACTTTTGGTCACACATATACAGTAGTTGGCAAATGAGCAAAGAAGGCCTCCTCAATCATGTCTGATAGTTGCCACAGTCCCTGCAGCTGGTGTTTGGCTGTTGGCTGCCCTCGAGTCAACTGCAACTCATGGCAACCCTGTGGATGAGACATCTCCCAGACTCCCTGTCCTCCACTGCTCTTCTCAAGTCCTCCAGATACATGCCTGTGATCTCCCTGATTGAGTCTATCCATCTGGCATGGGGTCTTCTTTTCTTTCTCCTTCCTTCCATCTTACCCAGCACTATTGCCTTTTCTAATGAGTCCTACCTTCTCATGATGTGGCCAAAGCCTCAGTTTAGTCACTTCCAGGGGAATTTCAGGCTTGATATATCCAAAAAACCCATTTGTTTGTCTTTTTTGCCATCCATGGTATCCTCAGCACTCTTCCCCAGTTTGTTGTTGTATGCCTTCAAGTTGTTTCCACCTTCTGGCAACCCTAAGCTGAACCTATCATGGGATTTTCTTGGCAAGAATTGTTCAGAGGAGGTTTGCCATTGCCTTCTCCTAAGGCTGAGAGCATGTGACTTGCCCAAAGTCATCCAATGGATTTCATGGCTGAGCTGGGAATTGAAGCCTGGTCTCCTCTCCTCTAGCACTACATCTGGAATGAATTTGTTTCCTTTCTATCCATTTTCTTCACTATCCAGCTCTCCCATCTGTACATGGTGATGGGGAACAAGATGGCTTGGATGATTCTTACTTTAGTGCTCAGTTGTACGTCTTTACTCTTTAGGATCTTTATAGTGAGCAGCAATGCCTTCCCATGATGTGGCAACAGTCTCAGTTTGATCATCTTGGTTTCTAGGAGTATTTCAGCATGATCTGTTCAAGGACCCACATGTTTGTCTTTTTGGCTGTCCACAGGATCCTCAGCACTCTTTTCCAGCACCAGTGAGATTATACTTTCATATCTACTTTATTTAATGTCCAGCTTTTGCATCTATACATGGTGTGGGGAATATAATGGCTTGGGGGGTGCCCTTCTGGGGTCCTGCACATCCCTCCCTCCCAGTGACCAGTGACAAGGCACCACCCCCAAATGGAGGAAAGTCCAGAATGGAGGACATGACCAAAGAAAAGTGGCAAAACACTCCTAGAAATATAAATGCGTGCTTTGTAGTTGTGCTCAAAATGGAGGATTCATAGAATCATAGAGTTGGAAGAGACTACAAGGGCCATCCAGTCCAAACCCCTGCCATGCAGGAACTCTCAATCAAAGTATTCACTATGACAGATGGCCATCCAGCCTCTGTTTAAAGACTTCCAAAGAAGGAGACTCCAACACTCTCTGAGGAAGCAGTGTGTTCCACTGTCAAACAGCTTTTACTGTCAGGAAGTTCTTCCTAATGTTGAGGAGGAATCTCTTTTCCTGTAGCTTGCATCAAGAAACTGTTCAAGAAAAAGGGAGGACATGACTCCAAAAGAGCTAGAAAACACTTCTAGAAATCCAAATGCAAGCTTCTTAGGCCCAGAATGGAGGACATTAAAAATATTAAACGAAGGATATGACACAATAAGAGCTAAACGTACTCCTAGAAATGTAAATTCAATGCTTCTTGTTAGATGATGCATGCCTCCAAGTTGTTTCTGACTTATGGTGACTGTAAGGCTATTTGAAGGGCCATATCTCCCTGTAATAGCCCCCAAGAATATTAAGGTCATTGGGAGAGACCCTTCTCTCTGTCCCACTACCCTCTCAGGCGCATTTGGGGGGAACAAGAGAGAGGGCCTTCTCAGTGGCTGCCCCCAAGCTCTGGAACTGCCTCCTAGGGAGGCCAGGATGGCTCCATCTCTGCTGTGCTTCCGGGGGCAGGTAAAGACGTTTCTATACTGCCAGGCTTTCGCCTGACACGGATGCTGTTTTGTTTTTGTTTTTAAAGAGTTTTAAATTTTAACTTTTAATAATGTAATGTTTTCAATTGTTTGAAAGGTTTAATAGTTTTTTTAAACTTGTATTTTGCATGTTTATAGTGGACTGTTTTAGATTTGTAAGCTGCCTTGAGTCCCTGTACTGGGAGGAGGGTGGGATATAAATAAACACAACAACAACAACAACAAGAACAACAGCAACCTATTCTGGAGTTATCTATGCAGGGTATGTTCAGAGGAGGTTTGCCATGGCCTTTCCCCCTGAGGAAGCTGAGAGAGTGTGACTTGCCCAAGGTCACCCAGTGGTTTTCCAGTGGCAGAGCTAGGAAAAGTGCCACTTAATCTATCCGAAATGACCAAGGAGTTTATCTCACAAATCAAAGAACTGAGCTGGAAGAGACCACAAGGGCCATCCAGTCCAACCCCATTCTGCCATGCAGGAACTCACAATCAAAGCATACCCATCAGATGGCCATTCAGCCTCTGTTTAAAGACCTCCAAGGAAGGAGACTCCACTACACTCAGAGGAAGGAGTGTGTTCCACTGTTGAACAACCCTTAATGTCAGGAAGTTCCTCCTGATGTTGAGCTGGAATCTCTTTTCCTGGAGCTTGCATCCATTGTTCTGTTTTAGTTTTTGGAGCAGCAGAAAACAAGCTTGGTCCCTCCTCAATATGACATCCCTTCAAACATTTAAACAGGGCTATCGTATCACCTTTTAACGAAGGAGATTGGGAGTTTATCCCATGGATATGCCAGAAAAATTATGTAATTACGAATAATGCTTTCACACAACGTCTCCACAAAAAAACACCATTAAAGTGGTCACAAATAAGCATTAACACACATATTTTTACTTGTGGGATTTCTGCGGCAATGTATTTCCGACGTCGCTTTATTTGTGCAAGTGTGTGATAATCATTCAAGCAAGTACTCTCCAATTTTGCTTTATTGGCGTGATGCTTTAAATGTGCTTTAATCTCTCTTTAATGTCAAAATTAGGTGAGAACTCCCAAGTGTGTTGGGGGCTGCATGGGAAGCAGTGGGATGATGGGTTGCCTAAGGAGAGTGGTCCCCTCCTCCCTGGCCTTCCTTGCTTGCTTCCGTTCCCTTCTTCCGTTGGCCAGCTTGTCTTCGCCTCTTCCTGGCCTTTCCATCTTCCTTTCCGGGCCTTCCTTTCTTCCATCCAGTTCCATCCATCCTTCCTCCCTGACCAGCTTTCGCTTCCTTCCTCCCCTTGGCCTTCCTGACCATCTTCTTTCCTTCCTTCCTGCCTCTCCATGTGACCATCTTGTCCTTCTTCCTTCCTTCCTCCCTGATCGCAGCTTCCTTCCTGCCGTCCATCCTTCCTCCCTCCCCTGACTCAGTCCGTTTCCTCTCCTTCCTTCCTCGTCTTGCCTCGCGTGCCTTCCTTCCTTCTTCGCTTCCTTCCGTTCGCCTGCCCTGACCATCTTTCTTGGCTTCCTTCCGCTTTCCTTGCCGTCCTCCCTGGACTCATTGCTTTGCCTTCCTTCGCGTTCCTTCCACCCGTCTCTCGGCGCTCGCCCGGCTCCCTGACCTCTTTCCTTCTCCTCCTCGCCTGGCCTCTTTCCTTCGCTTCTCTTTCGCCTCCGTCCTGCCGGCCTTCTTTCCTTCGCTCTTCCTATCCTCCCTCGCCTGAATCCCGCCATCCTTTTCCTCTCCTCCTCGGCCATCCTTCCTTCCTTTTCCTGTCCTTCCTGCCTCCGCTGACCAGCTTCTTCCTTCCTTCCTTTCCTTGCCTTCGCTTCCTTCCCTCCCTCCCTCCGACCTCTTTCCTCCTCGCTTCCTCGCCTGCCCTGACCAGCTTTCCTTCCTTCCGTCCCTCCCGTCCCTCGCCTCCTTCTCTGTCCTTCCTTCCTCCCTCCCGTGACCATCTTTCCTCCTCTTCCTCCCTCCCTGACCATCTGTTCCTTCCCTCTTCCTTGCCTTCGCCCTCCCTGCCATCTTTCCTGCCTTCCTTCCTTCCGCCCTGCCTCTTTCCGTCCGTCCTTCCGTCCTTCCTCCCTGCCCTCCCGCCTGCCAGTCTTTCCTGTCCTTCCTCCCTGCCTCTTTCGCTTCCTCCTTTCCTTCCTTCGCTTCCTTCCTGCCCTCCTTCCTCCCTGACCATGCTGTTCCCTTCCTTCCCTCCCCTGGACGCATCTTCCTTCCGTCTTTCCGTTTCCGTCCTTCCTTCCTCCCTTCCCTGCCTCTTTCCTTCCTTCGCTCCCTCCTGACCATCTTCTTCGCTTCCTTCCCGCTCTCCTTGCCTTCCGTTCCTTCCGTCCTTCCTCCCTGCCATCTTTCCGTTCCGTCCTTCCTTACTGCTCTTTCCTCCTCCCGCCCGCCCTGCCTCTTTCCTTCCGTCCTTCTCCCTCCCTGACCATCTTTCCTTCCCTTCCTCCCTCCCTGCCTCTTTCTTTCCTTACTTCCTCCTCCGTCCTTCCGTCCTTCCTTCCTTCCCTCCCGCCTCTTTCCCTTCCTTCCTCCCTCCCTCCCTGCCTCGTTTCCTTCCTTCCTTCCTTCCTCCTCCCTCCCTCCTCTTTCTTTCCTTCCTTCCTTCCGTCCGTCCTTCCGTCTTCCCTGATCTCGTTCCTTCCTGCCTTCCCGGCCCTGACTCTTTCCTTCCTTCCTTCCTTCCTGCCCTGACGCGATCGTTTCTCTTCCTTCCTCCTCGCCTCCCTGGCCTGACCATCTTTCGCTTCCTGTCGCGTCCTTCTTCCTCGCCTCCCTGACCATCTTTGCCTGCCTTCCTTCCTCCCTCCCGTGACCATTCTGTCGCTTCCTCTCCTCTCCTTCGCCTGCTCCGTTCCGTTCCTTCCTTCCTGTCCCTCCCTGACCATCGTTCCGTTCCCTGTCCTCCCGCCCCTCCTCCCTGACCATCTTGTTCCTCTCTTCCTTCCTTCCCTCCCTCCCTGACCTTCTTTCCTTCTTCCTTCCTTCGGCTGCCTGGCCTTCTTCCTCCATCCTGACATCTTTTCCGTTCCTTCCTTCCTCCCTCCCTGCCATCTTTTCCTTCCGTCGTCCTGCCTCCCGGACAGCGGCCTGCCTCGCATCCCGCCCGCCCGGAACCAGCGGGCTGCCGTCCGGGCCGCCCTCCGGACGCAGCGGGCGGCCGGCCGTCCGCCCCCCGCCCGGACCAGGCGTCGGGCCAGCCTCACCGCCCTCCCGGACGCAGCGTGCCGGCCGGCCTTCCTCCTCCGCGGACCAGTCTTTTCCGGCCGTCCGCCCGCCCTCCCTGACCAGCGTCCGTCCGCGCGGTCCGGCCGCCGCCTGACCATCTTTCGGCGTCCTTGCCCTGTCCTTGCGCCTTCCTCCGCCTCGGACCGCTTTCCGGCCTGCCGGCCGACCGCCGGACCAGCGGTCGGCCTGCGCGGCCCTCCCGGACCATCGGTCCTCCCGTCCCGGCCTTCCGCCGGGCCGATGCCGCCCTCCTGGCCACGTGCCGCGATCCGGCCGCCCGCCCGACCAGCTGGCCGTCGCGAGCCGGCAGGCCGGCGCCGCCGGACCAGCGGCCGGCGGCTGCACTTCATGTCCGCCCTGACCAGCGGGCCGGCCGGCCCGGTCCTGGCCTGCCGTCCGTCTTCCTTCCTGCCGCCAGGACCAGCGGGCCTGCCTGCCGTCCTCACATCCCTGGCCAGCGGTCCTGCCCGGCCGGCCTGGCCCGGACGCAGCGGTCGTCTCCGGCCGGCCTGCCTCCTGCCCGCCCGGCCCTCCCGACCAGCGTGCCTCCGGCGCTGCCCTCCGGACCAGCGCCGCCGCGCCGTGGGCGCAGAGCTGTGCGTCATAGCAGCGGGCAGCCAATCCTTCGCGTCTGCCCGCCGGCTCGCCCCGCCCGTCCCGGCCGGCCGGCGGGCCGTCCTGGCGTGCTCCCTATCCGCCATTCATCGAAAGCCTGTCCCGCAGGCCCTCCTCGTGCGTCCACGCGGGTCCCGCCGGCCGCCGCGTCGCACAGAGCCCAGCAGGAGAAGCCGCGTTTCGCTCGGCGCCACCGCCCGCGGGAAAAAAGAAGAAAGAAGAAGAGCAGAAGGAGGAGGAGGCGGAGGCGAGGAAGCAGAGCAAGGCGGAGGCAACGGCGGCGGGAGGCTTGCTTGGCCCCCGGGTCCCTCCTTCCCTCCTCTCCGCTCCTCCGCCGGACGACCAGACCCGGACCCCCTTCGGCCCCGAGAAGCCCCCCTTGCCTCGCCCAGATGTCGGAGAAGCCCGCAGAAAGAGGAGGCGGTGGCGGCGTGCTCCGGTGGAGCTGGGAGCCAGGTGAGAGCGGCGCCAGGATGGAGGCGGCTCAGGGGAGCACGCCCTCCCGTCCTTCTTTCGCGACGCGCCCTCCAGCCCAGCCCCTCTCCTCCCAAAGGGCCCTCCATTTGGAGCATCTCTAAAACCAGGCATTCACACCTTTTAGGAGGGGATCGAGCTCTTTCGTCCTGTCCTCCTTTTTCCTTTCTTTTCCCCTGGAGGGTCCTCCATTGTGGCCTAGTCCTCCTTGTTGGTCCGGGGAAGACCAGGAGCGCCCTCCTTTTCCCAGGACCCTCCTCCCATGTCCCACTCTTCTGCCCAGAGGCTGCCCCAAGGCTTCCAGTAAGCCGGCTTAGAAGCAGGGTTTTAGACTGTATGAGCGGTGGAGCCTGCATGGGTGTCATGTCCTCCTTTTTTCACGACCTGTCCCCATTTCCATCGTCGCCCAGGAACGATCCCAAAACGCTCCTGTGGAGGGGACTAAGAACCAGGCGTCGATCATCGTGTTTGTGCAGCTCTTCTGTGATCCGTCCTCCTTTTTTGTTTGGGGAAGGTCCTCCATGGGGCGGTGCCTGGCCCGCCATTGGGCTAGAAATGCCTGGTCCCCGGGCGCTCCGTTTTCCAGGACGCGCCCTACATTTCTGGCCCTCTGCCCAGGAGGGCTTTCCAAACGCCGTCCATTCTGAGCATCACAAGAAGCAGGAGTTTCGATGCCTAGGAGTGTGTTTAGCTTTTATATGTTGTCATATCTTCAGGGTGCCCTCTTTTTCCAGGACCCCGTCCTCTATTTCGCACCTTCTTCCCAGGAGGTCATCCCAAAAGGGCCTCCATTGTGGGCCTGGCTGAGAGCATGCTTGTAGATCGTATGAGTGTTGGAAGCTGGCATGTTGGTCATGTCCTCCTTTTTCCTTGGCTGTCCTCAGTGCAGTGAGGAGGACACCGGGACACTTGGCCTTGCTCAGCCCTTGCTCCCCAAATGCAAGGAGGGACGCAGGCACTGACAAATGGAGGACCTTACAAACCGATAAATAAAAAAAATCCACGCGCTCTTAGTCCGCTCCCAAAGGAGGACATAGAATCAATAGAATGGAGGACATGCCCTGGAAAAAGAGGACCCGCGACCCGGGTGACCAGATGTCCTCCTACTACAAAGGAGGACCAGGCACCGCAAAAAGTAGGACCTGCTGCCAGAAAAATGAGGGAGGGGGAAACCTGACAACGAAAAGCATAAAGGCTCATGTCAATATAAAATCATGCTTCTTATAAGTGATGCTCAAAATGGAGGACCTTTTGCGACCCTCCTGGAGAAGGAGGGTGAATTGGAGGACACGTCCGGGGAAAGGAGGCGGTGGCCTGGTCTCTGAAGAGAGGACCTTTTGGAAGCCTTCCAGAACAGGAGGTTGAGATGGAGGACGCTTTCCAAGCAAAGGGAGGACATGATCCAAAAAGAGCTATGAAACACACCTAGGAAACGAATGCAAGTTTCTTAGTCAGGCCTCAGAATGGAGGACATGACACAATAAGAGCCAAAAGTACTCCTAGAAATATAAATCCGTGCTTCCTGTTGTGTGTTGTGCGCCTTCGAGTTGTTTCTTGACTTTGTGGTGACCTTAACGCAACCTAATCGTGGAGGTTGCCAGACAAGATTTGCCCGCGGAGGTTTGCCTTGCTTCCTGAGGCTGAAGAGTGTGACTTTCCCAGGCACCCAGTGTGTGGTGTGTGTGTGTGTATAAATACATAATATATTTGTTTGTGTATGGGGCTTCAAGTGGTTTTGGATTTATGGTGGTGACTCTGAGGTGACCCCTCGCACAGGGTTTTCTTGGCAAGGTTTGCTTAGAGGAGGCTGCCTTCCCCTGAGGCTGAGACAGTGTGACTTGCCCAGGTCACCCAGTGTGTATGTGTGTGTGTGTATATGTAAGGTGTGTGTGGGTGTTTGTGTGTGTGTGTAGTGAAAGTGTAGTGTTTGTGTGTTGTGTGTCTTCAAGTCCTTCCAGCTTATGGTGGCGACCCTATCCTGGAGTTTTCTTTGGCAAGGCTTGTCCGGAGGAAGTTTGCCATGGCCTTCCCCTCAGGAGGCTGAGAGAGTGTGACTCGCCCAAGCGAGTTTACATACCCAAATGTAGGACGTTCTGGAATTCCTCCTGGATGAAGGTAGAAAGGAGGCCGTGTCTTGGAAAAGGAGGACATGCCTAGCCACCCTGTTCTGCTCGAAACCTGTTTTCGGGGCTTCCAAGATGGAAGGGCTCATCCTTGCCCCTTGGGACCCCTCGCCCGATAGAGACACATGTAAACTGGAACGTCGGATTTACAAGGAGGCTGCTGGAGTCTGAAGGCTGTTTTGTGGGAAGAGGGAAAGTGGCTCCCCTCGGCCCTTTGTGAGCAGGTCACCCCAGGGTTTAAGACCAATAACCCTCCCCCACCAAAAAAACCCACCTAACTCCTTATTGCCCACTTTTTATAGCCTCGGCAAACTAATTTATGGAGGCGGCCTCTGCACTGCAGAAATAACTGGTTGGGCACCCCCTTTTAACTGCCCTGGCTCCATGCGGTGGGATTTTGGGAACTGTTTGGGGGGCACTAGAGCTCTCGGACGCCACGTTAAATGCCCTGGTTTAATGCAATGGGACTCTGGGAACGTGAATTGGGGGGGGCACCAGAGCTCTGACACCTTTAACTGCCCTGGCTCCATGCAAGGGAATTCTGGGAACTGTCGCTCTGGTGCCCCCAACAAACGACAATTCCCAGAATCCCATAGCATGGAGCCCAGGGCAGTTAGTGGCATCAAACTGGATTATTTTTTATGGTGCAGATGCAGCCTAACAAAGCCATCTGGGAAACATGATTTGAAGCTGGGGAAGGAGAAAACGAAAGGGGGGGGGGGCGACTTAAAAGTGGTAGGGGCCAGACCTTGGCCACCATGAAGAGGATCCCTTGCCGAACTCTGAGGTTGCATAGTCCTGCACATTGGCATGGGAGGAAGACTTAATTCTGGCCCACAGAGGCGCGCCCATGCGCTTCCCTCCTCCTATCCATATTATAGTGCGTATATGTGTATACCACACACACACATAATATGTGATAGGCAGGAGGGAGGGGCATGGGGCAGCCCTCTTTGTGGGCTCAGAATTAAGTCTTCTTCCATGCCAATGTGCCAAGGACGCGCGCGCACACACACACACACACCACACACACACACACACATATATATTATCACATGTTACCAAATGTTCATCTTAACACCATGGCACTCTGCATCTGTCAATATAATTAGGCTGGTGTGTATGATCTGTAAGTTAAAGGTGTGTGTGTGTGTGTGGTGTGTGTGTGTGTATGAGTTGAGGAGCCAGGCAGGAGAGGCTTTGTTGTGTCCACGAAGAGGGCAGATAAGCAGAGGAGACAGTAAATAACCTCCATGTTCCAGGGCTTTGGGCTTGCACAATGTTCTCTATGCAGGCAGGGCAAGGGAAATAATTAATGTAAACCTCCCGGAGGGCAGCCAGGGACATGGGGATAAAGGTTATGCATTGCAGGCCACTTGGCCTTGCATCTCTTGATATTAACAGTGAACGCACAGATGGAAATGGAGCTTGGGAAACGCAGTCTTCCGTCCCCACTCACCCCTAAACTGGGGTTCTCCCCCTCCTTGCAAGACCTGTGTGCAATCTCCAGAAAAAGCAAAGCTCAGTTGCACAGGGCCTGCTTTGCTGAGAGGCTCATTACTCCCAGTGTTGCTGTCATCTCAGTGTGGGGGACAAGACTTTCCCCTGGTAAGTAGTGCCCCCCCCCTTTAACATCTTGGATTCCTTTCTCTAATAGATGAATTGGTCCATGATAGATCTTGCAGCATCAGCCCTGGCAGTTTTATGGTTAGGAACATAATACAGTCAGCCCTTCATGGTCATGGATTTTTAATCCATAAATTCAAGCATCCACATCTTGAAAATATTTTGAAAATACTGTACATACATTCCAAAAAAACAAGTCATGATGTTGCCATTTTAGATAACGGACACCATTTTACTATGTCATTGTATTTAATGGGATTTGAGCATTCACAGATTTGAGTATCAACGGAGTGGGTGGGTCCTGGAACCAAATCCCAGCAGATACCAAGGGCCCACTGTAATCATCAATGGTTGTTGTCATCGCCATCATCATCATCATCATTCATTTAATGGGACTTGCGCATCCACGGATTTTGGTATCCACAGGATCCTGGAGTAAAAGCGCAACAGATACCAAAGGTCCATTGTAATATTAATCATCATCATCATCATCATCATCCATCGTATTTAATGGGACTTGAGCATTCACAGATTTTGGCATCCATTGTAGGGGTCCAGGAACCAAACCCCAGGGGATACCAAGGGCCCACAATAATAATAACGATAACAACAACAACAGCAATACCCCATTGTATTTAATGAAACTTGAGCATCCCTGGATTTTTGGTCGTGGAGCCAAACCCCAGCAGATACCAAGGGCCCACAACAACAACAACCTCATTCTATTTAATGTGATGAGCATCCATGGATTTTGGCATCCATGAAGTTGGGGTCCTAGAACCAATCCCCAGCAGATACAAAGGGCCCACTGTAATAATAATAATAATAATAATAATAATAATAATAATAATAATAATACACATTGTATTCACGGATTTTCATATCCACAGGGGATCCTGGAAGCAAACCTCAACAGATACCAAGGGTACACTGGTATTATTACATTATTAACAACAACAATAATAATACCTCATTGTATTTAGTGGGATTTGAGCATCTATGGATTTTGGTTTCCACAAGGGATCCTAGAAGCAAACCTCAACATATACCAAGGTCCCACTATAGTATTATTGTATCATTATTATTATTACTCCATTTTATTTAGTGGGACTTGAGCATCCGTGGATTTTGGCATCCATGGGGGCATCCATTCCACCAACTTCCTCGGACGTTCAGCAAGAATAGTAGTCAGTGGGGCAGGGGATCTGTAGGGCTGACTTTCAAAGACCCCAGACTATATCCATGATGGTTTACTAGGGCCCTGCTTTTGGGGCAGCTGGAGTGTGTGGTCCAACTGAAGCAGTGTTTCCATCGCTAGAACACTTCTTGATGCCTGGGTGAGTAGAATAAGGTTCAGTAGGGGATTACCAGTGGAAATTCAGACGCTGGTGTGATCAGGCTGTATCTAGGGCAGTGTTTCAGCCTCCCTTTGCAAAGTGGCTTTCAGAGCCCCATAATTCAGAAAAGCAGAGAGTGCCCTCTAGTGGAAGCTCGTGGTGTTCTTTACCTAGTAAAGAAGTGGTCCATATAAAATAGGTTATTATCCCATCATTTTCATAAATATCTGGATGGAGAGCCAGTATGATGTAGTGGTTTGATTGTTAGACTGCAACTCTGAAGACCAAGGTTCAAATCCCCTGTCAGCAATGGAAACCCACTGGGTGACCTTGGGCAAGTCACACTCTCTCAGCCTCAGGGGATGGCCATAGCAAACCCCCTCTGAAAGAACTAGTCAAGAAAACTTTAGGGTCACCATAAGTCAGAAATGACTTGAAAGCACACAACCACAACAAACATCAGGGTCGGCAATTGAAAGGAGTGGGGGTGGGGTCACATTAGCCCCACCAATACCTTGGACGCCTGCACTGACCACACAATGCTGTGACTATTGCCTCGAGTGCATCATTATGGATGGCAGCATAGGAGGGCTTAGTCCACTGAGAAGGTCAATCATGCCAGTCCCAAGCGAAAGAATGGGTGCCACATAGTAGTGGACTGCTGGACTGTGATGCATGTTAATTCATAGGACAGGTGCTATTCTCAGGCTGTCCATCTTGTGGGTGACTCATGGGGGCGATAACAGGGTTGTGCCTGCATATCTCTGCTTTCCTGGACCTTGCTGAAGGAGGTGGCCAGTGTTGCCTTCCATGAGGTCCCTGCCCCATGGCTACCAGCAAAGGGGATGTCAGGGATCATTGAGAGGCTGCAGGGGTGCATCCAGACCAGGGCTGCTGCTTCCTCTCCCAGGGCACAAAAGGAACCAAATGGTGGCTGTGGTGGGACTACACTAGGTGAGGGGGTGACCCCACTGATCCTCAAACATCTTCCTTTTGGCAAAATCATGCTGTGACATTCACCTGTGTACCATTAAAACATTGAAGAGATGGTGTGAGTGGGGTGAGGCTCAGTGGGAGGAGAAGGGGGAGGCCCAAGAGCTTTTTAAAAATATATATTAAAATTTCAAATTCCCAAAAATAATTTTTAATTTTTTTTCTTTAAAAACATCACATTTTACCACATTTTCATTTTAAGCACATGAAACAATGTATATGTAAATACATTTTGGCTGTGTGTATGATACTGTAATTTAAAAGTATAATTTTAATTCTGCTAGTTGTTTATGTCGCAGCTATTACCATTACATTCAGTGATATGGGAGGCCTGGTGGCGCATTGGTTAAATGCTGATACTGCAGTCACGATATTCTAAATTTGATCCTAGAGGAGGGCTCCAGAGTCCGCTCAGCATTCTATCCTTTTGTAGGTTGGTAAAATGAGTACCCAGCTTGTTGGGGACAATTGGCTTACATGTTGTAAACCATTTAAAGTGCTGAGTTCACTGATACAAGGTATAGAAATATACGAGGGTCATTCAATAAATACTTAGCCTACAAAAGAAAAACGTAAATTTTGGAAAAGTGGCAATTTATTTTTCAACATAGTCTCCTTTTAGCTCGATACACTTGGCCCAGCGATGTTCCAACTTTTTCAACCCGTCCAAAAAATACGTTTTCCCGAGGGCTGCGAAATAGGCCTCTGTGGCGGCAATGACCTCCTCATTCGACCCAAATCTATTCCCGGCGAGTGACTTTTTCAGGCTTGGAAACAAAAAGAAGTCACAGGGGGCCAAATCTGGGGAATACGGTGGATGGGGCAGCAATTCGTAGCCCAATTCAACCAATTTGGCCATGACCGCAGAGGTGTGAGGCGGCGCGTTGTCATGGTGGAACAGCACCCATCGCGCCGACAGCTTTCTCATGTCCAGTTCTTCGTGTAAAATATGATGCACTGTTCCTTCTGCGATGCCTACAGTCTCAGCTATCTCGCGAACTTTCAATCGGCGGTCTGCCAACACGAGATCGTGAATTTTTTTTACGTTTTCCTCCGTAGTAGCCATTTTCGAGGCACTTGGGCGTGGCTCATCAAAAACCAACATGCGGCCATCGAAGGAGAAGAGTCACCGTACACAGCATCCAAGCGCTCTTTGATTTCGCTGCGCGTTTTCCCTTCCAAAAACAAGAATCGAATCACCGAACGATATTGCTCTTTTTCCATTTTAGTAAAACTGACCGACACGCTCGCTTCCAAAGGCTATCAAAACAAAACAAATGAAGGGAATTGACTGAAACTTTGACAGTAGGCTTCTAAAAGAATGTACTGCTCAATGGTAAAACTCTTTTGTAACAGCAGCGCCATCGGGCGGTGAGGCTAAGTACTTGTTGAATGACCCTCATACTTGCTATCGCAACTACAGGGAGCCCTGGTGTCACAGTGGTTAAATGCCGGTACTGCAGCCACTCACTCATAAACTACAAGGTTGTGAGTTCAGTTCCAGCCAGGGGCTCAGGGTCAACTCAGCCCTGCATCCTTCCAAGGTCACTAAAATGGGTATCCAGTTTGTTGGGAGCAATTATCTTACACGTTGTAAACAGTTTAGGGAATGCTTAAGTGCACTGATAAGTAGTATAGAAATGTACTTGCTGTTGCTATTGGTATATGGAATTATGATTAGTGAGCAACATTAGTACCAAAAAATTGCAAAAGATTCTGTAAAGTGTAGTCTGGGAGGAGGAGGTCAGCAGGGGGAGTGTGACACTATGAGTCACTGCACCGGGTGACCCGAAGCCTAGTGATGCCACTGGATTGAACTGCACCCAGCAGCACCCTGGCTATGGTTGTGCTCTGGCAAAAGCAGTCAGGCAGAGGAAGAAGCTGCCCCTGCCTCCCAGAAATACAATGATGGGGCCTTATGCTCTGTCAGCATGAAATAGGATCTCAGCCTCAGTCTTGGGCTAAAAACAAATTATGCCACAAGCCTTTATTTTGTCTTTCACACTGAGGCTTCCACTGAGCCTTTAATGTCTTGTCTGGATTTCTGTAATTGTCACAAAGAGTCAAAAAGAGAACTTGATGATCTGTGATATATTGTGGGTTTTTTAAAAATAAAAAACCAACTGCAACTGTAAAAGCAATGTTCCCTTTTATGGCATTGTATCCACGTTGCTTTTACATCTCGCTATCAGTTCTTTGAAGGCAAAACTGTGTCACATTCTCTTCACCTGTTTTGTTATGTTGTCTTTGTATTTTCTTGTGCTTGCTCCCCTCAATGCTAAATTAATTTAGTATATACTCGTGTATACGTCGAAAAATTTAGGCCAAACAATTGACCTCAAAAGCATGGATCAATTTATTCATGGGTCAGTACGGTCGTCCCCCAAGCTGGTTCCCAGTCGGGCTGCGTCAGGAGGGGGCAGCTCAGCTGGTATGAGGCTGAGAAGGCCCCCTCTGGAGGGGGCAACCCATCTGGGAAGAGGCTGGGAAGGTGATTCATCACCCCTACAGCCTCTTCCCAACTGAGTTGCTTGCAGAGGGGGCAGCCCACCTGGGAAGAGGCAGGGAAATCAATCGACCGCCTGGCAGCCCAGCTTGGTTGCCTCCTTAAGTCTGATCCTCGACTTATCAGTGGGTCATATGACAATCAGTAGTTTTGGCCCCAAAAGTTGTCATTGGCTTATACATGAGATCGACTTATAGCATATACGGTATTTCTTATCTCATTCTTTAGGATCTGAAAGAAAAGAAGGAGAAGCATGAAGAGAAGTCTGCCCGTAAAGAAAAGAAAGAGATTGTAGAGGTAATTTATTTAAACACACACACACACACATTGTATTACCATAAGGAAAACTAATTTTTATGCCTTACATATTTAATATAAAGAGCTGCTCTGGGAAGAGGGAATGGGATAATGTTTCTTGGTGTCATAGGCATCCAGATGATCAGTATTCTATAAAGCTGTTTGTGTTTCCAGGTAGCAGAATCTATTCCCATATGCTTTAGGGTCTTAAATTGGGGGAAAGGGTTAATATCTTTTCTCCAAGATGCCACTTCCCTGATTTCCCAAGCAGTCACATGGGAAGCCAAAAACCAGTTGCAGATCTCCTGTATGAGCACATCTGGACCTTATACAAAGACAAGGTAGCTTTTGATAGATCTATTCTCCATCCATGCCTATAGCTCCTTTCACACAAAGTGACCACAGCATTGGTCAGAAAACACTCCTAAGCAGTGTTGTATATCCAGGTGATGTTGTGCAGTGCAGATCAGATGATGCACTGGCACAGTTCTGCAGATGTGGGGTAGTCCTGGCCTTCTTGGTTGCCTGAGTAGAAGGACAGACACTATTAGGGAATTATAGGTCTTCTGGGGGAGAGTGGGCTGTAAGTGTTTGAAATGAAATAAATACATAAAATAGTACGATTTTCATATGGCAGTGATTAGGGAAAGGGGAGAAGCTATGGGGAATGTGGGGCTCTGAGTGGGTAATTGTTGGAGATACTGTTTGGCAGATACTATCCTCTCTGGCTTTGCATTATGCAGGAAGATGAAAATGGAGCTGAGGAAGAGGATGACGATGAAGATGCAAATCCAGAGGATGATGAAGATGAAGATGACGAAGGTGAGAATGAACAACCTGTGCAGTGTGAGCTGTACACACAGCTGTTCCACAAATGCACCACTGAATTTAATTACTATGATTTAACATTTCTTTCTTATTCCCCTGACTCCCACACCCTGTCATCTTTAAATCCAAGATGAAGAGAATGAACAGGAACCAGACTCACATGCTGTAAAACGATCTGCAGAGAAGAAGCAGGAAGAGGTGAGTCAAAACAATGTTAAGAATAGCACACAGGGAAGAGGATTCTGTTCTGCCCCGGACTGTGTAGTCACCGCAACATGTTCCTTTGTCTGTTCATAAACATACTGGGTATGGTGAATTATAACAGTGATACCCATTTGGTAGTATTAATCTTAGAATAATGGAACCATTATTATAATATAATATAATATAATATAATATAATATAATATAATATAATATTGTTCACATTATACATAATATGAGCCAGTGTGGCATAGTGGTTTGAGCATTGGACTAGGACTGTGGAGGCCAAGGTTCAAATCCCAGCTTGGCCATGAAACCGACTGGGTGACCTTGGGCAAGTCACACTCTCTCAGTCTCGGAAGATGGCAATGGAAAACCTCTTCTGAACAAGTCTTGCCAAGAAACTCCTGTGATAGGTTCACCTTAGGGTTGCCATAAGTTAGAAATGACTTGATGGCACACAACAACAATAACAATGGAACCATAGATCTATAGAGTTGGACATATCCCTAAGGGCCTGCTAGTCCAACCTTCCGTCATGCAAAAATGCATAGCTAAAGACTAGGCCATCAACCTCTGTTTAAAAACCTTCATTATAGGAGAGCCCTGTACTTTGTGAGGTAGACTGTTCAGGCTGGTCTGCATTACTTATAAACCATGAATTCCCCACCCCAGTCTTGCTGCATGAAGTTTACATTATGTAGCCCCCAAAGCCCGACTTGGTTCCTGGCTGTTTACACAACACCTTGGCCCAAGTTGAGTTTTCCACTCCTTGGCCTGCATTACCTTTTGCTCCGAGTTTTCCAGAAAATCCAGAGCAAAATGCGGCAATGATGGATGCTCCACCCAAGTCGCTTTGCAGATGCCAGTTACTCAGGTCTGACCTCAGAGCTACTGGCACCCACAGTGATGGCACCTGGCAGCTCACACCTGCTGTTTGCTGAAAACCCACAGCAGGTATGGGGCGAATTGGGGGCCATAATGCTCCATGGCAACTCAGAGTATTCTGGCAAATGTAGACGAGCCCTTCCACTATCAAATAGCTTTTGGCTCCTGTCTTTTTAGATGGATTAAGTTAGAGATGTATGAACTATATGCTCAATATATTCAAATATTTATTGCGAATCATGGCAGGATTATTATCGGAAACTGAGATTCCTCATGAGAAATGATGGCCAGCAGATGGATGGAGATCAATGCTTTTCAAGCTATTTGCTTGGATTTGGTGTGACATCCTTAGCCCAGAGCTGCTGTTACCATATTTTCAGCATGGCCAGTTTCAAGTGAAGCACAAGATCAAGCAATTTATAAAGCAAAGAGGGGCAATATGTTTCGTTGTTGGACTACAACTCTCATCACACCTCTTCATTAGCTATGCTTACTAGTGCTGGTGGGAGCTGCAGTCCAGCTACATCTGGAGAACTGCTCTGGGCGCACCTCTGTTCTCAAGGGAGGCAACAACTGTGCTATGATTCTCTCTTAATCTCTTTTTGTTGGTAATTGTATATATTTTTCATAAATTCAGAAAATAAAATTCAGATAAATGATACTATCCTAGGCCTGTCACAGACTGCCAAAATAAAGCTGCTTCGTGTCTCTTTGGAGGTATGCTATTTAAATGATGCATGGGTCCTAAGAGTCCGGAGGTCACGCCAAAGCCACACGCCATTCCTAAGCACTGGAGTGCAGCTTTGGTGCAGCTTCCAGATTCTTAGGGTGCATGCATCATTTAAACAGCATGCCTCCAAAGAGACCTGAAACAGCTTTATTTTGGCAGTCTGTAACAGGCCGTAGTTTCTCAGTTCACCCACAAGCTCATACAGATCCCTGTCTGTCTGTGACATTACTGCCCATAGTGAAGTTAGAATCACAGGGACCTATCTGGTACAGTAGATTGGTAGCAATGAAAATAAGTATGAAAAGGTTGCTACCTACTCTGAGGCCTGTGTGATTTAGATAAATAAAACAGATGAAGCACACAAAGTAGGAAAAGCTCCTACAGCAGTCCCAGATCCACTTACAGTTGTACATAGGCACTGTAATATATGCTGCTGGGTGAGGCAGAGACTGGCTCAGAGAGCTTAGGCTGAGGTTTTTTCTGAGGTCACCACCATCAGTACAAGCTAAGAACTTAACTATTTCTCTCCCACTACTGCAGTGTATCATCGTATATTGGAGCTGGGTAGTTTTCAGAACATGTTCCATCCTCAGTGCACTTAGTGGGATATCATCATTTGATGATAATACTACACATATGTGTGAAGGAGTACATTATTGAAGCTGAAGCAGTAGCTCAGATACCACAGTGGCTGCTTAGAGCCTTTCTATGTTTTTAAAAAACTTAGTACAGAATACAGAAGCAGTTGTGTAGGACTGAAATGCCTTTGCTAAAGATAATACAGAAGATACATTAGGAATATTGTGTTTCCTGATTATGGAAATACAGTATTCATATACTATAAGAGGTTTGTGTATGTGTATGCGGTTTTTTTTCTCCCACTGTAGAAAGTCTCCCCTGCATCCCATCCCCTTCCAGTGCATTGAACAAGAGAACGTGTGATGTGGTTTACTGCATTTTGTGGTTAAGCCCTTAGACACTAATACAAAGCACTTCACTGAAATTCTAAATGCCAGCATTCTGCTCTAAAGTAACTGGAATTTAATTCTTAGTTCTTCCCACAAAATGTTCATCTGTCACAAATCCAGTAATCTACAAAAGTTCTGTAAGATTTGGAGACCCCCCCCCCCCCAAAATAGCTTTATTGCATCTGCTGGGATTTTTGCTAGAAGTATCTGCCCTGCAAATGGTTCACAATTGGGGTTCACAAATGTATGTGATTCCTGCACATCTATTTGGTTTAAAAAACGAATCAGGTCTACTGTATATCTGTAATTTTCTTATTAAACAGTTCATAGTTTGCTTGTGCTAACCAAGTATACCCATCTTATTCTGTTCAGGATGAAGTGGACCCAAAGAGAAAGAAAACAGAAAATGGCGCCTCCGCTTGATACTATCCCATCTACACACACACACATCCTCTCTCCATTGCTCATCTGTCCTCCCACCTTCATTCCTTCACCTGTGCAGGCACCCACCTAAGTGTTATAGCTGCAGATGAGGACCAGAGGGGTTAAATGTGCTTTCTGGCAAGGATAGCATCTGGAGATGGCTCTTCTCCAGCTCCAAGATCTGTTCCATATTACAGTGCTCCCCTTCTCTTCCCTTCCCTTATTTCACACTCTCCAAGTTGCGGACCCTCCCTGCATCTCCCATCCCAGTAGCCCCAGGGTCTAGGAAGCTTGCTTCTTCTTCCCAAGCACCTTTTCACAGTTGCTGCCTAATGGAGATCCTCACATGCCTCTGCTTTTCAACACCACTGCTGCAAAATGCTCCCTGCCCTGGGCAAATGTCTCCCTTTCCCATTCCTTCTTTGGCTCCTTATAGAATTCCACAATTGTGTGGAAGTTTTATGGTGCTGAAAGGGGTTAAATCAGCCTGGATTTTACAGGTGGTTGAAGGGCAGGGAATCTTGCAGGGATGTATTGCCATCCTGTACCTGGTTCCCATTCCATTGCTGGGGGAAGGCAAAAACAAAGTAAAAACAACATGATTTAGGTAAAACTTGCTGAAAGTTTTTGATTAATACATTTTGTACAAATTTACATGACAGGCAGCAAGCTGGATCTGGTGAACTTTTTTCTTCCAGAAAGCAAAGCTTGTTTTTAATGTGTAAAGTAATACATGATTCAGTGTGTTTCTTCATTTTGGGTGTTTGCTTTTTTAAAAATTAGGGACCAAAATTTGCTTTTTCCTTGTTCCCTTCAGATCCTTCAGTTGTTGTTGTTCTTTCTTTGTAAATTAAAGCAGACCCATCTGCAGTATTTTCTATGCCACAGACATTATGAGGATGAAAAATATAAATATATATATTGTTTAGCACTGTAAATAAAACCTTTCAAAAAGATTTCGAGCAGTCCCTTAGCACATGCTAATTCTGTGTGATTTGCATCCAGACCAAGGTGGGACTAGTTCATTACAGCAGATGATGATTTTAATGACGTGGTCTGGTTTCCAAGAAACTGACCAATTCTAATATATCTCATCAAGTGCTTCCCAGATGATTCATTGCTCCTGGTTCAACTTCAATGTTTAAAATGACACAAGTACTAATAGTTTACAACTCATTTTCACAACCAGTTAAGATTGTGGCATTTTAAACCAGCAGATTAGTTACGGTTTAAAATGTCATGGACTTCATGAGATACAAGAACATGAGAGGAGCCTGGCAAACCGAGACCAAAGGCCTATTGATCTAGTCCACTCGTCTCCAAATTTTAGTGGGCTGCGTCCCCTTTCCTCTTGGATGATAACCCTAGCCTCCCCACCCCACATGCCTATTTTTTGATATTATATCTACTCAGCTATGGCCAAGCTTGCTTCTCCCTCTTGCCTGTGCCAGCCTTAGAACAGAAGGAAGGCTGGCTGCTCAGTTGCTGTCAGGGTGACTGGGTTCAAAGGGAGCAGCTGGTCAAACAGTGAACAGGCAGTGAGTCACCTTGGGTGAGTAACTGAGCAACTGGTTGAGCAGCAACCAAGAAGACTCGCCTGTATCATCCTTGAGCGAAGGCTGGTACAGGCCAGAGACATCTCCATCACTGCTCAACTGAATTTGCAGCAAGTTTGTGAATTGGTTAAGTGTATCTTTGTTTGGCTCGTGCACAAGACTGTCATTTTTCTTACAATGATAACAGAGGCTCTTGCAGCCATAGGTGACAAGGTCTTGACCCCACAAGTACCCTCTTCTTTGCAATAAACCTAAAGGTCATATGCAAACAACACCTCATCCAGTTAAGGTCTGTCATTTTCATTATGTGGGATAGGATAGATAGTTATCCCTCCACATTTGCAGTTTTGATTTTTGTGGATTTGATTATTCACAGACTTGGTTAATTTGTTCTCTAGGTTTTCCTGCACAACTCTGTGATCAAGGCCTGCCAGAAGTCGTGCTGGAGGACCTAGAAATTCCTAGTGAGAACAATTCTCTAGGCATTTGTAGGTCCCCCAGTGCAATTCTGTGGTCAACTTGCAGCAGATGTTGCTCTGGAGGACCCAAAGATTCCTCTCGGGGGGATGGAGGAGATGTTTTTATTTGTGTTTTATCCACTTTCGTGGGGGTCCTGCGCCCCTAACCCCAGCAAATGTGTAGGGTCCACTGTAAATACAGTTTGTCAACCTAGCAGTGTCACTTTCTTTGCTCACTGGCAGAGAAAATAGGATGCTGCTCAATCCCTGTTGCCTCTTTCTTGCATGCTTGGCCTCAGGGGGTTGGGAGTAATGGGCCAGAACTAAACCACTGTGAGAGAACTAGCTTGGAGAACTACATTTCTTCTTGGACAGGCAGTTATTCAGACCAGCCCTCCCATCGTACCTTGTCTCCATGGGTGCTCCTGGAAGCCAGGAACTTGGAAAGCAGAAAGGAACCAGTGGCCTGTCCCTGCCATCTTCACCAGCATAGTCAAGAGGATCCTGGACACGCCATTGCTGTTGATAGTGGTGATGAAGATGATGCCAACAGTCATTAAACAATAATGATGAATTATTGTTAAATAACAATATTACTGTTATGTATGTTCATTTGTAGAACAACCTCCAAAGTTTATCAAGTGCTCTTAGAAAAACAATTGAACGGAGAATGTAAAGGGTTGAGAATTTCCTAAGTGGGGAATATAGTTCAAATCACCCCATATTTCTCCTATTTAAATTAAGTTTCAGTAGCAGATGCATCGGACCACCCAAAGAAGGCAGTGGCAGAGCTAGCGAAGGGGAAAGCAGTGCCTAAGAGATGGAAACATCTCTGGTGGATTGCATGGCAGCATGAACCAGAAAGAAAAGTCAACAAGGGCCCAAACTAGACGCACTGCAAACAGATTGTTTTCTGAACTCTTTGGAAGCAGAAACCTCTTCCATGAAGCTAAGAAAAAAGACAATAACCCTGTCAGCCTAAAGAGCCTGGATGGCGGAGGAGGGAGCACTCCGATTCCTCCAACATGCTCAAACCCTGCCTGGGTCTTACCAGAAAGATGAATTCTTGCGGACCCAACTTTTATCCCCTTCATAGAGCATACCCTACTCCACTTCAATGGCCAATGCTTCCCAAGGCAAACAATGAGTGGGTAAGGAATGAGGCATGAAGACTTTGTGCTCTGTCTACCAAGTACAGAATGGGGCTGAGAAGGCTTTGGGCCCATCTGATCTAGATATTCTCTTTCAATATGCACTACAACACACTCTTTTGCTCCTCTCTGACGTTCCAGTTCCAACAGCGGGTGGGAATAGAGGAGTCTTTCCAGAAATGTCTGGGGAATCTGAAGAAGGAAAGCTGAGATCTATTCCTTTCTATGCCCTGGGGCCTCAAAACTGTAATATTTGCAGCCTCTTAGTTCTCTGACAGCTTATGACATAAAATACAAGAGTAAAATACAAAAATTGCCATCGTATAACATAGAGAATCATGAGACACAATGAAGCATAAAAACGCAGACAGGAGAGTATTAGTGTGCCTCCTGCATTAATAATCCTACGTATTTATGACAAAGCAGATTTCATTAATCCAGATTAATTGACCAAATGAAATATAGACCACCTGTACAAGGTGACCAGATGACCTCCTGTTCCAGGAAATGTTCTACATTCCAATTTTCTGTCCAGGAGAACATTCAAAATGTCCTCCATTTTGAGTCTGACTAAGAAGTATGAATTTACATTTACATTAGTGTTTTAGTTTTTAAAAATGTCCTCAATTTTTCTTAAATGCCCTACATTTTGCAGTGCCTTGTCCTCCTTTGCAGTTATGACATCTAGTCACCCTGACCCTGTACAATAACCACAAATGAAGCATAGGGATTGTATAAAACCCTTATTTGGAAGCGCCCTATGTGGGGAAACTAAGTGGGGTTACCTGGTTACTGTGGAACTAAATGATAATGCTGCCATCCTATGCCTATATTTACCTTGGTGTAAGTGTATTTTGAACTTTGCAGAGATGCATGCATGAATGCTCTCTATCAGTGAACCTCTGGTGGCCCTGTGGAGATCCTTCCCCCTGATAACTGGAGCATGATGTCTCTGCACCCTCTGGCGGCAACGCTTAGCACTACTGGTATGTGCACAACATTTGTTCCTGGAAGATGTTCTTTAAGCTACAGATATCCCAAAATAAGAAGAAGGACTTTTAACCCCATTCTAGTTCCCTTTCCATCACAGCCGCTTTTCACAAGATGCTCGGCTTCACTGCATACAATAATAAATAATAATAAATAAAAATTTTATTTATATACCGCCCTTCTACAAAATCAGGGCGGTGCACAACATTCCATAAAAATACAATACATAAAAAAAGAAAAATTATACATTTAAGTTAAAATCCAATAAAACATTCCAGCCAGCTTGCCATTGCTGACGTAAAGAAGAGGGTGAGGTCATTCGGGGCTCGCATCAGGGTATCCCTGTTTGAATAGAAAAGTCTTCAGCCCCTTTTTGAATACACATGATACAAACTGAGTGATACACAAACAGTGAAAAATGCAGTCTTTTTTGCACACACACGGAAACAGAGAGATTGAGAAAGAGAGAGAGAATGGTACATAGTTTCCAGAGCCTGATTCAGTTAACTAGGAGGAAGGCTACACCATCTCAGAAAAGGGCAATGTGCAAGGTGGCATCTATCTATCTATCTATCTATCTATCTATCTATCTATCTATCTATCTATCTA
>NC_056523.1:224467125-224481587 GCF_019175285.1 Sceloporus undulatus
AAGGATTTATATCCCACCGTTCTCTGAAAATGGGATTCAAGGCAGGTTACAATTTGGAATAATTTGGAATTTGGAAAGACAGAAGTAATAATTTGGAAAGACAGAAGTAAAAACATTGATTACAAAAGTTAAAAAATAATATCATTAATATTAAAAATTTTTTTTAGTTAAAAACACATAGTCAAAACCAGAATTCCTTTAAATGCTTCCTGTTTGTGGCAAGAACGGCTTCTCCTTTTCTTGACAGCAAAGGCCATACACAATATCAGTGATCAGGGAGCTCTGCCTTTTTGAAAAGAGCAAACATAAACCAAAAGCACACCACCAATGCAGTGACAACGGGTTACTAATTTGATTTATGAAGCAGCACTGAACAAGTGGTGTGTGCACACCTTTTCTTTCCCAGTGTTTCCTTGGTATGACTCTCCCCCAGTTGGGTATTGGCTCTTCTGAGTAGCAAAAAGAGAGGAATAAATGATGCTGTAACGTGACGCTGATCCTTTGTATCTCAAAAATCAAAACTGTTCAGAAGATTTATCTCGTTTTACAACAGCTCTTTCCCACTTTTTACATGGCATGAGGTCAATGCACGGGGAAGCAGGTAGGCACCACAGTGTGATGTTGTGATCAAAAATATCATGCAACTGTTGGATACCAGTCCCAAGTAACTGTGCGTAGCACGGGTACACATGGCAGTCTTTGTTACTCATGCAAGAGCTCATTTACAATAGCTGTATTAATAATTTCCTCCTGCCTCCCTTGTTTGTTGGTTGATAATTGGCAAGGAGAATCAACTACAATAAAGTCTTGGACTGGATCCACACTAGCAATAATAATAATAATAATAATAATAATAATAATAATAATAAAGAACCACAACCCGGAAACATCACCCAAGGAGACTTTCTGCTGTGCTTTCTGCAACCGGAACTGTTTATCCTGGATTGGCCTTTTTAGTCACCAATGCGCTTGTACAAAGCACGGGATGAGTCCTTCCTGAATCTTCGTTTGCAAAGCAAAGCCAGAGAGGAGAATAATAATAATAATAATAATAATAATATAATCTGTACCCACCTCAGTTCTGATGCTGTTGTGACACACAATGTAAAACCGTTTTCACAGTGAAAACACTTCTTTTAGGCTTTAATGTGACTTTAAAATGTTACTTTGTACTCTGCAGTTTTAGGGAAAAACTACATACATCCTGTGCTCAAATCATGAGTGGGGTGGAAGCGGATGGGGCAGGGGGGATGACCTAGGTCCCACAAATGTGATCTTACCATTTTTTAAAATGTTCATTTCCAGCTGGGGGATGTGCAACATTTTTTGAATATTTATTATTTTATTACATTTTATTACATGATCAAATGGAACAGGGAGGCAAGAGTGTGCGTGCACTCCCCCAATGAGTTAGAAAAGTCTCTCAGTGGGGTAGGAGGGGAGTATGTGAATCATTTAAAACTCACTCACTCATTAATTTCATTATTTCTTTGTCCTTCTTAGGACTGCCACTCTCACTGGCAGAGAGCCCTGCTCATAAAGTTGCTTTGACATCGTGGCTCATGGCCAAAGGCTTCACCTGACCAATCCAGGTCTCTCCTCATCCCCCCTGCTATCCTGTTCCCTCTGTATATCTTGAAGACCCATAAACTGCCCACTCTCCGTCCTGTGTGTGTGTGTGTGTGTGTGTGTGTGTGTGTGTTAGGCTTGCCATATCCCGCCTGTGGGTGGGACTTTCCCGGTTTTGTGCGGGTCCACACGGTCCCGCCCCGGGTTGACCCCGCCCCAGGATTTCCCCCGCCCCCGGGCTTTGTTGCAAAGTGTGCAACAATGGTGGTGGGGGGAAGAGAGAGGCCTCTGTAGGCCTCTCTCCTTTGGCAGGGGGGCTTCCCTCCCCTCTTTGGCTCCGCTGGAGCCGAGGGAGGGAAAGAAGCTTCGCCTGCCGAGGCCCGACTTCTTTCCCCGCCTGAACTCCGCCGGCAAAAATGGAGCCCAGGCAGGGAAAAGAAAGCCTCCCTGGGGGCAGAGAAGGAATCCTCCCCTCAGCGAGGCTCTTTTTCAAATGTAGGACCAAAAAAAAGGTCCTACATTTGAAAATTTTGTTCTACATTTGTCCCGGTTTGGAGGTCCTGACTAATGGCAACCCTAGTGTGTGTGTGTGTGTGAGAGAGAGATTTAAAGTTCCTTCACTTACTCATGATCACTCATAGAATCATAGAATAGTAATAGAATCATAGAGTTAAAAAAGACCCCAAGGGCCATATATTCCAACCCCCCGACATGCAGGAACTCACAATCAAAGTATCCCCGACAGATGGCCATCCAGCCTCTGTTTAAAAAACACCAAAGAAGAAGACTTCACCACTTGCCAAGGGACCATCTTTTACTGTCAAACAGCTCTTACTTTTACTGTCAGGAAGTTCTTCTTTAGGCGGAATCTCTTTTTCTGTAGCTTGGATCCGGGTCCTAGTCTCTGGAGCAGCAGAAAACAAGCTTGCTCCATCTTCAGTATGGCATCCCATCAAATATTTAAACAGGGCTATCACACCACCTCTTAACCTTTTCTTCTCCAGGCTAAACATACCCAGGTCCTCATAGGGCTTTATGGTTCCTAGACCTTTCCAGAGTCAGTAGGGGAAAATGAGTTGAATGGCAGAGGCATCTAATAAGAGTGGAAGGTGGGTGGTAAGATTGGCAGAAAACCAAGAAGGGCTATTGGTTGATAAGTTTATGCATGTTGAGAAGGAAAAAATGTATGGGAAGAAGCGCTCTTTTGTACTGATTTGAATTCAGCCATGTGGCTATCAATGCAAATTGAGTCCAGATATTTATGAGTCAGTGTGGTGTATTGGACAGGATGAAATCTGGACAAAAGACTGTATGTGGATCTGGATTATTTTGCTTGCGTGGATTCAGTGTCACTTGGTCCAACGTTGCCTAGTCATTTCAACACCTCACCCCCCTCCCTCAGCTTAATTCTGGGCTTGTATGCCCTTGCTTCCCGGTTCAGAGGTTCATGTCAGTGATTTTGTTTTACATCAATACTGTTAATTTATTTTTAAACAAACAAGCAAACAGTTGCCTTCAAAGAGAAAACAAATATCTCATACTTTATCTTCAAGGTGGTCTTCCAGGAAGAGAATTTATGAGGCCAAACCTACCCAACTTCAGCAGTGACCATGTTCCTTTTCATACCATTGATTGGTGTCTGTTCCTCCCTTGCCCTGGTGCCATCTATGGCAGCAATTCTGCTCCTTCTTCCAAATAGCAACTCATCTATTCTCTGTGTTTGTGAACAAACTACGTTTAGCACTTTGTAACTAAAGTGTTTGTCTTTACACTGCATCGCCGCAAATGATGTTCTGTGGGATTGCTTTCCAGGAAAAACAAAAAACCACATAGTGCTTTCTTTATCTCATTCGTAGGCCTCGAATTCCGATGGCATCTCTTCTCTCAATGAATGTCTTCAGGCGGTAATGGGCCGGATGAGGAAAAACAGATTGAAACTGAATCCAGACAAGACGGAGGTGCTCATGGTAGCGGCCCCGAAACCAAGAATTGGGTTGCAACCTCCAGTCCTGGATGGGGTCACACTCTCCTCCAGCGACTGTGTTCGCAGTCTGGGGGTGCTCCTTGACTCGTCGCTCCTGATGACAAATCAGGTAAATGCGACGGTCAGGAGTGCCTGTTATCAGCTTCGGCTGATACGCCAGCTGGAAGTAAGGGATCTCGAGACGGTTGTGCACGCGCTGGTAACCTCACGCCTTGACTTCTGTAATGCACTCTACATGGGGCTACCCCTGTGCTTGACTCGGAAATTACAGCTGGTTCAAAATATGGCAGCCAGGCTTGTCTCAGGAACATCTAGGAGGGACCACATTACTCCGGTTTTGAGGTCCCTCCACTGGCTGCCTATCAGGTTCCGGGCCCAGTACAAGGTGTTGGTTATCACCTTTAAAGCCCTAAATGGCTTGGGTCCAAGCTATCTTAGGGACCGCCTCCTCCCGTACAATCCTCCCCGCGCTCTCCGGTCCTCTGGGAGGAACTTACTACAGCCTCTAAAATCTAGGCTTGCGGCGACCTCCCAGAGGGCGTTCTCTGCTGTCGCCCCCAAACTCTGGAATGACCTTCCGGATGAGATCCGTCAGATAACATCATTAGACAGCTTTAAAAAAGCGGTCAAGACGGATCTCTTCCGGCAGGCCTTTCCAGATTAACCATCCCGGCCCAGGTTCCTGATTCCCTCATTCCTCCCGTGGCCCCATCTTAGTGATGGTCGAGGATCAACAGAGGGATATCAGGGTTTTTAGTTTTTAATTGTTGTTTTTATGAATTGACATTGTGTTTTTAATATGTTATACTGTTTAATATTGTCTTAAGGGGGGAGGGATAAAGTGTTTTTAATTGTCATATTTTATATTTTACTGTTGTTAACCGCCCGGATTGGTTTGCCAGAGGGCGGTGGCAACCAGGCAACGGTGGTGGTCCCCTGGCTTCCTCAAAATACTAAAGGATGCCCTGTTCTATGCAGCCACCTTGCTGCCCTCCTCTGAACCTCTGACTATGGGCAATCTCCTGCGGCATCGTGACCAACTGAGCGGAGCGAACTATATTCTCAGAGCTTGTTTCGATGTTGCCATTGACATCTTCAACAACGAACCCCAGCTGGTGCAGCAAAATGCCCGGATGGTTGTCCAGTGTGCCGGACCACCGGTAGAATTTCTCTCTGGCAACGGAGACTGTGAGATTTCAGTGTACAGTGGTACCTCGGGATACGAAATACCCAGGTTACGAAATTTTCGGGATACGGAAAAATCCCATAGGGAATTATTGTTTCGGGTTACGAATGTTTTTTCGGGTTACGAAAAAACTTTTGGTGCTTTTTTCGGCTTTTTCGCACGGAATCGCGGCTTTTCCCCATTAGCGCCTATGGCAATTCGGCTTACGAAGGCTTTTCGGGTTACGAAAGCGGCCGCGTTACGAATTAATTTCGTAACCCGAGGCACCACTGTATCTCTTATATGATAAGATCCAGCACAGTATCCGATGTATGACACCTGAGATGTACCTTGCTCGGCTCTCAGTTCATGAGGAACCATTGAGCATCACTGATATTCTGAGAGTGAGAAGGAACTTGCAGTCTTGGGGGGTCCTTTCTCCTGAGATGGAAGGCTGCCTGGATTTTGCTATACAGGAATTTGCCAAGGAGCCATCCTGCGTCCAAGACAATGCCCACATGGTTGTAGACTGCAGTGGGCAGGTGGTGACCTTTGCTTCTGGGAGTGGAAAGAATAACATCAATATCTACAATGTACAGGATGGCAACATTCACTACCGGATCAGTACCTCGGGTCTATGGGCTGACACAGTGCTGTTCCTCCGTGGGAATAAAGATCATACATTTACATGTGCAAATCAATTTTTGCAGATCGAATCAACTCAGAAAAGCTCAGAAAAGAATCCCAACCTTGTTGGCTCTTAGGACCAAACTGAATGTTTAAGGGCACATGGTATGTCTTCCCTGAGCTGCACCATTTCATGCACAACATGGAGAGGAAGCATCAGTCTAGTGTCAGAATCACAGGTTTATAGAGTTAGAAGAGACCATGAGGGCTATCTAGTCCAACTCCTTGCCATGCAGGAATACAAAACTGAAGCACTCCCAAAAGATAGCCATCTAACTTCTGTTAAAAGACCTCCGAAGAAGGAGAGCCTGCCACTTTCAGAGACAGTGTGTTCTACTGTTGACCAGCTCATAACAGTCAGAAAGTTCTCCCTAATGTTTAGGTGGAATCTCTTTTCTTGCCATTTTATCCTTTGGTTCCCATTCTAGTTTCTGGAACATCAGAAAACAAGCTCACGCCATCTTCTACATCAAACTGTTCGGAAACTTCAGCAAGTTCAAAATGCAGCAGCTAGAATGCTGGCCTTGTTGAAACAGCTTCACTGGCTACCAGTTTGTTTCCAGGCACAGGTCAAAGTGCTGGAAAGCCCTGTATGGCTTAGGTCCAGACTATTTGAGAGACTGCATCTTCCCATACAAACCTGCTTAAAGACCTAAGTTCTTCAGGAGAAGGCTTTCTATAGGTCCCACCACCAAATGGCAGGGACTGCAGAGGAAAAAAAAATATTTTGGGGGTAATATATGCTGCTTGTTTGGGGTATTTTTTTTTCATGTTTTGGGGAAAATTTTAAGTGCTGTTGGGAAAACATTGCCTTAAAATTGCATGGAAACCATGTCCATCCTTGGGAAGGGGGAGACAATTGCAGAAGAAGCAGGAACAGCCACCCGATTTAAAACATAGGCAGGGTAATTACAAACTGGCCAGTTGGGCAATGCATAGGATTGGGGAATCCATCCCGAAGAAGATAGGTTGACAAGTTCTTCCCCAACTTTGCTGTTAGTCAAGAAAGAAGGAGGAGGAACATATCATGGAAGCTTTGCTTTCTACCATATGTCCCATTTATTGTCTCCTATTTGCCGGCTTTGGATTTACCCAGAACTCTTTTTGCTGACTATGGCCTGTTACAGACTGCCAAAATAAAGCTGCTTCGGGTCTCTTTGGAGGTATACTGTTTAAATGATGCATGCATCCTGAGAATCCGGAAGCTGCACCAAAGCTGCCCTCCGGAGCTTAGGAATGGAGTGTGGCTTTGGCGCGACCTCCGGACTCTTAGGACCCATCCATCATTTAAACAGCATACCTCCAAAGAGACCCGAAGCAGCTTTATTTTGGCAGTCTGTAACAGGCCAGTGTGTTGGTGTGTGGATGTGCTGCATGGATGTGAAATGGCAACCATCTTCTCCTTGGTAGTATGACTACTTCTCAGAAAGCTACAAAACCATCACTGGTTCCCTGAATGATTCCTGCTCCAGATGTGTGTGTGTGTGTTTTGCCTTCAGGTTGTTTTCTGACTTCCAACCCTAAAGTGAACCTATCACTGGGTTTTCTAGGCAGGTTTCTTCAGAGAGGGGTTGCCCTTGCTATCCTCTGAGGTTGAGAGCATGTGACCCAGTGGGTTTTAATGGCTGAGCAGGGTTCTGCCCGCCATCCTGGTGTGTGTACCACCCATCAGCACAAGCATTGGTGCAATAATCTTTCATATAGAGAAAGCATGCAGATTAAGCAGTGCCATCCCAATATGTGTTAAAACTCTTTGAATATGAGGGCAAATTTACTGATTAAATAGCCTTTCTTGGAAAATCAAGAAAACAATAAATCAATAAAACAAACCTCATATCCCAGAAGGGAACTGTGGTTGACAATTTTCATTTTGTCCTGATAATTTTGAGAAGCCTTTACAGTAATCCTGCTGATTTCCTCCTTTTTTTTCCTTACAAGAAGAAAAACCAGTGTTGGCACCTTAACAACTCATTAGTAAACTGCGTCATAAGTTGCTGAAGACTAGAATCATTAAGATGTCATAAGAAGGTTATTTCAATTGCCAACAGGCATGAACATGTCCTGTTGGCAATTGAAATCCACCCCAAATGACCCCAACCTAGGTTATGGCACAGCTCCACGTATTTGCCAACCTGTGTTTTTGGTTGGACTCCATTAGAAGGAATCTGTGCCAAATTTCTGGACTTATCATAGAGTTGCTGCAGGTCTCCAACTCTCCATGTCTATTCCATTTCTGGTGAAAGTGGGAGGAAAAGTCAGGAAAACATCTAGCTATGTCCCATACCACAAGTGAAATAATTGCATCATCCATTGTGGTCTGTCAGCATTCTCCTGCAGTCTCAGTGGATAATGCTATCATTTCAGATCTGGTTATGGGGACAGATGCTTCTCTGACTGCTCCCCCATAAGGCATGGAATGGCCATGGCGGGGGTCTTCAATGGCTCTATGGTAGGTCTGGGTGGAGGTAGGGGCTTTGGTTATTGTGGAGAGAGGGAAGGAATACCAACCTCTGCATTGACAAAGAAAGAAAGAGGGAGTATGCAGGAGTACAGTGAACTTTAAAAGCATGTCAGGCATGACCTTAACAGCTGAACTTCACCAGATGAGAGGTTGGTGAATGATTCCACTTGCTGGATAGGTGGACTGGATACCTTTTGAGTTTCTTTTCATTCATTTTTTAATGTTTTCCATTTATAATTTCACTTCATTGGATTTATATTCACAGTGGGGCGATACTGAAAACTGATCTATTTGAACTCCACATTTTAAACTGGAAGGACCTTAAATGTTTCAATTCAATCATATCCCCTCCAACATTTCACAGATGAAAACCAGTACACTACTTTTGCACTCTGAACTCAGTTTGCAGCGAGTGGAGTAAGCTGAGGACAAGGGGGAAAGTGGAAGGAGGAGAGAAAAACTGGGACATTTTTAAAGCAGCTGAAAAAGTGTGATGGCAGAGGATTAACTGGGACTGTTCCTGCCAGATGAGGACAATTGAAAGTTATGCAGTCATGGTCACCCATTGGACCATTCCCTTCTCCCAATGCCATATTTCTCCATGTTCAGTTTCATACATAATTGTGTCGTTCTGTTCTCTCCCCATTCAAGCACATTATACATAGAAGAACTGAGACAAAGAGGAAGGAAAACAGTACTAGAAAGGGGTAGACAATGCTTCTGATGTTCTGGTATGAGGGACTTCCTCTGCTAGTGTTGGTCTTTGATTCTGTCGTGTATGAAGAACCAAAGATTGGTGCACCCAGTATCTCAGAATAAGATGGATCCGTCAGCTTTTTCAGATTGCTCCTCGAAGAACCATAAAGGCTGCTGGGATGGTCTAGCTTGGAGTCATCAGGAGGAGGTGAGATATCAGATTCAAGACTTTGGTTCTTTGGGATTTGAGCTTGTGCTGTTTGCTGCACATTAATTTTTACTTGCCTTCTAGTCCCTCCTTCATGCACTTTGGCTCCCAGAGGGATGCCATCATTTGAAGAGCCAGTGGTGGGGGTACAGCAGGCAACAGAAGGTAGAGATGCTTCCAACTTGTTCCCAAGAAGACCATCTTCATTGGCATTCTGTCTAATTATGGCCAGGAAGCTCACTTGGTTTTTATGTCCTGCTTGTGTCATGGAAACATCATCTTGTTTCAATCTGCTAAATTTGATCCACGATGGTGTACTTGCATTTGTGCTTTGGAACATGTATGGACTCATGCTCTCTGGCCTGAGTGTGGTTGCTGAGGTTTCTGCAAAGACATCCAAGGCCCTGGGTGTTTCTGAAAAGATGAGATGTCCTTCTGTTGCATACTGCAATGTTGACTGTGTGTGACCTTTTGTAGGAACTGCAGAAGAAGTAACTGCAAGGAGAATTCAGAAAGTGATAACCATTTTGGAACACTACAGTCTGCTTGAAGCTTGGAAAGGTTACTTTCTGAACCTCTCTGGGAGAATTCTGAGAGTACTAGGCTGAATTCACACTGCAGATATAATCCAGTTTAACACAACTTTAACCAAATGTCTCACAAAATCACAACCCCCAGAATTTCATAGCATTGAGCCATGACAATTAAAGTGGTGTCAAACTGGATTATTTCTGCAGTGAGGATACAGCCATAGTAAAAAATGGACTCTTTCCAAGCCGTGTTGCTATTGCATCAAACATTTCTATTGCTACATTTGCTAATGCCCTGTTTATTCCATCCTGTCTATTCACTTTAGTGGTGAAAACAAGTGTTTCACGATGCAGTTATCTTTCTATACCTGGCAGGGCAAGTCAAAAACAGTGTTACTTAAGGCAAAAGTGCCGTCAAGATCAAGGCACACAATGCTAATTTCCATATACTGATGCAAACATGGAATGGAATTTCCTGGATTCTTAAGAGGAGCCGGACTTTATGTTCTTTCCCAGTAGCCACACTGGGGCAACAATTCTGTGGCAGCCATGATTCACCCAATGCAAATTATCTGGCCCTGCCTGGCATGGCCTGGCTTGGCCAATGAATCTGCAAGTGTCTAAGTTGAACTGAAAAGGATACAACCCACAGTGTAGTGGCCACAATAAGGGCGGAGGCCTCTAGGCTCTCTGACACACATTGATGATGCTTGTGGATGCCTTGTTTGTTATTTCACACTGTGATTTGTCGCCACTAGGGCACATCCTGGCCTCAAAAACACATCAGTTTGCAATAACAAACAAGGCACCTGTCCAGCAAATATCCAATGTAGGGCTGGGCACTAGGAGGCTAGGGGGGCACATTAGTCCTTCAGTAGCCCCTGGAGGGCCACAAATTCCCCACTACAACCCCCACATTTCCCCCCAAAGTTTGTGCCCAAATACCTTAGCTCTGTTTTAACTTTCTTAGGCCATTTTAGATCTAGGAGAGGTCTTTTGAACAGCAAGAAGTGATCAGAATTCATCCCCTGTTCACTTTTTGAATTTAAAAAGGCCTCTCTTGGACCTAGAGTAGTCCAGATGAACTGAAAAAAATGTTGCAAAAATACCCCTTTGGTCCCTTGAGTAAAATTTTTTTTTTTTGGGGGGGGGGGGGTCTATAGGGAAAATCTGTCTTTGTAAAAAATGTTCTTTGTGTTAAAACTGATTGCCTTTAGTTGTATTGTCTTGTGAAACCAGAAGCCCCCTTGGGACCTGTGCTGAAAAAAGGGTGGGAGATAAATATGTGAATGGTATCTGCAGTGGGTAGAGATTACTCCTGCAACACATGCTTTGGATGCAGAAGATCCTATCTTCGGTCCCTAGCATCTCCAAGCAGGACTAGGGAGGGATCTGCCCTGTTTGAATCCCTACCTAGAGTGTCCTTGGTAGTCAGTGAAGACAATACTAGATGGAGGGGAGATGATTGGCTCTAATATTGGTGAGGTGATGAATCCTCTATAAGTTTTCATCTGAATTCACTGTCCGCATACACTGGCGCCAATAGCCTCCCCTGGCTAGATGGATCAGTTGTCTGACTAGCAAAAGAACCTGACTAGCAAAACCAAACCTGACTAAGAAAATAACCATTCAGCTAAAACTAAGGTGGGAAATCTATGGCCCTCCGTATATTATTGGACTCTAACTTCTCTCAAGCACAGCTAATATGGCTAGTGGACAGGGATGGTGGGAGCTGGTATCCACCAAAATCTGGAGGGCCACCACTGGGCTATGAGATGATCCTTCATTGGGAAACCTTTCTGCAATTACATACATTTCATATTTCACCTTCTCATTGCAGGATTAACTGGGTCCAGGTATTGGAAAGAAGTCGTAGTATAGCCCTCATAAGACTTGGCCCAAACCTAACTCTGGGTACAGTGGGCCCTTAGTGTCTATTGGGGGTTTTGTTTCAGAAACCACAGAAACCAAAATCTGTGGATGCTCAAGTCCAATTATATTCAGTGACGTGGTCAAATAGTACCCCTTATATAAAATGGCAAAATAAAGGTTTGCTTGTTGAAATTAAATATATATATAAGTTGTGGATGGTTGAATCCATAGATGCAGAAACCATGGATACGGAGGGCTGTCTGTATAAGTCTTTTGAAGAGGCCATACAAGATGATCCTCTGGTCTCCCTCTCATTTCATCCTGAGTGTTAAACTTACCCTTTCTAATGTAAAGTCGAAGGCTTTCATGGCTGGCATCCATAGTTTTTTGTGGGCTTTTCAGGCTATGTGGCCATGTTCTAGAAGAGTTTATTCCTGACGTTTCGCCAGCATCTGTGGCTGGCATCTTCAGAGAATGTCCAGTTTGACCCCTGGACACAGCCAAGAGACCCACCAGGAACCAGAGAAATGGGGGTAACATTTCTTTTCTGGATTTTCAGTACACAAAACCACTGAACTTGGTGCCTCAAATTGCTGAGCGGTAGGATGGACCTAGGCATTGAAAGAGAGCTGCAATGAAAGCAGTATTTCAAAGAGAACCATCTTGAAACAGTATTGTGGTCATGTTGTAAGCATCTTGTGGATAGGCTCTATATGACACCATATTCAGCGGCTACTAGAGACCCGAGGTCCATTTACATTACACAGTTATTGCACAGTTATGATTCCACTTTAACTGCCATGGTTCAGTCCTATGGAATCCTGGGATCTGCAGTTTAAGGAGATAGATTTAGAAATCTCAGCCAGGGAAGTTTAGTGTCTCAACCAAACTGATTCAAATTTTAAAAACTCCGTTCCAAAAATTGATTTTTATAATATGCTCACTATGTGTGTGCATGTATAGGTAAGATTATTTGTTTATCTGAAGCATCTCAAAAGCTAAGGGCTAAGTCCTCACAAAACAAGATGCAAGCTGAAGCAATGGTAAATATAAGCATAACACTCTGTAAAAGACAGTGTTGGAGCAGAAGGTCTCCAGCACTTAATCTAAGTGCATATGTGGATGGAGCAAGGCATGAGTCAATAGGCAAGGAGGTTAAGATCACCACCAAGAAGGCCATAAAAGGAGGAACAAATATTAAGATCAAACCCAGAGCTTATTCTCTGTCCAATCCACAATCAGCCACACAGAAATCTAGTTTCCATGTGACTGTTTCAAAATCCTCATGCTTTCCACATTGAACAAATTCAGATTTCATGCTAAAATGCCCATTTTTCAATGCGTTCCAAATTGGAGACAAGATACTAGATAAAGTGATAAAGCTAAGAGCCATTGTTCGACTACAACTCCCATCATCTCTTATCTTGTGATTTAGGTCAGCAACCCCTGAAAGCCCACAGGGTCCCTTGCAATGAAGCTTAATTCATGGATTCAAAGAATAGCTTACCAGGCATTTGGTTGCAGAGAATCCCACTGACTTTGATCTCCGGTTTCAGGCAAGGAATGGATTTTCTTTGAGATGTAAAGCAGTGTATTAAAGTCACGCTCTTGGAAGGGGAAGTGAAAACCAATTAAAAACGTTTCCTGGTGTTTCCTGGTGAATGAAATTTCCCCAAAGCTACAGTTGGGAAATGGATGGCTATTTAGTTCTACTTCCCTTGAGATCCTTCCCTGTTTTGTTTATCATTCACTCCTTCATCATTTGCAAAGGGATAAATACCTGTATATATCTCTACATCTGTTGCATTGCCAGGTTAATTTGACAAACGGCAAGTTGCAGAAATATAGCAACAGTCCCTGGAACATGAATGGCACTCAATAAATCAGTGGGGTTTAGTTGAGAGAATTTCCTGGTGGATTGTGTGCATGGCATGTGAGAAAAGTCCGAGAATATGGGTAAAATTCATTGGTAGAATTATATGGTTGTGCTGAAATGGACAAATTGACGACTCTGATTAAATTCAGGTAATTGAATATTTTTTTAAAGGAACGGGGAATAATAAGTGATCTTATGAGAAAATATTTGGGAAAATATAAATCCTAAATAAATATATTTTGTATATTTACTGTGTGGAGTGAGTAGGCTATAATTTGGTATTTAGAAAGCTGAACAAACCGTGATCATTTGCTTAATTGGCATAACTGATGTTACTAAAGGCAGCCAATGGCATTATGTTTGTCTGTACATGCCTTCAAGTTTTCTATCAACTTATGGTGAAGGTGAGGAAGATTCAGGGGTGGTTTGGCCACTTCCTTCCTCTGAAATCTAGCCTACAGCACTTGGTATTTACTGGTGACCTCCCATCCATGTACTAACCTGGGATGAGCCTGCTTAGCTTCTAGGATCAGATGGGATCTGGTGCCTTTAGGGTATTTAGGCCCAAAGGCATGATGCAGGGCAGTAAAGTCTCAGAGTTGTGGAGTTGCTAGCAGATACGCAGCTACCTGTTACATGCTCAGTAACCCAGTTTACATTGGCTGGCATGAAATTGCGTGCTCACTTTATTTAGGAACATACGATATTGTAGATACGAATCTCACACTTTTGATTTGTTAAAATAGTTTTAAAATTATGCATAATGATCTTAAAACTACTATTTTTAGTGCTGTATATATTTAATTCTGCAAAGGCCATTGGCTATACAGTCGCCCCTCCCGTTTCATGGGGATCCATTCCAGACCCACTTGCAAAAATGGAAACTTGTATATATTCAAGCCCCATTGGCTTGAATGGCCGCATGTTCCTGTGTGCAGTCCTATGTATGCACCATGAGTGCATGCACCATTTTAACCAATGAGGCTCACCCCTCCATCAGTAATTGAGACCACAGACAAACGGAGGGGCGACTGTATATACAATAAAGCTGACTACAATACTCAGACCCCAGGGAGTCCAGCTCAGCAACCTGATATCCCTCCCCACATTTTACCAGGCATTTTTCTCAAGCATTCAACCATGCTTTGGGCTGGCTGAGCTTAATTTTTGTTCTGAGAAAGACACATCATATATATCCTGATTCATTTTCTCTTGTTTTATCTTTGGTCAAATAGGTATTGCAAGTTTTTGTTGCATTTCAAAACCTCTCTCTGTGTATGTGTCTGTATGAGAGAGAGAGATGCTTTCAAAGAAACACGGAAAGCAGGCAGAACATGGTTCTGGCTCCAGAATTCAGCTTGTTGATTTATTAAAGATTAAACACACTGCTAGTCCTCACAGGGACAACAGAAAT
>NC_056523.1:224481687-224495274 GCF_019175285.1 Sceloporus undulatus
GTGGCAACCAGGCAACGGTGGTGGTCCCCTGGCTTCCTCAAAATACTAAAGGATGCCCTGTTCTATGCAGCCACCTTGCTGCCCTCCTCTGAACCTTTGACTATGGGCAATCTCCTGCGGCATCACGACCAACTGAGTGGAGCGAACTATATTCTCAGAGCTTGTTTCGATGTTGCCATTGACATCTTCAACAACGAACCCCAGCTGGTGCAGCAAAATGCCCGGATGGTTGTCCAGTGTGCCGGACCACCGGTAGAATTCCTCTCTGGCAACGGAGACTGTGAGATTTCAGTGTATCTCTTATATGATAAGATCCAGCACAGTATCCGATGTTTGACACCCGAGATGCACCTTGCTCGGCTCTCAGTTCATGAGGAACCATTGAGCATCGCCGATATTCTGAGAGTGAGAAGGAACTTGCAGTCTTGGGGGGGTCCTTTCCCCTGAGATGGAAGGCTGCCTGGATTTTGCTATACAGTGGTGCCTCGGGTTACGAAATTAATTCGTTCCGCGGCCGCTTTCGTAACCCGAAAAGCCTTCGTAAGCCGAAATGCCATCGGCGCTAATGGGGAAAAAGCCGCGGCTCTGCCGCGGCTCCATTTAAAATAGCGCCGAAGTTTTTTCGTAACCCGAAAAAACATTCGTAACCCGAAACAATAATTCCCTATGGGATTTTTTCGTATCCCGAAAATTTCGTAACCTGGGTAATTCGTATCCCGAGGTACCACTGTATAGGAATTTGCCAAGGAGCCATCCTGCGTCCAAGACAATGCCCACATGGTTGTAGACTGCAGTGGGCAGGTGGTGACCTTTGCTTCTGGGAGTGGAAAGAATAACATCAATATCTACAATGTACGGGATGGCAACATTCACTACCGGATCAGTACCTCGGGTCTATGGGCCGACACAGTGCGGTTCCTCCGTGGGAATAAAGATCATACATTTACACGTGCAAATAAATATTTGCAGATCGAATCAACTCAGAAAAGCTCAGAAAAGAATCCCAACCTTGTTGAATCTTAGGAACAAACTGAACATTTAAGGGCACATTATACATTTAAAAGATGAGGCAATTAGATTCCCAGTGAAACATGAATGATTTATGGCCCTTTTTTCCCCTCACTGTAACCTAGAGAGTAAGGCCTCTTGCAGGGTATATATACCAAGTGGGCTGGCAATAGCTCTGAGTGGGAGGTGTCTTGAAGACCTGCTCTCTAGACTAAACCAGGCAGGGAGGGTGGCACACAGCCATGGGGAGGAGTGGAGCTGCCTCCAGGGCCTGGGGGGGGGAGGAGTCCCAGGGGCGGGGCCAAACTGGGGTGGGACTGGGTGGCCCCGCCCCAAACCGTGAAAGTCCTGCCCCCAGGCGGGATATGGCAACCCTAGATATGTGTGTGTGTGTGTGTTTTGCCTTCAGGTTGTTTTCTGACTTCCAACCCTAAAGTGAACCTATCACTGGGTTTTCTAGGCAGGTTTCTTCAGAGAGGGTTTGCCCTTGCTATCCTCTGAGGCCGAAAGCATGTGACCCAGTGGGTTTTAATGGCTGAGCAGGGTTCTGCCCGCCATCCTGGTGTGTGTACCACCCATCAGCTCAAGCGTTGGCACACTAATCTCTCATACAGAGAAAGCATGCAGATTAAGCAGCGCCATCCCAATATGAATTAAACTCTTTGTATAAGAGGGCAAATTTACTGATTAAATAGTCTTTCTTGGAATATCAATAAAACAATAAATCAGTGAAACAAACCTCATATCCCAGAAGGGAACTGTGGTTTTCAGTTTTCTTTTTGTCCTGATAATTTTGAGAAGCTTTTACAGTAATCCTGCTGAATTCCTCCTTTTTTTCCTTACAAGAAGAAAAACCAGTGTTGGCACCTTAACAACTCATTAGTAAACTGTGTCATAAGCTTCTGAAGACTAGAATCATTAAGATGGCATAAGAAGGTTATTTCAATTGCCAACAGGCATGAACATGTCCTTATTATCCACCCCAAATGACCCCAACCTAGGTTATGGCACAGCTCCACGTATTTGCCAACCTGTGTTTTTGGTTGGACTCCATTATAAGGAATCTGTGCCAAATTTCTCTCTCTCTCTCTCTCTCTCTCTCTCTCTCTTTCAGTCTAACATAGAGATGCATGCAGACACACACATATATATCAACATTTGCCCCCAAATTGACAACTTTCAAATGTGAAGGAAAGCCAATCTAACAGAGTTTGTCATTTCAAAGACACAGGTAATGAATGGTATAAGGCCCAGTGGAAACACCTTTGAGTTTATGTGCTCATATATATATATATATATATATATATATATATATATATATATATATAATTTTATATTGATTTTTATTCACTCCTCCATGTTTTTCTGCATGTTGGTGAATTTTATTCCAGTTCAATCATGGACCAGAGTTATGTGTGGCTATAGCATATTAGTGCCAAATGCAGAACTATGCTACAAGGGACCATTCACTAACCCTTGGACTTACTATAGAGTTGCTGCAGGTCTCCAACTCTCCATGTCCGTTCCATGTCTGATGAAAGTGGAAGGAAAAGTCAGGGAAACATCTAGCTATGTCCTATAGCCACGCGTGAAAGAATTGCATCATCCACTGTGGTCTGTCAGCAATCTCCTGCAGTCTCAGTGGTTACGGGGATTTAGCTAGATGCTCCTCTGATCACTCCCTGTCCATGGCAGGGGAGCTTCAATGGCTCTATGGTAGGTCTGGGTGTGGGGTGTGTTGGTTGTTGCAGAGAGAGGGAAGGAATACCAACCTCTGCATTGACAAAGAACGAGAGGGAAAATACACATGCAGAAGTACGGTGAACTTTAAAAAGCATGTCAGCCATGGCCTAAACAGCTGAACTTCTTCAACTGAGAGATTGGTGAATGATTCCACTTGCTCATAGGTGGACTAGATACCTTTTGAGTTTCTTTTGATTCATTTTTAATGTTTTCTAATTTCACTTCACTAGATTTATATCCATAGTGGGGCAATACTGAAAAGTGATCTGTTTCAACTTCACATTTTAAACTGGAAGGACCTTAAACATTTCAGTTCATTTATATACCCTCCAACATTTCCCAGATGAAAACCAACACACTACCTTTGCACTCTGAACTCAGTTTGCAGCGAGTGGAGTAAGCTGAGGACAAGGGGGAAAGTGGAAGGAAGTGAGGAAAAACTGGGACATTTTTAAAGCAGCTGAGAAAGTATGATGGCAGAGGATTAACTGGGACTGTTCCTGCCAGAGGAGGACAATTGAAAGTTATGCAGTCATGGTCACCCATTGGACCATTCCCTTCTCCCACTGCCATATTTCTCCATGTTCAGTTTCATACATAATTATGTCGTTCTGTTCTCTCCCCATTCAAGCACATTATACATAGTAGAACTGAGACAAAGAGGAAGGAAAACAGTACTAGAAAGGGGTAGACAATGTTTCTGATGTTCTGGTATGAGGGACCTACTCTGCTAGTGTTGGTCTTAGATTCTGTCGTGGATGAAGAACCAAAGATTGGTGCACCCAGTATCTCAGAATAAGATGGATCTGTCAGCTTTTTCAGATTGCTCCTCGAAGAACCATAAAGGCTGCTGGGATGGTCTAGCTTAGTGTCGTCAGGAGGAGGTGAGATATCAGATTCAAGACTTTGGTTCTTTGGGATTTGAGCTTGTGCTGTTTGCTGCACATTAATTTTTATTTGCTTTCTAGTCCCTCCCTCGTACACATTGGCTCCCAGAAGGATGCCATCATTTGAGGAGCCAGTGGTGGGGTTACAGCAGGCAACAGAAGGTAGAGGTGCTTCCAACATCTTCCCAAAAAGACCATCTTCATTGGCATTCTGTCTAATTATGGCCAGGGAGCTCACTTGGTTTTTATGTCCTGCTTGTGTCATGGATACATCATCTTGTTTCAATCTGCTAATTTCCATCCAGGATGGTGTACTTGCATTTGTGCTCTGGAACATGCTCTGAGGCCTGAGTGTGGATGCTGAATTTTCAGCAGAGACATCCACGGTCTTGGATGTTCCTGAAAAGGTGAGATGTCCTTCTGTTGCATACTGCAGTGTTGACTGTGTGTGACCTTTCATAGGAACTGTAGAAGTAGCTACAAGGAGAATTCAGAATATGATCACCGTTTTGGAACAATACATTTTGCTCAAAGCTTAGAAATGTTACTTTCTGAACCTCCCTGGGAGAATTCTGAGAGCTCTAGGCTGAATTCACACAGCATAAATAATCCAGTTTAACACAACTTTAACTAAATGTCTCACAAAATCACAACCCCCAGAATTTCATAGCACTGAGCCGTGACAATTAAAGTGGTGGAAAACTGGATTATTTGTGCAGTGAGGATACAGCCATAGTAAAAAAGAACTCTTTCCAAGCCATGCTGCCATTACACCAAACATCTGTATTGCTACATTTGTTAATGCCCTGTTTATTCCATCCTGTCTATTCACTTTAGTGTGTATCACAATGCAGTTATCTTTCTATACCTGGCAGGGCCAGTCCAAGACAACGTTACTTGAGGCAAGAGTGCCACCAAGATCAAGGCAAGCAATGCTAATTTCCATATACTGATGCAACCATGGAATGGAATTTCCTGGATTCTTAAGAGGAGCCGGACTTTATGTTCTTTCCCAGTAGCCACATTGGGGCAACAATTCTGTGGGAGCCATGATTCACCCAATGCAAATTATCTGCCCTGCCAGGCATGGCCTGGCTTGGCCAATGAATCTGCAAGTGTGTAAGTTGAACTGAAAAGGATACAACCCACAGTGTAGTGGCCACAATAAGGGCGGAGGCCTCTAGGCTCTCTGACACACATTGATGATGCTTGTGGATGCCTTGTTTGTTATTGCACACTGTGATTTGTCACCACTAGGGCACATCCTGGCCTCAAAAACACATCAGTCTGCAATAACAAACAAGGCACCTGTCCAGCAAATATCCAATGTAGGGCTGGGCAGCTAGGAGGCTAGGGGGCCACATTAGTCCTTCAGGAGCCCCTGGAGGGCCACAGATCCCCCACTACAACCCCCACATTTCCCACCAAAGTTTGTGCCCAAATACCTTAGCTCTGTTTTAACTTCCTTAGGCCATTTTAGATCTAGGAGAGGTCTTTTGAACAGCAAGAAGTGATCAGAATTCATCCCCTGTTTACTTTTTGAATTTAAAAAGGCCTCTCTTGGACCTAGAGTAGTCCAGATGACCTGAAAAAAATGTTGCAAAAATACCCCTTTGGTCCCTTGAGAAACATTTTGTGGGGGGAGTCTATAGGGAAAATCTGTCTTTGTAAAAAATGTTCTTTGTGTTAAAACTTGTTGCCTTTAGTTGTATTGTCTTGTGAAACCGGAAGCCCCCTTGGGACCTGTGCTGAAAGAAGGGTGGGAGATAAATTAAATATGTGAATGGTATCTGCAGTGGGTAGAGATTACTGCTCCAACACATATTTTGGATGCAGAAGATCCTAGCTTCAGTCCCTAGCATCTCCAAGCAGGACTGGGGATGGATCTGCCCTGTTTGAATCCCTACCTACAGTGTCCTTGGTAGTCAGTGAAGACAATACTAGATGGAGGGGAGATGGTTGGCTCTAATGTTGGTGGGGTGATGAATCCTCTATAAGTTTTCATCTGAATTCACTTTCCGCATACACTGGCGCCAATAGCCTCCCCTGGCTAGATGGATCAGTGGTCTGACTAGCAAAAGAACCTGACTAGCAAAACCAAACCTGGCTAACAAAAGAACCATTCAGCTAAAACTGTGGTGGGAAACCGCCGTATATTATTGGACTCTAACGTCCCTCAAGCACAGTTAATATGGCTAGTGGACAGGGATGGTGGCAGCTGGTGTCCACCAAAATCTGGAGGGCCACCACTGGGTTATGAGATGATCCTTCATTGGGAACCCTTTCTGCAATTACATACATTTCATATTTTGTCTCTCATTGCAGGATTAACTGGGTCCAGGTATTGGAAGGAAGTCGCAGAACAGCCCTCATAAGACTTGGCCCAAATCTAACTCTGGGTACAGTGGGCCCTTGGTGTCTATTGGGGTTTTGCTTCAGAAACCTGTGGATACCAAAATCTGTGGATGCTCAAGTCCAATTACAGTAGAGTCTCGTTTATCCGACCTTCGTTCATCCGATGTTCTGGATTATCCAACGTCGGATTGGTTGGTGGGCGTGGCTTGGAGCTCTTGCCATGCCCCCAGCTGGAAAGGGCTCCTAGCGCGGCGGCGAGCAGCAGCAGGCCCCAAGCGCACCAGGCCCCAAGCGCAGCAAGCACGGAGGCAGCGGCCATTGAGTGCGGCCCCGAGTGCCACCGACACCGGCCAGAGCGCCACTGGCACCGGCCCCGAGCGCCACCACAAGTGCGGAGGCGCTGGCCCCCGAGCACGGCCCCGAGTGCCACTGGCACCAGCCCCGAGCGCAGCGGTAAGCACCACCAGGCCCATAGCGCCACCAGGCTTTTCCTATGACCCTCCGGATTATCTGACTTTTTCGACTATCCGACCTATGGGACCGCCACATTACGTCGGATAATCGAGACTCTACTGTATATTCAACAACGTGGTCAAATAGTTCCCATTATATAAAATGGCAAAATACAGGTTTGCTTTTTGAAATTAAAAAAAAAAATCAAGCTGTGGATGGTTGACTCCATAGATGCAGAATCCATGGATACAGAAGGCTGTTTGTATAAGTCTTTTGAAGAGGCCATACAGGAGGATCCTCTGGTCTCATTTGAGCCTGAGTGTTAAACTTACCCTTTCCAATGTGAAGTCGAAGGCTTTCATGGCTGGCATCCATAGTTTTTTGTGGGCTTTTCAAGCTATGTGGCCATGTTCTAGAAGAGTTTATTCCTGATGTTTCGCCAGCATCTGTGGCTGGCATCTTCAGAGAATGTCCAGTTTGACCCCTGGACACAGCCAAGAGACCCACCAGGAAGCAGAGAAATGGGGGTAACATTTCTTTTCTGGATTTTCAGTACACAAAACCACTGAACTTGGTGCCTCAAATTGCTGAGCGGTAGGATGGACCTAGGCATTGAAAGAGAGCTGCAACGAAAGCAGTAATTCAAAGAGAACCATCTTGAAACAGTATTGCGGTCATGTTGTAAGCATCTTGTGGATAGGCTCTAAATGACACCATATTCAGCGGCTACTAGAGACCCGAGGTCCATTTACATTACACAGTTATTGCACTATGATTCCACTTTAACTGCCATGGTTCAGTCCTATGGAATCCTGGCATCTGAAGTTTAGGGAGATAGATTTAGAAATCTCAGCCAGGGAAGTTTAGCGTCTCAACCAAACTGATTCAAATTTTAAAAACTCAGTTCCAGAAATTGATTTTTATAATATGCTCACTATGCGTGTGCATGTATAGGTAAGATTATTTGTTTATCTGAAGCATCTTGAAAGCTAAGGGCTAAGTCCTCACAAAACAACATACAAGCTGAAGCAATGGTAAATATAAGCATAACACCCTGGAAAAGACAGTGTTGGAGCAGAAGGTCTCCAGCACTTAATCTAAGTGCATATGTGCATGGAGCAAGGCACGAGTCAATAGGCAAGGAGGTTTGCAATGTTACAATCACCACCAAGATATAAATGTCATAAATGAAGCATATAAGAATGGAGGAACAAATATTAAGAGCATACAGTGGTACCTCGGGATACGAAATACCCAGGTTACGAAATTTTCGGGATACGAAAAAATCCCATAGGGAATTATTGTTTCGGGTTACGAATGTTTTTTCGGGTTACGAAAAAACTTTTGGTGCTTTTTTCGGCTTTTTCGCACGGAATCGCGGCTTTTCCCCATTAGCGCCTATGGCAATTCGGCTTACGAAGGCTTTTCGGGTTACGAACGGTGCCACGGAACGAATTAATTTCGTAACCCGAGGCACCACTGTAGCTTGTTCTCTGCCCAATCCACAACCAGCCACACTTTAAAATCTAGTTTCTATATGACTGTTTCAAAATCTTCACGCTTTCCACATTGAACAAATTCAGATTTCATGCTAAAATGCCCAGTTTTCAATGTGTTCCAAATTGGAGACAAGATACTAGATAAAGTAATAAAGCTAAGAGTCGTTGTTCGACTACAACTCCCATCATCTCTTATCTTGTGATTTACATCAGCAACCCCTGAAAGCCCACAGGGTCCCTTGCAATCAAGCTTAATTCATGGATTCAAAGAATGGCTTACCAGGCATTTGGTTCCAGAGAATCCCACTGACTTTGATCTCCGGTTTCAGGCAAAGAATGAATTTTCTTTGAGATGTAAAGCATATTAAGTCACGCTCTTGGAAGGGGAAGTGAAAACCAATTAAAAACGTTTCCTGGTGTTTCCTGGTGATTGAAATTTCCCCATAGCTACAGTTGGGAAATGGATGGCTATTTAGCTCTGCTTCCCTTGAGATCCTTCCCTGTTTTGGATATCCTTCACTCCTTCATCATTTGCAAAGGGATATACCTGTATATCTCTTCACGTGTTGCATTGCCAGGTTAACCTGACAAACGGCAAGTTGCAGAAATATAGCAACAGTCCCTGGAACATGAATGGGACTCACTAAATCAGTAGGGTTTAGCCGAGAGAATTTCCTCGTGCATTGTGTGCATGGCATGTGAGAAAAGTCCGAGAATGTGGGTAAGATTTGTTGGTAGAATTATATGACTTTGCTGAAATGAACAAATGGACGAATCTGATTAAATTCAGGTAATTGAATATTTTTAAAAAATGAACAGGGACTGATAGGTGATCTTATGAGAAAATACTAGGGGAAAATATAAATTATAGGATTTGGAGAACAACAGAATGGAATAGCGTGCAGAAGATAGCATAACATATATACTAGTTATATACTAGTCCAGTAGTAACCAAACTTTTTACCCTTGCCTCCCTTTAAATCTATATGCAGATGTTGCCTCCCCATTCAATATAGTATAAGAATAAAAATCTTTTGTTTATTTACTGTCACCCCTCCAGTTGCAGCTCTCCTTGAAGGCCCATGGAGGCACTGGTGTGGGGTGTGTGTGTGTGTGTGTGGGGGTACTGGTGGCCAAAGATGAGAGTTATGAAGAGGCCATGACCCACAAGTCGGTTCCAGTCTCATTGGTGACCTCGGTCATGGAGGCCCAGACTGCTTCCCCAGCTGTCATCACCACTGCTGCTGGTGCTCTAGTCTCCACTACAATGCCTGCCCCTAGAAAGGACCAGTCCCACTATCCTACCCTTGGTGCGCAACTGTGTCACAGATTGGGAGGCACTCTTGGGCACAAATTGAAATATCAGTCTTGCTATGCCCCCGATGGAAAGGGAGCAACAAGATAGAATTAATAAATAAATAATAAATAATAAATAATAACACTTTTATTTATAGCCCGCTTTTCTGTTACAAGACAATCAAAGCAGCTCACAACATATTGAAATCCACATTTACAAAATTATGTCCCAAATTCCCCCCCCCCCCCCAAAACAGGATTAAACATGTACAATTAAAATATCTATTGAAACACAATTAAAAAACACAATAAAAATATAACAAGGACAGAGCGGTGGGCTGATACATGATGCGGGGGGCAGTCATTCTGTGGCCGGGCACTTTATTCAGGAAAGGCCTGCAGGAAGAGATCCGTCTTGACAGCTTTTTTAAAGCCGTCTAAGCTGGCAATTTGACGGATCTCGTCTGGCAGACCGTTCCATAGTTTGGGAGCAATTGCAGAGAAGACCCTCTGGGAGGTAGCAGTTAGTCTGGTTTTTAAAGGCTGCAATAGATTCCTCCCAGAGGACCTGAGGGTGCGGGGCGGGTTATATGAACTGAAAAACCTTTTAGGAGAAAATCACTTAACACCAGAAACATTGATCAAAGGATCTCCATGTCTCTCACTGTTGCACAGCCAAGCAAGAAGATGGGGGCAGACAAAACCTTTATGAAACATTCAAAGCATATATAGATTAAAGAAGTGTTTAAGCAACAGTTTAACTGAGCGTCTTATAAATTAGCTGTATTGCTAGATCATCTCTGTCAGAGGCCAGCAAAAAAAAAAACAGTGGGGGCCGCCAGCGCTGGAGGCCTCCCCCTCTTTGCTGGCCCCTGAGTTCGTTTTTTCCCTTTAAATGTCAGGGAAGGGGTGGTTTCTCCAATTAGAGTATGGAAAGAGCCAGAGGGTACCATTAAGGTAATAATAAAGTATAAATGGTGGTTGTCATGTGCCTTCAAGTCATTTCTTATTTAGGGAGACCCAAAGGCAATCCTATCATGGGGTTTTCCTGTTTAAGAAATGTTGCCACTGCCTTCCTCTGAAGCTGAGAAAGTGCGACTTGCCCAAGATCTCCCCATAGGTTTGCATGGCAGAGTGGAGATCCAAATCCTGATCTCCTGGAGAGCTAGCCCAACACAATGTGACACCAGTTTGGCTCTAGCAGTCCAGGTAAGAGGAAATATATCAATTGTGGGCCTCTTTTCAGATGAGAAGAGATCGATCCAGGTGGGTTTCTTCATTCTTCAGTTAGTTTTTCTTTCTCTCACAAACTGTTGCCAGAACATTCTCTGCATCTTCCACAGCATCACTCAGGAAGAACTTCAGCGTGTAGTATGTGGTTAAAAAAGAACCGACGCCACCATACAAAGAGCCCAGTCCGGGTATAAAATCTACAACCAGCTCTACTGCTGTCAATGCTGTTGTTACCATTGACTTCTGCAAGAAATTAATTACAAATTGTTTGGTGATCTCATTGATACTGGGGGTCTTTTTGATAGTAGACTTCAGCTCAGCAACAGGTATGCCAGTGCTGTCTCCAAGTTTACAGAGCGAACCTTCATCCAAGCCAAAGGCCTTGCAGATAATTTCCATTGTATTCTTCAAGATGAGAATGTTACAAACAAGACCGAGGCCTGGGATTGGAACCATCCCAATAGTACAAGACAAAAAGGACTTTTTTTGTATGTGGCCTAGCATAGCATCTTTTTTCCTTTCAATTACATCTTTAGAGAAAGTTGACCAAGCCATGATTAAAACAAGTTTCTTCAGGTCATCCAAGCCCTCCTCCAATGTCTTTTGAAGGAGTGGGAAATCATACTTGCTCAAATCATGCCTCGATACTAGAAAAACCTTTGGAGAATCCTCTCCTGTTTTCTTCAAATGTGTCAGGCAATCTTTCCTGATTATCTGGAGGGTTTCTGTTTCATTGAAGTTTGGTTTCTTACTTTCACTTTGTATACTAACATCGATATATGAGCGCACATAGTAGAACGTCTTCTTCATTTTCTTGATTTCACAAGCCAGCTTGATGACATTCTCAGAGAAGCGACTGTTTGAAACAATGATGAAAAAATCATACTGGCTAAAATTTACCAGCTTTAGATATGTATCTGCTTTAAAGTCACCTGTTCCAATTCCAGGTAGGTCCCAAAATGTAACTTTGGGAAATCTGGGATGGTGATACGGCTTTGGCTCCATCGTAGTTTGTACCACCCCAGTCTCGGCTGCGTTATCTCCAAAATCAGGCAACCCTCTCAGTGCATTGACAAGAGATGATTTACCAACACCCGAATCACCTGTAAGGGCAACGTGAAGTGTGGTGTTATTTAATGAATCCATTTCTTTTTTTATTTTGGTTGCAGCATCTAGAAGCTCCCGTCCTCCCAAAGCAGCCTTCAGTTGAGCAAGTTCTTCTCTAACTCCCGCTTCTGTTGAGTAGCTAGTCATGGCAGCACTTCCTGAGACCTCAGTTAATCTGAAAGAGAAACATTTTGGGGGAAAACATATTGAAAATGTGGGACTTTCTGTGTGGCAAATTAGATTTTCTTAGGGCACATTTACACCAATGTAACACTAGATCAGGGGTAGACAACCTTTTTGCGCCGGGAGTCGGGTTGCTGTCCCTCAGACAACTGGGGGGGGGGGGCAAACTCAAAATGGTGCCCGGAGTGGTGCGGAAGATGCGGCGGGGGCAGCAATCGGCAGCAGGGCCGGGCTGGGGCCGGTCCCAAGACCTTGCCGGGCCGGATCTGGCCCGCAGGCCATAGGTTGCCGACCCCTGCACTAGATCTTCATCAAAATCAAACACAAGTGAAATAGAGGATCTCACTCAATACTGATTAAGGTGTCCATTGCATAATCCCCCAAGGCTCCCACTCTTTGCCTATATCCTCTGCTCTTTGGCCAACAGATAGAATCATAGAGTTGGAAGAGACTGCAAGGGCCATCCAGTTCAACCCCCTGCCATGCAGGAAATCCCAATCAAAGCATCCCCAACATATGGCCATCCAGCCTCTGCTTAAAGAACTCCAAAGACAGAGACTCCACCACGCTCTGAGGGAGTTTGTTCCACTGTCAAACAGCCCTTACTGTCAGGAAGTTCAACTGGAAGACATCTGTATACTGCTAGAAGGCAGCAATATTTTTATTATGATGAAATTTGCTAATTTTGCCCTGGTTGCTAAAAACTCCAAGGCCCCATACAGACAGGCCAAAATAAAGCTGCTTTGGGTCAGTTTGGAGGTGTGCTATTTAAATGTGGCATGTGTCTTAAGAGTCCGGAAGCCGCGCCAAAGCTACGATCCAGTCCTAAGGACTGGAGCACAGCTTTGGCACAGCTTTTGGACTCTTAGGATGCATGCTTCATTTAAACAGCATACCTCCAAACTGACCCAAAGCAGCTTTGTTTTGGCAGTCTGTAGGGGGCCTAAGAGCATCACAGTAAAAAAAGGAGTGCTGCCATTTCAAACTTTTTTAATCTATGTTTTAAGCTGGCAGAGGGCTCACATTGTTTTTTAGCAGTAGAAGGGAAAGTCTTACTATCAAATTTCAACTAATGCAGCCTTTGGAGTGTGGGCAGCACTGGGTACACTCACATGAGCTAATATAATATGCCAAGCAGGCTCCCACAGCTTTACACAGAGGGCAGGGACATCAGAAGGAGAGAAAATCCCCGATGGGCATGTGGTGATTTCCTGGGGGGAGAGATCACTTTCTTAGACCCCGATCAGGGACTCCAGTCCTCCTCTAACCACTAGACAGCTGTGAGGAGTGCCTTTCCTCAATGGGACACTACATGTATTGTAGGAGGTTGAATATCTCCTTTTGCCACCTCCATAAAATCAGATTCATTCATTCATTCATTCATTCTGTGTGTACTTCACCTTTCTCCTCACATGGGACCCAAAGGAGTTCACATTATTGCGGGGGGGAGATAACAATTATATTAATGTGACATGGTTACAAACATTTTTAAATATATTTAAAACTTAATGGAAAAGATACAAAATAAGAACACAGCACACCACTTTCAAACAACCTTCTTCGGAGATCTTTAAACAGAGGCTAGTGGCTTTGACTGAGAGTTCCTGCATGGCAGAATGGGGTTGGACTGGATGGCCCTTTTTGGGGTCTCTCCCAACTCTATGATTCTATGAATCTACCCTTCTGCCATATGATGAAAAGTCAAAGGCCAGTCTAAACAGAAAGAGGAAAGCATTTTTCTGCCAGAGAAAAGGGAAGAGGTCTTAGTGGACCTCCACAGCTTGGGAGCAGCAACCAAGAGGTCCTTCTTTTGTACAGAAGGC
>NC_056523.1:224495284-224501370 GCF_019175285.1 Sceloporus undulatus
TCTATCTATCTATCTATCTATCTATCTATCTATCTATCTATCTATCTATCTATCCATCCATCCCACCCGGGTTCCATAGGGACTGCATACTGCCCAACGATGGGTGAAGGTGATAGGATCCGCCTTACAAAAGTTACATCCCAGGTCTATCCCAACAGTGAAGCTAATGTGAAAATCTCCATGTCTCAGCATTTAAATATGTGTTTATTATCACCAAAGTCTCTCAAGGCTCTCACTTTAGAACCTCTTAATTTTTATAAATTAGCTTTCAGTCCTGGCGTTCGTTATTATCTGTGCCATCTCTTTAACGCCAGTGCAATAATATCCTAAATTATAGGACTCGGCACTGTTTACTGTTGGAATAGGAAGATACAAAGGATGTAAAGATAGGCACACATTGGCATTTGTGTGCCTAGGTCAGCATACATTGTAACTTCATTGGTACCAGGAAAAGATGAGCCATCCTTTCCAAAAACACAACTCTAGGACCCACTCACACTACAGAATTATAGTGTTATGCTTCCACTTTATTTGCCATGCTTCCATTGTATGAAATCCTGGGAATCACACATTAGAGAGGAGCATTTTGAATGATCACCCAGAACGTCCCAGTGCCTCATCTAACTACAAACCCTAGAGGATTCCATAAGATGTAACCATGGCAGGTAAAATGAAATAATAGCACTATAACTATGTAATGTGAATGGGGCCCCAGAATGTGTGGCATAGGTAGAAATAGGGAAAAGAGCGGAGCCCATGGCAAATGTAAAAATCAGAAGAGGACTTGCAGAAACTCACTATAATGCACTGAAGACTTTAATGAAGTTATTTGTCTTTTACAAATCCAGATGAAAACAAACTGCTTGCTAAAACCATCTCCCTCTCTTTCTCTCTCTGTTCTTCACTCATACGTAGAAACAGACACAAGTAAATGATAGCTAGTAGGGAAATTTTAAACGACTGCCTGCCTGGTAGAGGTTGCACAGAGGCAATTGAAATAAATGTACCAGCATAGAGTGAGGCATACTCATTTAGTTCTCAATCTAGAAGACTCTGGAAGACTGTATTTTTCATTAGTCCCTTTCAGAACCCCTTGTTCACATGTGCAAAGCATCCACACAGCACTCAGAACAAGAAAACAAGTCAAGTAAGACAATTAATATAAACTATGAATGACTTACTGTTTGTAGCTAATAACTGCTTTCAGGTAGTAGACTGGTAGTAATGAGGAATGCACACGCAGCCTAGAGAGTTGGGCTGGAGGGCTGGCTGCTTTTTCTTTTATAGAAAAGCTCTGATGAAAGAGAAAACAAATTAGTTACTTGTCAGCAATATTTATAGTAATATTTATTACCAGCCTTAATACCACTTATTGGGCATAGATAACAAATTCACTTTCTCTTTTGTCCAGGCAATAGCTTTTAAGAGAGGAAGAAAAACCGGATTTCTCATCTGGTCTCCCTTCCTATCCAGATGCTGCTCTTTCCCAAAGCATGAGAGCTATGTCAGTTGTTTCAAGAACAGAGACCATTTCCCACTGCACACTTGTCCTATAGTGCTATGATAGTGCTATGATTCCACTTTGACTACTGTGACTGCATCCTATGGAATCCTGGGATGGATAGCATAATGAAGTACTAGAGCTCTCTGGTTGACGTTTCTAAATATTCAAGACCTCTTCCATAAAATCAAAGGGAAATCTGAACCTCCTAGAGGGGGGATGCTCTACAATCATAAAAAGGGCATAATGAACAACCAAGATGAAATAAAAAGTCAATGGAAGGAATACAGATAAGAGATATATAAAAGAAATGAAATGATGAATGACAGATGGGAAGAAGAATCACATGAAGATGAACCCCAACTTTGGGGAGTGAAGTGAAAGATCCTTCAAGCAACTGAGAAGAAAAATCACCAGGAACAGTTGACAAACCTATAGAACTAGTACAATCCACAGAGACAGAATCAACTTTAGTTCTAACTTGAATTTGTCAACTGATATAGAAATAAAAACAATGGGCCACAGATTGGAAATGAGCGATATAAATTCCCATCCACAAAAAAGGAGACACAAAAGATTGCAGTAACTATAGGACAATTGCACTGATTTCCCACACAAGCAAAGTCATGCTCAAAATACTGCCGCAAGGAAGGAGAAATACCAGAGGTGCAAGCTGTGTTTTTGAAAGGAAAAGGCATTAGGGATCACATTGCAAACACACACAGTATAATGGAAAGCACCAGATAATTCCAAGAAAAAGAAATCAACGTGTAAATAGGCTGAAGCCATGGAAGTTACAGTGGAATCATAATGCTATAACTGTTTGTTGTGAAAGGGCTGTAGAACTGTTGTGTTGTTTTAAACAACTAAATCAGAACCAGCTGTTCCTCCCCCATTAGCACCTACCTGTATATCTTTCTGGCTGGGGAGGAGCTATAAAGCACACCCAGCCCCTGGCAATGGGTCAGTTCCTGTGGAGTGATGCCAATGGTGGTGGCAACCTTTTCAGAGAAACACAGGCGGTTTACAGACTGCCTCTTTGGAGCGGCCCATTCCTGCCCCTTTCCCCGCCGGATCGAGGCCTCAGCTTTGCGTTGCTGGTGCAGCCATGTAAAGGTTGCGCCCAGCGATGCAAAGTTGGAAGGAGCTCCATTTCAGAGCTTCTTCCGGTGCCGTGGAAAGGGCGCCTCAGGCGCCCTCACGCAGCACCAGGACGTCACTTCCGCGCTGCTCCATTTGGAGGCAGCGCAGTCGTGACGTCCCAATGATGGCACCTATGTAGAATGGATGCCGCCATTTTGTACATACTAGGTACGTACTAGGATTAGGGTGTCTGGAAGGGACGCCCTTTCCTAACCCTAGTACGTACCTAGTACGTACTTTGCGCACACCTGGAACGCACCACAGACCATGGGTGAGAGGAAAGGTCTGGTGAGACAGTGTAACCCACAGTTGAATGTTTAGTCCATCTCCAGAACCTCTGTGTGAAAGGCAGTGACTGGAGTGAAGAAATAGGATTATTTTCAGGAGGGAGCAAAGTCAGGGTGAGCTGTTAGCCATGGACTATTTGGACTTGGACTTCTGGAAGGGTCACTCCCTGTTTTGGTTACAGCTGCCACGGGTTGTTGGAAGGTGAGACAGTGTCCATCTGGCATTGGTAACATACAGGGGTCCCCTTATGAGATGCGGGGGAGGCTGAACAATGTTGATCAAGTGGACTAAACATCTTTCTGGCACTCTCCATAACAGAGGATATGTGTTAATAATCCAAGTCAGGGAGATTCCCTCCTATAATCCCATTGATCTGGCACCTGGGCAGAGTTACAGGCTCATTGATCAACAAGTGGGTTGGTTGATGCCTGGACCCATGAGTTTATTAACCCTACTTACACCTGTAAACAATAACATTGTTAAGTCGAAGGCTTTCATGGTTGGCATCCATAGTTTTTTTGTGGGTTTTTAGGGCTAAGTGGCCATGTTCCAGAAAAGTTTCTTCCTGACGTTCTTCTGAAGATGCCAGCCACAGATGTTGGCAAAACGTCAGGAAGAAACATTTCTGTAACATGGCCACATAACCCAAAAAACCCACAAATCACTAATAACACTGTTGCCGATTTCTTTCTCCACTAATTTGGTTTGTGTGGTTATTGGTGTAGAGCAATATCGCCCTTGGGCAAGCAAGCCATCTTGAGCATACTGTGATGTTGTTTGGCCATAGGTGCCTTGGTTTTCATCTGTGAAATACATGTTGACTCACCATTCAATATTTTTTAATTGATCTACTCTAATTGGGATTTACAGGATTAAAAGGATTAAGCCCTATAAATGTAGATTGTAAGAGGTAATTGTGAATGAGGCTATGATAATTCTGCTAAAATAGAAATCAAAGTATCAGGAGAGGATATTAAACACTAGGGAACTTCATGGAGACCGTGAGTCTTCTACAGCAGTATGGGGCTAGATATACTTGATGAAAACTTTACAACAAATTAAGCCCCAACAAAATTGTCTATTTTGGTCCCAAAATAGTGAATCTGACTCTTGAAATTATGTTCGTCAACCATTCCTGGCTGCCAGCCCAGTTTACTTTTGGGAGGCAAAATTCATCTGAGTCTACAGATGGAAAAGAGTCTTTGGCAGCAGAATTTACAATGTTCAATAACTCTTATCCATCCTCACAGCAACGGCTTTTTTCTAAACACATGATTTACAAGAAATGAAATCTTACACTGAGAAGCTAGATCTTGTTTCTTGTAAATCATTTGTTTGATCAGAGTATGCTTAGGAAGGGGGGATGAGAGGTTGAACAGATAGAAAACAAAGCTGTAAAGTTTTTTCCAATCAATCAGGAAAATGCTTTGTGTTCAGATTTTCTTCTTGATATATTGCCACATACATGCCATTTCACACACTCTTTGTCCTTCAGCAGCTCTCTCCCATTTACAGTTCAATGTATGGAAAGCCTGGAATATCAGAACACTCTGGCTAATGCCCGGATGTGGATCTTCACAATTCACTAACAGAGGGCCCAAACAGACAGGCCAAAATAAAGCTGCTTCAGGTTACTTTGGAGGTACGCTGTTTAAATGACACATGCGTCCTAAGAGGCTGGAAGCTGCGCCAAAGCCAAGCTCAGTTCTAAGGACTGGAGCGCACCTTTGGTGCAGCTTCTGGCCGCTTAGGTTGCATGTGTCATTTAAACAGTATACCTCCAAAGTGACCATAAGCAGCTTTATTTTGGCCTGTCTGTTCAGGCCCCAAGTTTAATTGCATTTTTGCTACAGATTCATAAAGTTAGAAAATCTCAGCCAGGGTTTTTACAATAAGGCTAAAAACTTCCACAGTGCAGAAGTTAGCATAACATATATACCAGTTATATACTAGTTCAGGAAACCAACCTTTTTACCCTTAGGAACCCCCTCCTTTTATATCTACATGCAGATGTTGCCCTCCCCCATTCAGTGCAGTATAAGAATAACAATATTTTGTTTATTTACTATGTGTAGTGAGCAGGCTATCATTTGGTATTTAGAAAACTGAACAAACTGCAATCATTTGCTTAATTGGCATAATTAATGTTACTAAAGACAGCCAATGGCATTATGTATGTCTGTACATGCCTCTATCAACTTATGGTGAAGGCGAGGAAGATTCGGGGTGGTTTGGCCACTTCCTTCCTCTGAAATCTAGCCTACAGCATGTGGTATTTATTGGTGATCTCCCATCCATGTACTAACCTAGGATGTGCCTGCTTAGCTTCTAGGATCAAATGGGATCTGGTGCCTTTAGGTTATTTAGGCCCAATGGCATGATGCAGGGCAATAAAGTCTCAGAGTTGTGGAGTTGTTAGCAGATACGCAGCTACCTGTTACATGCCCAGTAACCCAATTTGCATTGGCTGCTCAGAAATTGCATGCTCACTTTATTAAGGAACATACTATAATGTAGATATGGATCTCACACTTTTGATTTGTTAGAATAGTTTTAAAATTATGTATAACTCTTTTAAAACTACTATTTTTAGTGTTGTATATATTGAATTCTGCAAAGGCCATTGGCTATACAGTCGCCCCTCCCTTTTCATGGGGATCCATTCCAGACCCAACTGCAAAAATGGAAACTTGTGTATACGTATTCAAGCCCCATTGGCTTGAATGGGTGCACGTTCCTGTGTGCAGTCCTATGTGCGTGCCATGAGTGCATGCACCATTTTAGCCAATGGGTCTCACCCCTCCATCAGTAATTGAGACCACAGACTTGAAGTCCATGAAAACAGAGGGGCGACTGTATACACAATAAAGCTGACTACAAGTCTCAGACCCCAGGAAGTCCAGCTCAGCAACCTGATATTCCTCCCCACATTTTACCAGGCATTTTCCTCAAGCATTCAACCATGCTTTGGGATGGCTGAGCTTAATTTTTGTCAGGGGCAGGCAACCTTTTTCAGCTGGGGGCCGGGTTGCTGTCCCTCAGACAACAAAGGGGGGGCAAAGTGGGGGGAGCTTCCACCCTCTGGGGGCGGGGCTTTCTCTGCTCCCTTTCCCGATCTCCAGCTGTCTGAGAGACAGCTAGAAGTGGGGGGGGG
>NC_056523.1:224501470-224501916 GCF_019175285.1 Sceloporus undulatus
GAGGCGTGTGCCTGCCCTCTCCTCCTTGGCCCCTTCCTTTGGCCAAATGGGCTCCAAGGGGCCCTTTCGGCTGAAGGGGATGGCCGAAACCACTCTCATTGTTAAAGCAGACCTTTTAGCATTAAAAGCACTGAAAATACACAGAAATGCACTTTGGAAAGTCACACTGTCTCACCTGCAGAAAGAGTGCATGTCATCTTCCTACTCCTCCTCTTACTCCTTCCTTCCTACCTCCTCCTCCTCTTCTTCCTCCCTCCTCCTCCTCCTCCTCTTCCCCTGCGGACCCCCGCCTCCTTCTCCCCAGGCCCACGGCTGTGCAGCAACCATGGGCTTGGGGAGAGGGCCGAGGGGGACCCCTGCCTCCTTCTCCCCAGGCCCGCGGCTGTTTAGCAACTGCATGCTTGGGGAGAAGGACGAGGGGGACCCCGCCTCCTTCTGCCCAGGCC
>NC_056523.1:224502016-224503623 GCF_019175285.1 Sceloporus undulatus
GGCCCCACTGCCTCTCCCCGCCCTGTGGGAGGGCCAAGGCTTCCCCACAGGGCGGGGGGGAAGGAGAGTGCTGCCGGCCCCAGCGCTTTCCCGCGCCCCTCAGGGAGGGCAGAGGCCGTCCCAGAGGGGCGGGGAAGGAGTGCGCCGCCAGCAGCAATTGGTGGCAGGGCCGGCCTGGGGCCGCTCCTACGGTGCCCGCGGGCCGGATCAGGCCCGCGGGGCGTAGGTTGCCAACCCCTGATTTTTGTTCTGAGAAAGACACATAATATATATACTGACTCATTTTCTCTTGTTTTATCTTTGGGCAAATAGGTATTGCAAGTTTTTGTTGCATTTCAAAACCTTTTGGAAGAAATGGAAACAGAGGAAGGGAAAGAAAAGCCACTTTCTAATTATCAGATCTCTCTCTTTTTGTATGTGTGTGAGAGAGAAATGCTTCCAAAGAAACACAGAAAGACTGTGGTACTGGATCCAGAATTCATCCTGTTGATTTATTAAAGATTAGACACGCTGCTAGCCTTCACAGGAACAACAGAAATCATTTCTGAAAGAGGGGAACACCTCTCACAGTACAAAGGTCAGGGAATGTAGTGATGTATTGAATGAGATTGCTTGGAAAAGGGGTTGAGTGTTGTCAACAGCTCTTCCTATTTCCTCACTGTCAGCAAATACAGAATAACTAAGTGAACAACAGAGGGAGGGACATTTGATCTACTTCAAATTTGTACAGAGAATAGAATCAAGCTTTTCTTGGCACAGTTTTTGTATTGTTTGGAATTATGGTGTCCATAAGAAGTTCCAGATCCTGGAAGCAGTCACCAAGATGGCTTTCTCCCATGTTCTAACAATAGGTACATGTGAGGTTGCTGCGACAGTCAGGGCCCTGTGGGAGGTCTCAGCAAATGATGGAAGCATTTTGCACCTGGGTGCAGGACATAACCAGATGTGTGTCCATTCCCCTTGCCTGCATTCTCCACTAGGTACAGAAGTTATTAATGTTTGCTGCTAAATGGACTTTTTCTCCTCTCGCACCAGAGCTTCAGTCAGAACACTGTGTGTGTCATTGGCACCATCGGATACAAACTTCTTTAGCAGGAAATAGGTGGAACAAAGTGAAATTCCTCCTGACAGTAGGCATCCAAGGAATGGGAAATGTTGCCGGTAGTAATAGTCTCCTATTATCATCATCACTCTCATCAATTCTGTCAAGCTCCATAAATTCACAGAATTGAGTGTCATGGGCTTCATCGCTGCTTTAAAGGTTGTCGCTGTCTTTCCAACCATCTGAGCAAGAGCTGTGAGGGATTGATCATCTAGACCAAATTTATGGTAGCACCAGGAGTGAACCTTCATGGCTGGAAAGAAGGAGAGCCCTGGGATTGGGATAAGAACAATAAACCACAACCAAAAGGCTCTGGTCAATATTTGTCTATTCATAGCAGTTTTCTTTTTGTCTAGGACTGGCAAGTAGATGCTAGGCAAACTGAGCAGAAAGGCTTGCCTCTTCAGCTTCAGGAGATCGTTCTTCAGCTTTCCCCGCAGCAGAGGGAAATCAAAGCGGCTGGTTTCATAATTGGAGACTAGAAAAACCTTTGGATTGCTCACTC
>NC_056523.1:224518623-224526933 GCF_019175285.1 Sceloporus undulatus
CTTGGAACGTTTTCATCACGTTTCAGCTCTCTGGGAACACATTCATAACACATTCAAATCCGTTCCCTCCTGGAACACATTTGGAACACATTTAAGCGTTCTGAGAACCCGATTGGAACACATACGTGCGGTATACTCAAATGCGTTCCGTTCTCATCACGTGATCAGAACGTTCTCAGAACCCAGTGCGATAATCTCCCAAATCACTGGATTAATTGTTGAATTACCACTCAATGGACTTAGCTTTATAATAACTGCACTATTTTATTGATGTATTCTTAAAATGTATTTTATTCTGATGTATCTGTTTTAACTGGTTGTAATCCCACCTCAATCCATTCAGGAGAGGCGGGAAATGTAAATAAACCATTATTATTATTATTATTATTATTATTATTATTATTGGGAATTTGTTATGGCAATGTCAATATGTGGAGATTAACGTTTTCATGGCCAGCATACATAATAATAATAATAATAATAATAATAATAATAATAATAATAATAATAATATGTTTTATTTATATACCGCTTTTCCTGGGAGATCAAAGCGGTTTCCAAGTTCAAAGGGAATATACATTTTAAACATGTTACAATACAATATACAGTCAAGAATACTGTCTTCAGGCCAGCCTGTTCTCTCCCTCACAGGCCCCAGGATGACAGTTACGAAGGGATTTTTTGTGGGATTTTTGGGCTATGTTTTTTGTGGGATTTTTGGGCTATGTGACCATGTTCTAGAAGAGTTTATTCCTGACGTTTCGCCAGCATCTGTGGCTATGGGCATCTTCAGAGTATGCTGTCCTGGGAAAGAGTTGGGTATATATATTCTGTGTGATCTTGGGAAGGGATTTGCATCAATGTTCTTGGTGTTAAGTGATTTTCTGCTAAAAGGTTTTTCAACTCTATCCTGTCACTCCCTTTCCATCTGGGGCTTGCCAAGACTATGGGAGAGAGGAGATGATATGAATAGTGCCTCTGTATTTCATAATCATAGCAATAATAATACAAAACCGAGATAATCTAGCAGTTCAGCTAATTTATATGTAACATGTTTAGAAGCTGCATATAGAAGATGTAAATCAGGCAAATAAAGCCAAAAGTTTCTACATATGATGTTCCGTCATCCTAACTCCTTTCAGTAAAGCTATATTATGATCTTGATGGTCATTCTAAAATAATTTGCTTAATTTCTTTTTTCACATTCTTGTACACATTAATGATTTCTTTCCTAATTTTCTTATGTAATTGTTTCACTGTGTCATTACAGTCAATATGACCTGTGCATTGAATTTTACATATGAATAAACCATTTCATCTTCAGTCACATTCTTGAGTGTGTACTCCTTCTGCCTGTCTCTTCTTTAACAAGTGGAGTATCATTTTGAAAATTTGGAACTGTATATGAGGACACTTTCAGGATGATGTTTCTCTTACATCCACCGTAACCAAAACTCAACTCTTGCTTGAAGGCTAGGCACACCCAGAGGTCTTCAGGGTTGTGCAGACTGGCATAAAGATCAGTTCCAGATATTTCTGCGGCTGTTGATGCCACATTTTTACAAAAGTATATGGTTAGCGTGTACAAGACCTTTGGACTAGATACTAACTCACTAGCTTTGTTGGCTAGGTACATAAATAAGCCTGTGGAAGAGCTGAACGCTCATATGCAAGTCTCATCGGCAAAAGAAAGAACACAGATAAACAATATTATAAGGAAATTTATCTATTTGGGGGGGGGGGCACATATCTTTCTCGCACTTACACCATCTTTATTAGGTCTTGGAGCTACTAGCTTGGCAAATGCACTGTTTCCATTATAGTTACTTACAGGATGCTCTCAAAGTTCCTAGATGAAGTAGCTGAAGATGCTAAAAGAGTTTCTGAGCAAGCCAGGAAGAGCATATGGCAGTAAATCTTAAGGCATGAATAGACGTTTTTAACAGCGAAAGAGAAATCAAATTGGCCCAGAAATGAACCAGCCTTATGAATATGCTTGTAATTGCTTGCTTTATTTTTGGTGATGAATGTATTTTTGTCCATTTTGAGAGAGACAAAGAGCTGTGCAAAATCGTCAAGGTCTATCCTTTGCCGCTGGGAATCTTGCCCAGTCTCCCTCCAGCTTCTTAAATGTCCCTGGTTTCCCCACACTTCAAAGCCTGCCTTTCCAGCAGTAAGGACTGGAAACCTTGGACTTTGCAGCAATAAGATTGGATCAACAGAATGATCAATTTAAGCAGAGACCATCAAGTTGCTGAATTCTGCAAGGAAAAAGATAGCCCAGCAACACCAACTGCTTTACCTAGAATTAATTCTGGTGTACAAAAGAATGAAAATATGTGAATTAGGAGATATTTCCTACCTACTTTTGGTAGGTGTGTGTGTGTGTGTGTGTGTGTGTGTGTGTGAGAAAGAGAGAGAGAGCGAGAGAGAGAGAGGAAGGTCAACTCATGAAGAAGGGGAGCCATACCTATCTTATTCAGGTGGGAACATATATTACTTCTTTAAGGTTACTAAACAATTTACTATACTTTCGTTTAGGTTATCTTAGGTATAAAATTCAGATAGACTTAAATATATTGGGGAAAGTAATAAAGAATCATGGAAAGATAACTGGGAAATTGTGATTAAGAAAGTGGAAGATAAAATGGGGTATGAAGAAGTAATAAATATAATTAATGGTATTTTCCACATCTCCGATAATGATTGTTAACTTGATTGGAATGTATTTCTTTCAATGCTGTTTTTGGGAAGGGGGAGAAAAGTATATTATGAAATGTGGGTTGTATAACTTGTAATTTGTACTGTGTAATAAAAAATAATTTGAAAAAAAGGTATAAAATTCAGATACCTGATTAACTAATTATCTGATGTTCGGAGAAAAGTACTAATAAATTTGACAATAAAGAACTGCTATAAGAAGACAAAGATCTTAGTTGGTCTCTGTAAGCTGATGGATAAGATCAACCCATGCTAAGACAATTTGTAGTGACCCTAGAAATGGTTTCTTTTTGGGGGGTTGGTGGTATTATGTGTAAAGAACTGAATAGCAAATATGAACTACTTCTTGATATATGATAACAGCAGCAAGAATATTGTTCACTGAAACATGGAAATGGATGGAAGCACTGACAACAGAAGAATGGATGGTTAAGGTTGCAGAGTTAGCCCAAACAGCTAGATTAATGTGAACGTTAAAAAGACAAAGCAATGGATGGCTTCCTAGACATTTGGAAACAATTTATGGGGTTTTAAAGCAATGAGAATACTAATGATGTAATAATGTCTGGGTTTAGTAATTAATAACCCTAGTAAGTTTATTTATTTAGATTTGTAATGGTAATTAATATATCATTTTTTGAGGGGGGTATACTTTTCATTACAGTTTGGAACGAGCGATAAGATTCTTTCGTTTTATAGTCTTAAGTCATTTAGTTAGTTTGTTAGTGTTTAGATAGGAAGCTAGAGTATTAGTTATTTTCTTTTTATTGCCTTCGTTAAGATTTTGGTTTACTATGTTGTTTAATTTTAAGTTAGTCTGAATTTTAGTATACACACACACATACACACACACCTCGTGTGATGTAGAATGTTTGTATAATAATTAATAAAAATATGCATGAAAATAATGATTCAATACTGAGGTGTTTATGTTATCTCCCTCCTGCTCCAGTCATTGCAGTGTGATCAAATACATCGGCCCTAACATCACAATATCTCAGTAGTAGGCATGATCTGTTACTCCAAAAATCATAGATTTTGTACACTTATACACTCCAGTTCTCTTGATTTGGCAGTGACAGTCCTGAGTAATCTGTCGTCCCATCTTTTTAGTGGCTTTAAAATGTCTTGGAATCATAGAATCGTAGAGTTGGAAGAGACCGCAAGGGCCATCCAGTCCAACCCCATTCTGCCATGCAGGAAATCACAATCAAAGCATCCTTGACAGATGGCCATCCAGCCTCTGTTTAAAGACTTCCAAAGAAGGAGATTCCACCATTCTCCAAGGGAGTTTGTTCCTATGAAACAGCCCTGACTGTCAGGAGGTTCCTCCTAATGTTGAGCTGGAATCTCTTTTCCTGGAGCTTGCATCCATTGCTCCGAGGCCTAGTCTCTGGAGCAGTAGAAAGCAAACTTGCTCCCTCCTCAATATGACATCCCTTCAAGTATTTAAACAGGGCTATCATATCACCCCTTAACCTTCTCTTTTCCAAGCTAAACAGAGAGCTGCTAAAAGAGAGAGAGTGTGTGAAATGGCATATGTCTGTTCTATAGAAAACAAGAATAATTTTGGCTTCAGAGGAAAAAAAATGTGGCAATATATCAAGAAGGAAACCTGAACAAAAAGCATCGGCCTGATTGATGGAACAAACTTTACAGCTTTGTTTTCTACCTGTTCAGCCTCTCTGTCCCTCGCTTCCTAAGCATATTCTGCTCAAGCAAATGATTTACAAGAAACAAACTCTAGGATCTTAGTGTAAGTTTCTGTTTCTCGTAAGTCGTGTGTTTAAAAAAAAAGCCGTTGCTGTGAGGATGGATAAGAGTTATTGTACAATGTAAATTCTGCTGCCAAAGATTCTTATCCACCTGTAGACTCAGGTGAACTTTGTCTCCCAAAGTTAAACTGGGCTGGCAGCCAGGATTGCTCGACAAGCACAGTTTCAAAAGACAGATTCACCAGTTGGGGACCAAAATAGACAATTGCACCAGATTTTGTTGGGGCTTATTTTGTTGCAAGGTTTTCGTCAAGTACATCTGGCTCCACACTGCTGTAGAAGGCATATGGTCTCCATGAATGTCCCTAGTGTTGAGCATCCCCTCCTGATACTATGGGTTCTACTTTAGCAGAATTACTATAGCCTCTATCACAATTACCTCTTACAATGTTAGACCTGGTACACACGGGCGCTTTGTGGCGGCAATTTTAGGGTTCAGGAGTGTGCAACCACCGCACGCTCCTGCACACTCCCTGAAACCTAATACATATGGATGCCAGCATCATGGCGGCCTTCCATCCATATGGAAGCCGCCATGATGCCTCTGCCACTGTACAGCAACCAAACGTTACTGGATTAAGTTTCAACTTGTTCACTGTCATCCAGTACATTATTGACAGTAAACATTGGTTTAATACAGAAACAGCTTCCTTGGATGGAGGAAAAGATAGAATTGGGTGTTACCTACATACTGGTGACAGCAGACCCCAAAACTCCAGATGACCTCTCCTAGTAGTTTTCATGTAGATGTTAAGTAACATGGGGTATAAAACAGAACTCTGTGGCACTCCGCAGACTAACACCACTTTCTGAGTTCACCCCTCCAAGAAAGACTGGAATGACTGCATAACAGTGCCTCTAAGTCCCATCTCAAAGAGGCAGCTCAAAAGGCTATCAGGATGGATGGTAATGAAAGCTGCCGATAAGTCCAACACAATACTATGAGGAATAGTAGCAGCTGGATAAGTGTAGAGCCTGATGAAAAATCCTGCTTTCGTCCTGCTGTTTTGGCTGCAGATTCTCTGGGCTGGAAAGCTGCTTCCTGGAGGAAAGTGAAAGCAAATTTGTTATCTATGCCTAATCAGTGGTATAAAGGTTAGTAATAAAGGTTGCAAAAAATGTGGTCAGAAGTGTCGTTAACAAATCACCTATTTGCTTTCTTTTTTATCAGAGCTTTTATATAAAGAGAAAAGTTTTCCTCTCTCAAAAAACTTTCTAGGCTGAGCGAGGATTCTCTAGTTACTATGACTCCTGAAAGAAGTTATTGGCTGTCAACAGTAAGTCATTCTTGGTTTATATCAATAATCTTCTCTGGGTTGCTGTGTGGATGCTTTGCAATCGCATACATAAATAGGCATCTTAGGCCAATATTCTCCCTTCTCATAATCCAAATTATGAAATGAAAATGCCACATGAAGGTTATGTAGGATAAGTTAACCGTTACAATCTTTTTGTTCTTCTTCAGGTCATCTGAATCATCAAGCTAGAGCATCAGTTTTGCTACTACTGCAGCAAATCCAGCAGTTGGGTGAGGGAACAGGGATCGAGATATAACAGCTACAAAAGCAGCCATGGCAGGTAAGTGATGCTGTTGTAGTAAGAATTACCAGAAGGAATAAAATCTGTCTCCAGTAGTCCTGAGATTTGAGGTGCAATTTTATTATGCTGCAGGATGGCTGGGTGCAGAGGTAGAAAGCAGGCTAACAGAGTGGATTAAACATGAAACTCAAAATGGTTATTCATGGCTAAAGCAAGAGAGTGGTTCTCTTTTGAGTCAGTAAAAATGGTGTGTATTGTCCTCCCTTGAGATAGATGATCACTCAAGGAGATCTTAATGATCTTCTGGTCAAGAGACTTATAGTGGCTGACTGTTATGATACATTATCCAACACATCTTCCAGGACAATCCTATGCTTTCTGGAGAAGGGTTCCAGGGCCCATGGGAAACACTCCTCTGGGGTTGGAGACAGAGCTCTGGTCTATGATTCTTTCTTTTCCAGCCCCTGTTGAAAGTTCTGTAGCTCCAGGGCTTGAAAGTATCACCATGAAGGAAAAATTAAACTGGTTAGCATAAACATTGGGATGATTTCATGAAATTAATTTGCTAATACCTTTGACAGTTAAGTTACTAAACTGTTTTAATTAAAATATCATTTAAAATCCCCCCAAACTGGGCAATAACAAGTACATCTGGCTCCACGCTGCTGTAGATGTGGATGGTAATGAAAGCTGCCAATAAGTCCAACACAATACTATGAGGAATAGTAGCAGCTGGATAAGTGTAGAGCCTGATGAAAAATCCTGCTTTTGTCCTGCTGTTTTGGCTGCAGATGCCTTGGGCTATAAAGCTGCTTCCTGGAGGAAAGCGAAAGCAAATGCCTAACCAGTTGTATAAAAGTCAGTAATAAACATTGCCAAAAATGTGGTCAGCAGTATTGTTAACAAACCACCAGTTTGCTTTCATTTTTATCAGAGCTTTTATATAAATAGAAAAGTAACTCTCTCCCCAAAAATTGTCTAGGCTGTGCGAGGATTCCCTAGTTACTATCACTCCTGAAAGAAGTTATTGGCTGTCAACAGTAAGTCATTCTTGGTTTATAGCAATAATCTTTGCTGGGTTGCTGTGTGGATGCTTTGCAATGACAAACATAAATAGGCATCTTGGGCCAATATTCTCCCTTCTCATAATCCAAATTATGAAATGAAAATGCCACTGAGGACTAGATGTATTTTGGATTTTGGAGTTTTGTATATTTATATATGTATAATGGGGTATTTTGGAGATGGGACCCAAGTCCAGCCATTAAATCCATCTTTTGTTTCATATGCATCTCATAGACATAGGCTGAAGGTAATTTAATACACAATGTTTTTAAAATGAGCTGTCAGAAGAATTGTGAGACCACACTAATAATTCAGTAATTTATCTAAACCTTCGGGATCCCCAAGTTTCCTTGAGTTGGGGTCAGACCAGATGCTCTCATGCTCAGTTTTGGATTTTGGAATAATTCAGATTTCAGAAGTCCAGATAAAGGAGACTTAGGACTCTACTCTGTACATTTCTTCTGATCATGAACTCAGGTTTTCAAAACAGTCATTTCTGGATTTTTGCAACAACAAAAAAGAGGAGGGTCTGTGATTCAAAAAGCAAGCAGCTTCCTTCCATGACATGGAACCAAGGGCAGTTAAAGTTGTATCAAACTGGATTATTTTTTCAGTGCAGATACAAACTGAGTCCTTCCTCTGAAGGTGTTTACATCAGATAAATTCAGCTCGATAAAGCAAAGTGCAGCTGCTCAAGCAATGAGCGCAGCCACTTTATTCATGCACAGAGACACTCTGTTCATGCTCGGAGACACATTCATGCTTGGAGACACTCTGTTCATGCTCAGAGACACTCTGTTCATGTTTTGAGACACTGCCTTCCAACTTCTGAGATGAGCTAAGAACCCAGGCTGCATCCACACAACATTTCATTCCCACTTCCAAGAGGGATTTTTAATTCCAAGACATATATTTACACACACACACACACACACACACACACACACACACACACACACTTTTTAATTCCAAGACCTATTTATCTATCTATCTATCTATCTATCTATCTATCTATCTATCTATCTATCTATCATAATTTTAAATTTCAAGACATTATACCTTCCTTTCTTTTTATGAAAAACAAATCCCTTTAAGAGAATCCTATTTTGGGAGAAAGGCAGGATATAAAATCAATCAATAAAAAAAATATAGTGCAATAGTCTATCAGTGCATGGCTTACATTATAAGACTTTATACCTTTATACATTTA
>NC_056523.1:224527033-224532404 GCF_019175285.1 Sceloporus undulatus
GAATTATCTATCTATCTATCTATCTATCTATCTATCTATCTATCTATCTATCTATCATAATTTTAAATTTCAAGACATTATACCTTCCTTTCTTTTTATGAAAAACAAATCCCTTTAAGAGAATCCTATTTTGGGAGAAAGGCAGGATATAAAATCAATCAATAAAAAAAATATAGTGCAATAGTCTATCAGTGCATGGCTTACATTATAAGACTTTATACCTTTATACATTTAAAAACAATTAAAATCACAGTAGGATCAGAGTGCTATAGAATCATGGAAGAGACTCCAGTGGATAACAAGGGCCTACTGTGTGTCCAAAGCTTCAATTAAGTCATTTTGATTTCTAGAGAGAGTTCAGGCTTGATTTTGCTCTCATTCCCACTTGTTTGGCATTTTGATAGCTCCTGATATCTATTAAATTCTGTTCCAGCTCCATTTCAAATCATTGCACATGAGTTGATCAAATGAGTCCCATTATTTTTTGTTTGCTGTTGTTTCCAGTTCATGGCGACCCCCCCCCATGCGAACCTATCATGTGGTTTTCTTGGCAAGATTTGCGCACAGAAATGGTTCAGTACAAAAGAAAAACACACACATTTAAATGTTCCCTTTTCCTTTCTCAGATTAATCCCACCACCACAGACCATCGCCATGGGCATTGCAATATCCAAAGCATGCATCAGAGCAGAACTTGAGAAAATGCAAGCTACTTTAAATGGAGGAAACATCCCAGACGTGGCACATAAAATTCAAGATGACCTGGATTTATTGGAAAATACTGCAGTAAACATTGCTGTCACAGGAATATCAGGTGCTGGCAAATCTTCCCTTGTTAATGCCCTGCGTGATATGACAGATTGCGAAAAGGGTTCAGCTGAGACTGGGGTTACGGAAACAACCAAAAAACCAGAGCCATACCAATATCCCCTGTTCCCAAAAATCACAATATGGGATCTACCAGGAGCTGGAACACAAGATTTTGAAGTAGATAAGTATTTAAAGAAGGTAAATTTTAGCAGCTATGATTATTTTTTCATAGTTTCTGGAGAACGTTTCACTGACAGTGATGTCAAGCTGGCCTGTGAAATCAGGAAAATGGAGAAGAAGTTTTGCTATGTGCGTACCAAAGTCGATAACAGTATAAATTCTGAACAAAGAAAACCAAACTTCAATGAAATGGATATGCTTCAGAAAATAAGAGAATATTGCTGTGAAAACTTGAAGAAAGCAGGAGAGCCCTCCCCAAGAGTTTTTCTTGTGTCAAGATGGGATTTAAGTATGTATGATTTCCCATTGCTTCGAGAGATGTTAGCAAAAGAAGTAGAAGGTGTCAAGAAACTTGTTTTAATAATGGCTTTCCCCGGTTTCTCTGAAGAGATCGTTGCAAAGAAAAAGGCTGCTATGGAAGAGCTTATAAGGAAAGTATCTTTTTTGTCTTGTGCTATTGGGGTGATTCCTGTCCCTGGTCTCTCTCTTGCTTGTGACATTGGCATCTTGGCAATTACAATGAAACGTATCACCAAGGCCTTTGGCTTGGATGAAGATTCCCTCCGTAGATTGGGAAACCGTGTCGACATACCTGTTGCTGAGTTGAAGTCTGCTATCAAACACATCCCAAAAGCCAATGAGATTACCACAGAATTCGTAATTGATTCCTTGCAGAAGTCAATGGTATGGGTAACACTGACAGTGATAGAGCTGGCTCTGGATTTTATACCTGTGTTAGGCTCCCTGGTTGGTGGAGTTGGTTCTTTTGTAACCACATTCTACATGCTGAAGAATTTCCTGGGAGATGTTCTGAAAGATGCCCAGAACGTTCGGGCAATGTTATATTCAAGGGGAAAGAGTCCCAAGTAAGAAACTATTGGTCTGTACAGACAGGCCAAAATAAACTGCTTTGGGTCACTTTGGAGGTATGCTGTTTAAATGACACACACATCTTAAGAGGCCAAAAGCTGCGCCAAAGCTGCGTTCTAGTCCTTAGGACTGGAGCATGGCTTTTGTGCGGCTTCTGCCTCCTTAGGACACATGCATCATTTAAACAGCATACTGAAAAGTGACCTGAAGCAGGTTTATTTTGGCCTGTCTCTATGGGCTCCAAGAAACTCATCTGGACATAGAAAGAAAGACACACAGTGTATTACTAACTTTTACCAAATCAGTCTATTGCTATGCTCTGTCTCTTTCAATGCTGCAACCAGATAAGACACTATTTCTGAATTAGCCTTAACCCTCCCCAATCCATTTTCCACTTCAACTGCTATTAAACTTCAACACTGTAACCCCCCCCCCCCCAAAAAAAAAAGAAAATTGCCCAAGCATGTTGCTTACTTTTGCTGTTTCAGGTGTTTCTTCTCAGCTGCTCAATTCCGTTGCCTTGCTTCTGCCCTCTCATCTCCACTGAAATTACCCTTACTAATATCACTGATGAGTTTTTTAATGCCTTATACAGCTGAGATGTATAAGGTCTCTATGATTCTTCCCTCATGGCTCCTTAAGTCTACCCATCCTTTCCACCACAGAAGCATGCATCTACTTTTCCCTTCTCTCTGGCAGTGCTTCTGAGATATGTTCTTGGATTTTAGCACTTTGTCATCATCTCCCTACATGATGCCCTTGGGATATTTCACCTTATCATTCACTAGCACCAATATGCTGATGATGTCCATCTCTACATCTCTACTTGGGAACTTTCTTCAGTCTTACAAGTCTTCATCACCAACTGCCTGTCTAACAGTTATGTTTGGATCACACATCCCACCATCATGTGAAGCATGGGATGTTCAAGCACAAACATCTTCTCTTTGTTCCGACTGTTTGCTCCGAAGAGAAGGAGAAGAGGATGCGGCGTGTGGGTTCGACTGGCTTAGTTTCATTTATAATTCTACATGATTCAATTATCCCCATTTTCTGACAAAATTTGTTCATCTTCTAAACAGGTGGACTGATGAATGTTTAAGATGATGAAATATAAGATAACAAAATTTGTTTTAATTGCACATTGTTCCTGATTGCTATATTGGCCTAAATTCAATGTCAGCTTTCAACCAGCGCAGATCTGTTAAATCAAACAAACGTGTGTAAATGTTGATTTACCATATTTCCAGTGATTTTATGAGTTTACTTTATTTGGAAATAACAATTAGATTTTTAAAACCGTTATCTCTTGCTTTTTATCATTACCGTTGCTTATACTGTTCAGTTCTTTCTTCTCTGTTCATGTATTATCTTGTGTTTAATTGCTGAATAGCATGATTATTATCCTACAGGCCCTGTATTCAGCCGTATGATTCAATAAACGTCAACCATTTTAGTTACTGGATATACTTGTGTACAAGTGGACCTCATGTATAAACTGAAGGAAGGTTTCAGGATCAATATCATGGATTTTGATATGACCCATGGATAAGTCAAGGGTAAAACTTAGGAGGCTATAACAAAAGATGGAAAGGGGAAAATGCTACGTCCATCCCTCCTTCTGCATACCTCTCCTGACCATCTAACACCGATTCTCAGGTGCTGGAGGAGAGATTTTAACACTGGATTGAGAAGGGAAGCAAGTGGAGTTAAAAGGGGTGTTTCTTTGATGGGAAGAGAAACCATGAAAATTGGACTGGGAACCTCTTACACACAGAGACACACACACAGAGAGAAACATGTGCCTTGAGGCACCAAGAGTGGGGCATCAGACTTGCTTGTATCAGGACCTTTCTAAGTAGTTTTAGTGTATTGACCATATATTAGTCAACCCAGGATTTTAGGGTCAATTTTGGGGCATAAATTTGTTGACTTATAGTCGACTATATATGGTATATCCTTGCATTTGTGTTCTTTGTAACTGGCTGTGTTTCACTGGGGAGTATTTTTGAAGGTGCACATTGGCATTCCTTAGGCATGTCCTGATGCACACTGCGAGTGTCCAAATGCCTATTGGTCCCAATGTGCAACAATGACTTTGAAGATGTAGAAATGTCATGGCAGCCCCTTGCTGGAAATGGATGCTGTGAAACTGCTCAGTTCTATTTCCAACAGATGTAAGTCCACTTAGAAATCAACTTAATTCCAGCCATCATCATCATCATCACTACCAGTGGTGCTTTATAAAGTAAAACAGGAACAGCAAAAAGCCATCAGCCTTGCCAAAGGCCCACAGTCTGGGATATTTAAAAACAGACACATAAAGGAAGGAAGGAAGGAAGGAAGGAAGGAAGGAAGGAAGGAAGGAAGGAAGGAGTAATGCAAATATAACACTGTGAGGCGCACAACATAAGTTTCATTGATGACAGCACCCTGGGCCTTTTCATCCCACTGCTTTATTTATGTGACGTCTCTTTAATATGTCCCACCCCTTTCCGTGTCCAAAACTATGGTAGCGTAGTTTAAGTGTATATAACACACAGGCCAAGGGTATGTTCAAACAGCAGCAGATGTTTGTTTTAACATAGAATTGTAAAATGTAACTTGGACTTGCAATTGTCGACGTGCTTAGTTATTAAAGTACAGGTTCGTTCTGAGTCTCTTTTGTAGACTCTCAAGACTTATACTCTCCCCCCTTTCTCTGGGACCAACACACCCTTTCATGGTCTGCAATGAACTTCTACACCCCTAAAATACTGTTCCCTCAGGAACCCTGGAACTCAGTCCTCCCTTGGACTCTACTGTTCCCTAACTGACCACCAACTTCAACTCTCAGGATGCCGAACCCTAATCGACCCAACCAACTGCCACACCGAATCTTTAAATTCCTGATGGCGAACCTATGGCACGCATGTCAGAGGGTGCACTCAGAGTCCTCTCTGTGGGCACACATGCTGTCGCCTTAGCACAGAGTTTGCCAGAGTTTCTTACTAGAAAGCCAGAGGGATGTGGCACTGTGCAATAAATAAGTGGGGTCTGGGTTGCAGTTTGGGCACTCGGTTTGTAAAAGGTTCACCATCACTGGCTTAGGGTCTCTGGCTTCTGATTGGCTTTTTTGTGAATCAGTTCATCACAAACATACATACAATACAATTGTAAAACACATTATCCAGGCAGAAAATCAAAGACAAAACAAAACAAAACAATGCAACATAACTGACAATATGGCAAACCTATGGCACGCGTGCCAGATGTGGCACTCGGAGCCTTTTCTGTGGGCACACATGATGTCACCCCAGCACAGAGTTTGCCAGAGTTCATTACTAGAAAGCCAAAGGGACATGGCACTTTGCAATACATAAGTGGGGTTTGGGTTGCAGTTTGGGAACTTGGTCTGCAAAAGGTTCACCATCACTGAGCTACACACTTGGTCCTCCATATCCACAGATCCCTTATCGGTCTGCAAATATTTAAATTCCCCAAAGGAAACCTTGATTTTGCCATTTTATCT
>NC_056523.1:224532429-224616755 GCF_019175285.1 Sceloporus undulatus
TTCTTTCCTTTTACCCTCCTCTCACATAAGAAAGATTATTGCATTAGCTTCCCTATAGGGATAGACCTGGGTTGTAACTTTCTTACAGGCAGATCTTTTTGCTTCAACCATCACTGGGCAGTATGCAGTTGGGGGCTCTCTGCATCTTTTCAAGAATGGGAATTACTGTCTCCCATTCTGAAAAGCTGCAGAGCAGAGCCCCTCCAGACACAGGGCCAAAACTATTAAAGCTGCTTCAGGTCACTTTGGGCGGTATGCTGTTTAAAATATGCATGCCGTCCCCCTCCAAGAAGCCAGAAGCCGTTGCCAAAGCACACCCAGTCTTACGGACGGAACTGCAGGCTGGCTCCGGCGCAGTTCTGGCCTCTTAAGATACGTGGCCATTGTTAAACAGCATTCCCTCCAAAGTGACCGCTGAAGCAGCTTTTTATTTTGGCTTTTGTTCTATATGAGCCCATACCTCCGCTGATTCTTCTAGTGATTTTAAGGACTATGCAAGGAAGGAGCGGCCCATAGTTGAAGAGAGATGACCTTCTCTTCTGCCTGCAGCCAGCTATCATTCTCACGTAAATCCAGCACACCCAAACCTAGCTTCTACATGGCTAGAGGGGGTGCTGTGACTATCCTTTGTAATATGTGGGCGGACGGAGAGGTCCAATTACTGATATACTCATAAGTCTAGGAAATTTTAGTCAAAATTGCCCCCCCCCCAAAAAAAAAATAATCATGGCTGTAAATTACCATGGGTCCCTTATAAGTACTCTCCCTTTAATCTTATTTCAAAATGAGCCCTCCCCTGGTAAAGGGCAAAAGATATCTGTACCAGGGAGCCATGGGCACCTCTCTTTTAAAGCTCCATCTGCTTTATTCTGAGCACACAGTTATGCTGGCTTAAATGTTTTGTACCTTGCTTCACTTTTAGATCCTTTGTACATGCCCCATAGGTTTTCCCCTGACTTATCTCCGGGTCATATCAAAATCCACAATTTTGTCCCAAACCTGACCTTGACTTATACATGAGTCGACTGATAGTGAGTATATATGGTACTGCAAATGAATATAGCCACCGAGCGGATTCTGGCCCTCATGCAGTGCTGTGTGTGTTTTTTTCTTGCCCAGGGCTTCCTTCCAATGTGGAAGTTGTGTGAGCTCTCAGAACAGCCACCGAGGCCAGATGAGCCCCAACATCACTTGCCAGGGCACTCCAGTGGACTTGTGCCTCCCAACAAAGAACATGTGCCATGATAACAGTTGCTGAGATATCTCGGTGGGTGAGAAGTGAGGGCAGAGGCTGGCCAAACGTGGCGGCAATTGTTGATTTGAGAATTGCTGCATGGTGGATGATCAGCTGGGCTAAAATAAGATGGTTTTGACCCTGAATGATGCCCATTTTTGCCAGTATTAAATTGTGGACCCCACCCCAACCCTCCGCCCAGAGATAGGGTGGCGAGAGAGGATGATGTATTGTTTGTGTACCTTCAGTTCATTCCCAAATTACGGCGTTTTTTCCTGTTCAAGTGTTGTTCAGAGGAGGTTTTGCTTTTGCCTTCGGAGAGAAATTATAAATTGCCCAAAGGGCTAAATTACTAAAGGCTCCAGATCCTGTCTGATTTGGCAGCTAAGCCGTGCATTGTTCGTTTTGATGGGAGACACCAAGGAAGAACGGCTGCTGTCGGCTATATTTCAGAGGAGGGATTTGGCAATACCACCTCTGATATTCCTGCCTAAGAAAACCCCATCGAATGCATTGGTCTCGTCAGTCAATAGGTGACTTGAAGGTACACACACAGACATAGACACACATATTAGCCATCCTGCGTGTTATCTAAATTACACCACAGCTTATTTCTGAAGGGAAACTTATTTTTCAGTCGGGAGCGGCCTCCTAGGTATAACATTAAAAGCGGGGAACTTTAAATCTTTTTGTGCAGGTCCAAACACACTAGAAACACCAGAGTGCAAATTTCTGCCTCGACCTGGTAAATTATGGACCCCATCCCATCTAATGCTGACCCATTTAACCTACCTTCACTTGTTAGCTCTTGTATCAGTGTGCGACTGCTGTCTTTTGCTGTGACGCATTATTGACATCCTTTTACTGTCTTAATTGAAAACTACATTTGGACCATGGAGTTCCAGTCCTTGTCAGCTCCTGTTTTCAGAGTGGGCGGCTGGGGAAAAACAAGCCAGAGATGAGAGGGACTAAGCCATTTTAAAACCAATCCAGAGGTTTTGAAACCAATAAGAAACCAGGGATTTGGCCTTTTACTGTGCTTTGTGGATGGGAAACAAAATCATAGGTCCCATACCGACAGGCAAAACAAAGCTGCTTCGGTTCACTTGGAGGTATGCTGTTTACATGATGATGCCACACTCGCGTCCCGAAGCTGCCGCCAAAGGCACGAATCCAGTCCCAAGGACCAGATCGCAGCTTTCGTGCCACTTCTGGACTCCTTTAGTATGCATGCATCATGTAAGCGAATTACCTCCAAAAGGGACCAGAAGCCATCAGCTTTTATTTTGGCGGTCTGTTGCTTTTTTTATCGGGCCATGTTTACTTACAGGGGTGGATTTGGTTAACCATAGCAATTTCCACCATTGAAGTCGAAGGTTTTTCCATGGCCGGCATCCATAGGTTTTTTGTTGGGTTTTTGGTGGCTATGTGGCCCTTTCTAGGAGAGTTTCTCCTGACGTTTCGCCAGCATCTGTGAATCTTCTTCTCCTGAATATGCCAACCGCAGATTTGCCCCGGCAACACATTCAGGAAGAAGAAAGAAGAAGAAGAAAACTCTTCTAGACATTTGGCCACATAGGCCCACAAACCACAAAAACGATATATCACATTTGGTTTTTTTTTCATTTGGGACTGTGCCGTGGATTGATGAAATTATCAGTTATGATATTCAGCCTTGATTAGATTGAGGGAGGACTAGGATCTGGGGACTAGAGTTAATATTGATCTCAGCCATGGAAACCCCGTGCTGATTCCACTGGTGATTATCTTGGCAGTTGCTGGAGAACTGTCTCTCAGCCTAGAGCCAATTCATGGCAACCTCCTCCGATAATATCTTGCCATACAAAATACTATGGAGGAGTTACCTTGTTCTTGAAGGCCAATACCGCTACTAGAACTTCCATTCAAATATAGCCGCTTGTGTCTTGGAGGGTGTTTCATTACTTATGCTATAATTCTTTTCTCTCCCTCTTTTTACTCTAGGTGGAAAACAGAACGCTTTCATTGAGAAATTCTTGTTTTGCATACTCTAAATGTCTGCAGTGTTAATGTGTTCACTGTTTGTGGGAGGGAAGAGCTACAGGTCTCTATGTGTGCTGCAAGGATCTGTCCAAACGCCTATTGCAAGTAGGTATATCGATTTGCGACTGGTTTATTTTTCAGCTCTTAATCCGCCTTTTCTTCCCAACAACTCATCTGTAGTCAGAGGTTATAAGATCAAATGTGTTTTTTGGTTTGCTCATTGGCGACTCTGTATTTTTGCCACCATTCCTTTGGATTTCCTTTGCTTCATGGCTATAATGTCGATAATTTACCAGTACCATGGTATTATTTTTGTAATACTATTATGTAATGTGCAATGGACATAACAGTAAACGTGTTGTACAATTTACAGAGGAAAGGAGTAGTCAGACATTGTCGCACATATGGTTCTGACTTTAAGAGAGCTGATTTTGAGTTAACTTGGGGAAATGCTGGGGGTGATCCCGTGATCAGGGGAATACTATAAATGAGGGGTTCAGGATGGATGGGAGTTTTTCAAGAGTGGCTAGAGAAGGCAATTTCAACTGTTCCAGCAGAGGGAAAAATGTGGAGGTTGTCTCAAGAACAGGATGGATGACTAAAGGAACTTTCAATGGAGTAAGTTTTAAAGTGGGGCATGGCATAATGGAAAAAGGGGGAAATAACCAAATTCAAACGATATTGGAGGCATATGTAGGGGTAAAGTCGAGAAAGCTAAGTGGCAGAATGGTCAGCCTTGCTATAGGAGGTTTTAAGAACATTAAAAAGGTCCTTTGGGGTCATGTTGCAACAAAGAAGGAGGAAATGGTTTTAGTTCACTGATGGCAAACTGTCTAAGGGGACAGAGAAAGGAGGTAGAATTACACCTCTTTGCCTTTCTCACAAAAAAATGGGTGTGTCCAGAGTGGGCCACCAAATGGTTGGAAGGGTTGGAACCATTGCCCTTGAGGATGGGGAGTGTTGGTCCGTTTAGCCTGGGGAAAGAGGTTAAGAGTGGATGTTGATAGCCTTGTTTAAATATTTGAAGGGATGTCATATTGAGGGGGAGCAAGCTTTGTTTTTCTGCTGCTCCGAGACTTGAACATGGGAAAACTGATGGATGAAAACTGCAGGAAGAGTTCCACTTTTAAACTTTGGAAGAATTTCCTGCAGTAAGAGCTGTTCGGCGTGAACACACTCCATTGGAATTGGGGAAGTGGGGGGGAGTCTCCTTTCTTTGGAGTGGTTCTTTAAACAGATGGCTGGTGGCATCTGTCGGAGTGCTTTGATTGTGAGTTTTGGATGGAGGAATGGGGTTAGACTGGATGACACTTTGTGGTTCTTTCCAATCTAGATTCTAAAATTTGCAATGTTTAGGTTGATGTTTCTCTATAGTTTTTTCTTTTATCTCCTTTTACACATATCTTGGCTTGGAAATATTTAGCATACAGTTGGCTCTCCATTGTTTGCGACTTTGGCTTTTGTGGATTGGTATTATTCTATGTGCGACTTATGGTCGACACTTCCCTAGGCATTTGTAGGTTTCTTGGATGAATGGCTAAAATCTATCCTGCTGGTCTTGAACATAGGGTTGTGCTGGAGGATCAATGTTCTAGAAGGTTCTCGGTTAGGTTAGTGTAATTTTTTTTTTTTTTGTATTTTTTTTTTTGGGCAGTTTCCCATTTTCACAGGGATCCTGCACCCCTAACTAATGTGACTGTGGATTTGGTCCAGTGCATTTCTTGTTTTTTGCATTACTAGATGCCTCCCAGCCCCTGTGTGAATGAACAACCCTTTCTTCTTTTTTTTCTGTTCAGATTTACCAGTAATGCACGACCCAATGGTAGAGGGTGTCCTGCTGGCTTTGCTTTGTGCAAAAACTGCAAGGCGGAGTTAGGACAGTGAGTTGTTACCGGAAATGTACCCTGATTGATTGTGACAAGCTTGCGTTGGAAATTGAGTGAGTTTCCTATTAAACTTTTCCTCATTTTGTGGGGGTTTGTTTTCCATTTGTTACATCTCTGCACTGAGGCTTTTTTCAGGTATCTTCGTGTGCTTTAGGCCTTTTATCACTTTCAGCTGATATGCCAGTTTGCGGGGCCATTCGATGGAGAGGTTAACTTGTATAGTGGTCCAGTCTGTTCATATCTCAAGGTGGGGGTGTACAATGTGCTCTTTTCTGGGGGGGCTGTACTTGAGGCCGTGTGCAGACCGTTTCATCCAGGCAGCACACCAAAGAATTTCACTAGCTACCTATTTCATAGACTCATAGAGTGAAAGGACCACAAGAGCCATCCAGTCTGACCCTCTGCGATGTGGGAAACTCACCTTGATAGATGGCCTTCTAGCCTCTGTTTAAAGATCATTGCTATTGTGTAGTGATTGATTGTTGGACTATGACTCTGGGGACCAGGATTTAATTCCTAGCCATGAAACCACTTGGGCCAATTCATATTACTCTCAGCGTAGGGGAAGGTAATAGCAAACCTGTTTATGAACAAAGCTTGCCTGAAAAACCCCCAAGATAAGGCATGGCCACAAGTTGGGATGACTTGAAGGCACACAACAACAGCAAGATTTAAGAATCTGGTATTAGTTTAATGTGAGACCTGTTTATCTGATAAAACACCTTCTCTGCTGTAGATCAGTTCATTCATTGAAGTCATCTGGAGGGTCTTTCTGGTAGTGCTCTTGAGTCTCCTCAGCAGTCATTCAGGGCATTTTATGTGGTCAGAATGCTCTTTCTCTTGAAATCTAACACAGCATGTTAAAAGTAGAGACTGGATCCTTGATCACAGATACATTATGCAACGTCACATATACTAGGTATGAAGCAGCTGCACCAAGAAAACCCTGTTGGTGAACTGCGAAGACGCATAACGGGACACTGGCAAGACTGTGTCCCAGTGCACACTGAACTCTATCAATGAACGTCGGCACACTCAAGCCAGTTGTCCCAATGCATATTGTGGACTGATTAGGACATTGCAGTGGGTACAAAAGGCCCTGTTGAACATCTGTCAACTTGCTGGCTTTCCTGTAGTACAAACAGCAGCCCCTTAGTGGATACAAAGTTATGTGTGTCTTTGCAGATGTAAGTACACTCTCTGTGTGTGCACAATTTGTGGGGTATATTTGTTTTTCTGATATGGGCCACTTTGAAATTTGGGGGTTCTGGTTATTTGTAAATTTGTATGTTTGTACATATACTAATATACACCTTTATCTATTTAGACATATAAACACTGGTAAAGATAGCTCAAGAGTAACAGCAACAGTACCTGATGAGGCCTAAACACCTTGAAGGTACTCCATCCCACTCATCTTTGAAACTAAGCAGGGTGAGGGCCTGGTTAGTTCTTGAATGGGTATCATCTCCAAGGAATACAGGTACTGAAGGCTAATTTCTATATTCAGAGGAAAAGGCATTGGCAACTAACTCTGATATCCTTTGCTATGAAACCCTGTTGAAATTCATGGGTCACCATAAGTTGACAAGAGACTTGGTGGCGCATATACATACATGCCTGACCACGTGTAGCTAGGATGTGTAACAAAAGAGATAATGTTTCCACATACAAAATGACTTGCTTTGTGGCAAGGTCTGATTTCATGTCATACAGATTCGCCGAGAGCAGTTTACTGGCATCCGTTGGTTCCACTAACCATCCATCTTCTGTCCAGGTGTAGATGGAAACTTTGAGGACCTGTCATCAAGGGCTGCACCACAAAATCCTTATGTGCTTCGCTAAAACAGGAGAAAAATCCCCCTTTGCTGGGCGAGGTTGAAAAGGTTGAGTGTAATCCGGAGATTTCTAGGGGGTCTCAACCTACTACAAGTTTCATCCTTCTGACCTTCTCTTGGCTCTTGCTGCTGAAGATCTTTGAGTAAAAGGCAACAGCGTGAGAATACATCTACTTTGCATTCAGTGTTGGCTCTTTCACATCAATCCTCCATTTCAACCGCGTGCCGTTTCTGGTTTTTTCTCCGCTTCCTTTAGCCAAAATAAACACCGGCTGAAATCTGAATGTTTGCTTTTGTTTTTAAAAAGTTACTGTTTCATTTTCCTTCAGCTTACATTGCTGGTACAGTTGAGTCTCTCTTATCTGGACTTCTGAAAAAACAAATATTCAACAACAACAACAACACAAACCAGAACTTTTTAAATGGCTTGGCTGACAACATAGCGACAACTTTGCTTTCTGGTGGTCAGTTGTACTGAACTTTGTTTCATGCACACAGATATTTTAAATGATCTTCATTTTTGACACCACTTAACTGGCATGGCTCAATTGCTATGGCATCCTGGGTTTTGTAGCTTTGTGAGATATTGGGTTATCAAAGGGGAGGAATCTCTCTTAAATTCATGAAAAGAAGTGGGGCCAGAACGCATTCACTTTAAGTTGCTAGTTTCGTGCAATTACATGAATACGCATTGCGTTCGAACTGGCTCCCCATTGCCTGAAAATAGCATGCCATTGCCCCGAATTGTTTTGCGTGTGGCAGTCTATCACTGAGTTTATTTCCTGATGTTTCGCCAGCATCTTTGGCTGGCATCTTCAGAGAAAACCTGCTGTGTCTTTGCTACATGGCCAACATTGCTTCCCTGGATATAAAGCGGGCCCTTCATATCTGCTGGATTTGGCTCCAGGACCCCCGTGGTACCAATCCGTGGACACTCAGGTCCATTAAATACCTGGAGGCAAAATGGCTTCCTGTATTTAAGTATGGCAAAGTCAAGGGACTTTATCACACGTGAGGAATTTCTCTTAATTTCGAATGAAAAGAAAGTGGGGCCGGAATGCATTATGGGAATTTGCTAGTTCAGCAAATTTACATGAATGCAAATACATTCGAACTGACTCCCATTGCCCGAAAATAGCATTGCCGTTGCCTGAATTTGCGTTGTGTAGTCTATCACGCATACGTTAAATCCCATGATTGCGTTCGGATTGCCATTGGATTATACTTCCAATTTCCCTTGTCTGATAACGTCCAGGTTTCCTCTTTGAAATGTATGTATTTTTAAAATATTTTTACAAAACGTGGACGCTTGAATCTGTGGATAAAAAAATCAGTGAATAGGAGGGATGACTGTACAATCAGCCCTCTTTACCTGGATTGTTTTATCCGTGGATTAAAATTACATGGTTTGATATTATTCTCCCAAAACTTTAAATTCCAAATAACAACCTTGTTTTCCATTTTATATAAGGGGCACCCCGTTTTGCTCACCTTTGTCTTTAATGGGACTTGCGCATCCATGGATTTGCTTTCCACAGGGTCCTAGAACCAATGAGGTCATTGGGAGGGAAAGGAGAGACCCCCATCTCTTCTCTCTCTCTCTCTCTCTCTTCTTCTTCTATCTCTATAATTTTTCAAATTTCAAAATTTATTATTATTACTATTATCTTTTATTTAGAAATATACATAAGAGATTAAACAGATTGCAAGGTTCAAAAATGTATCTTTCCTGTCACCATCCCTCCATAGATGCACATGGTTTCCTGGTAACAGATTTAAAAGTGTGGAGTTTACAAAATAAAATTTATTTTTTATATGATGTACCTGTAAATCATTTATGCTGGGCTATGACACTGCGATTTCAAGGTATCGTTTTAATTTTGCTAGTGGTTTATGTTTATGTCCCAGCTCTACCATGACATTCAGTGGTATATGGGAATCATGATTTATGAGTAACGTTGTACAATACACACACAACACACACACAACACAGAGTATATATGAATGACTTAGGATTCTGTATGGTGTGGGATGAAGGAAACAGAAATCAATGGTTGTCTGTGTGACACCATGAGATACCACACCAGGTATATATAATACTTGTTGCACTGATCTGAACTGTAGTCTCCAATAGAGTGGGAGTCTCCTTCCTTGGAGGTTTTAAACAGAGGCTGGATGTCCATCTGTCGGGGATGCTTTGATTGAAAGTTCTGCATGGCAGAATGGGGTGGACTGGATGGCCCTTGCGGTCTCTTCCAACTTTAAATTCCTATGTTCTATGATTCTATAAGTCACTCTTCCTCAACAGCCCTGCTCAGGTATTGCAGACTCAGGGCCATTGGCTTCCATAGAATCATAGGTTGGAGAGACCAAGGGGCATCCAGTCCAATCCCATCCTGCATGCGGAATTCTCAATCATAGCTACCAGACAGATGGCCATCGGCCTCTGTTTAACGACTTCAAAGAGGGAGACTCACTACACTCCAAGGAGTTTGTTCCACTGCAAACAGGCCTTACTGTCAGGAAGTTCCTCCTAATATTGAGCTGGAATCTCTTTTCCTTCAACGCTATGTTTCTATTATTTCTAAGTACAGGACACCAGCCTCATTTATATATCTTTCAGCTATTTTTGTTCAGCCGGTGCCGCCTCCTGTAGCTGTTAGTACCATTGGTTATATGGTGTGAATTTGTGCTTTTATACTTATGGTTTTTCTCCTTACTCCCTGCCCAACTCCTCCTTCTTCCAGGAGTACAGATCAGGCTGCTGCCTCTACACCCTCTACACTGATTTCCGCAAAGATCTGAAATGAAAGTGGATCCACCAGCCCAAAGGTTACAAGGCCAATTTCTGAGCTGGAAGCTGCTGTTAGTATGGAGCACTGACACCAGTACAACATGCCCTCCAGTGCCAAGAAGTGCATCATGCTTCAGATGCTTCATCTTTTTCTAAGGAGGGAGGAATGTGTGAGGGGACACTTAGATGGTTTCTCCCTTCTTAGTGTCATGGGATTGCATTTACCCGGTGCAGTAACTCATGGTGTCACCCTGCATTGACCTTCTCTTATGCCATACCATACAGAATCCTTAGTAACCTTTTTGTACTAATGCAAAGCTATAGCCATGTTAGTCTGTAGAATCCGTATGTGGGAGACCTGTAGTACCTTGGAGACTAACTGAAAGAAAGAATTGGCAGCATAAGCTTCCGTAGGTTTCAGAACAACATGGTGAGGTGGGCCCCTGCCATCCCAGGGACTGTATCTCTCTGTCCCAACTTGCCGTCAGACTGTCCTTGTAATGTATCGCTATGGGTCCTGATGTCTCACAGTGCTCTGTATCAACATGGAGAACTGTGGGACCACCAGGACTCCTGCAATACTTACTAGGGCCCTTATTCATTGCTTATTCATTGTTCACATGCCATGCCATGCCATGCCCAGGAATTCCTTTTCCAAGGAAATTTTCCTGGATGGGATGGCCATTTCCAGTGAAGCCATGCGGCTCTCTCCCTTCTATAAAAAAGACACAGGAACTTTGTATGCTCTAGTTACATATGACAGGAGTACCCAGGAAAATACACAATCAGGGGTCCTTGGTATCCATATGGGGTTTGGTTCCAGGATCCCTTGTGAATACATGTTTTTACCTAAAATATAAAATAAAAATGTAACAATACAATTATTAATGCAACAATACAAGATATCTGTTTTATTAACCAAATAATTTTAATATAAGAAATACATTAATGCATTACAAATATGATATTTAAATAAAAAACACATGCCTGGTTTCAAAGCGGTTAGGGCTTCTAGAGGAGAAAGTGTTCTGCCTGTTGCATGCCGGTATAAAATATTATTATTATTATTTTATTATTATTATTATTATTTAAAATACAAAGCAAAACACAGTCCTGTTCATTTCCAGCATTTTGTTAGTGTGGAACCAATTTAAACTAAATGTTGAGTTTTCAAGAAGCTCCAGGCATGCACCTAGGCGTTTTGCTATGAGCAGACATAAGGAAACAGCAATAATTTTCCATTGCTAGTAACTGCTAAACATAGAAGCTTGCACAAAATCAATCTGGGTCATGTTGAGCTGGACAAAATAGGAGACAAACTGTTGGTGGTCCACTCTGAGGCGGGATGGCTCAATGGAAAGGGGTGGGTGTGATGGACCAGCAGGGCATGTAAAGAGGGGTCTGGCTGTCAGCCACCCCAAAGAAGTATGAGTTCAAGGCAGGTGCTGGCCACAGATGGACATTTCACAAACAAAAACTGTGGACATTTAACTGAAAATCAGAGTGTGGTCAAGATGGCAAAAGTGTGGAAGAACAGACAAGCTAGCAGTTTGCTTTTGCCTGAGCCGACAGGGAAGGGCAAGATTTCATTCCCTCCTCTCCCCTTCCTTCCTGTTGAATTAATTGAGTGGCGCTACTTTGCTCTTTGAAAGCAGTTTGTAGCAATTGAGGTGGGATGGCAGGGATCTGGATAACCTTGAGGGTTTGACACAGTATATCTTCCAGCCCTTAAGAGAGGAGGGGGTAAATTGTGGCCCTGGGGCTCCATGCCCATCCCTGGATGTTTTTAATGCCCTCAACACCCCAAATATCCAGGATTGCCCTTGAGATACCAAAATTTGTGTGTGTGAACTATCTCTCCAGAAAATCAAGAGCAGCCATTTGGCTTTTAAATAGGCTGCAGCCTTCCACCACCAGCATAAAAATGCCTGTTTATCAAAACCAAAAATGGACTGAGAGCCTCTTCTGATTTGGGTCCCCCCCCCTTTTACTTTGGATAATTTTGGATTGTCTATGAGGCCCCCGGATGGTCTCAGGGCAGTAAATTGACCCCAAGATCTACCACAGTCTCCCACCCCTGCCATAATTCAATGATATAGCCATGTTGGCCTGTAGAATCAGTATGCAGAGAGTTCTTGCAGCACCTTTGAGACTAACTGAAAGGAAGAAGTTGGTAGCACGAGCTTTCATAGACTTAAGTCTACTTCCTCAGATGCATTTGGATCTTGGAGGAAGTAGACTTAAGTCTAGGAAAGCTCATGCTGCCAACATCTTTCTTTCAATTAGTCTCAAAGGTGTTACAAGATCTCTCTTCTTAAGTCAGCCATGCAGAAGAGGAGGAAGGATCAGACTAGCAGCAATTCTATGAGTTAGCTGCCCTGGTGTGATGGACAGTAAGATGCTTTGGCCCTGGTGGTTCCTACAGCAGATAGGTTCAAGGCATTTTGGGATCTGAGGTAGAAAGACCAAACGGCTTCTCCCTCTCCTCTTCCACTAGAATCATAGAGCTGGAAGAGATCTCAAGGGCCATCCAATCCAACCCCTTCTGCCATGCAGGAAGACACAACCCAAGCCCGCCCTGTGACAGATGGCCATCCAGCCTCCATTTAAAAACCTCCAAAGAAGGAGACTCCACCACCCTCCATGGGAGTGTCTCCTAGTGTCATTACTAATTACTGTGAGGGGCACCAGGAATTTTTCTTATGCTGGCTAGCCTCCCTGATAATGGAGATGCACAAGAGTGCAGATAGGGATTTGTTTCAGTGGTTCAGATTCTGAGATGCTAAGTGTGAAGTCTGAGGACTAAGGAGTTGTGCCCGACAGACACAGCAGAGACCAGAATCCAGCTGAAGAATAGTGGTATCCAGTTGTGCTTGCAAAAGATGGCAGGTGGCCATCCAGAAGAAAGAACCTGGTTGTGTCTGGTGGCTCAGAGTGGAAACTGAAGGCACTCAGGTGAATGTATATGAAGCTGTTGCATTCATAAGAACCATGATGATCCACTGATGTTCATGACAAATGGTAATGCAATGTTCCTCTTTATGCTATGTGTCAACAGCCTACTTTTGTAGGGGGTGTCCTTTTCCTATGAGTGAAATGAGTAATGCTTTTAAGTAAATTAGTTAATGGCATGAGTAGGGGGAGTGATTGCTAACAACTCTTACTCTAAATGGAAAATATTCTGCATCCATGATTCCAGCCACCCAACCTGACATTTTGTTCCATCCTGGATGCTTCCACACTAGACTTTTAAGACCGGAACAGACATAACCAATTCAGCTGGTTTTGATAGATAATCCAGACATCAACCCAGTTAATTCAAATGTTTCTTGCATTCTCCTGGTTTTTTTTCTCAGATCCCATAGGTGACTGGTGGTGTTTCCCCCCCTCATCTTAATATTCAATTGCAGTTCCGGCCTGCCCAGTGGATTGTAACTCCGTCGGGAATGCTTTGATTGTGAGTTCCTGCATGGCAGAATGGGGTTGGACTGGATGACTTGTGATCTCTTCCAACTCTAGGATTCTATGGCCTGTTACAGACAGCCAAAATAAAGCTGCTTTGAGTCACTTTGGAGGTATGATGTTTCAATGATGCTTGCGTCCTAAGAGTCCAGAAGCCACACCAAAGCCACGCTTCAGTCTGGAGCATGGCTTTGGTGTGACTTCTGGACTCTTAGGACGCATGCATCATTGAAACACCATACCTCCACTGTGACTTGAAGCAGCTTTATTTTGGCTGTCTGTAACAGGCCAATGATTCTAAGAAACTGTTTGGTCAAGTTGAAAGGCAAGAAGGAAGCTCTAAATAAAGTGCATGAGAATCTTTTATAGTAGGAGTAGGACTTAAGCCTTCAAAGTCTGTACCACCCCTAACTTGTTATTTTCTTCTTCTTCTTCTTCTTCTTATTATTATTATATCTTTTCAGCAATGACAAAAATAAAATATCCCAACTGCTGTAACTCCAAAATAAATAAATCAGTAATTAGAGGCCTCTCTCTTTATAGTGAAAAGGCAACAGGAAACAACCAACTAGTTGCCCTGAAAGGAAGAAACATATAGAGGAGATGACTAACCTTGCATCCACACTGCAGAAATAATCCGGTTTGACCCTACTTTAACTGCTCTGGCTCCATGCTAAGGAATTCTGGGGATCATATTTTGTTGTGGCACAAGACTTTGGTGCCACAACAAAATACGATCCCCAGAATTTCATAGCATGGAGCTATGGCAATTAAAGTAGGGTCAAACCGGATTATTTCTGCCGTGTAGATGCAGCCTAATTGAAAGGATAATTGCAGGGAGATGCAGGATAGGACCTGGTCACCTCTGAGCAAACATAAATGGGATCTCGCATTATCAGATTAGACAAGCATTACCAGATTTTTATGAGGACATTGTACTGTACTAAGATCTGTGCAGAATCACCCATTTAATTATCTTTCCAGGCGACTGAAGAAAAGCAATGCTGAGCAGTGCCCAAGGGCATTAATGTGAAAGCAGTTCATAAGAAAGAGGCTAAAACTCTGAAAAATCAGGTCAAGTCCTGAGGCTTGCTAGCCCTGTCCTGGTGAATGATATGTCTCCTGGGTCAGAATGGTCTCTCACTGCCAAGCAGTCTCAAGGGCAGCCCTCTTTCAGTAACCAACAAAGGATAATGAAATGTTGGTTAAAATAATATTTGCCATGATGCAGGAGATAGCAATAAGTCTGTACCCATTTGAAGGCAGGATTTTCACACAAAATAACATCAACAAGCAAGTGTTGAAGGTTTTGACAGGAAACCTAACCAATAATAACATTTGTGATGCCAATTCCAGTGTTCTATGATATGGAAAAATAAGTGATGATGTCACACACAAATAGTTCACATGTTCAAGAGGAAAATATTCATTAGCAGTGCAGAGAACAACTCTAACTGGTTAAACCTATTCACCTTATAGTTTATGTATTGATTTGACAGCTAACTTGAGAGAAATATAACTGCTACAGATTTTGCCAATGCCAGGTAAAAAAAAAAGGTCACCACCTGAAGTTGAAGATGATGGTTATGAACCAGTGAGGTACCCAAAAGATAATGCTAGTGAGATGCCAGTGACAAGAACTGTCTGATTCATAAGTCATTTTGGTTTGACTGAGATACAGCTTTGTGACTTTAAACAGTTTTCAAGGAAAATCTTGCAGAACTATTTTTCAGCTTCTGGAGAGACTTTCAAAAATAGTTTTGTCCCTCAGAAAAATATGGGAGAGTGATGTGGGAGACCTACTATAACTTCTGTACTGGTTTACTGTTCTCCTACAGAGGAGGATAGCTTAAGATTAATATAAATCAATAATTTATTGATTTGCAGGATCAAGATTGCCCACAATGATGGGCAGAATATAAAACTAAAATGTAAATTTTCAATGTAATACATATTTTCACTGTAAATATTTGCCTTATGAAACAGCAAAGAAGTAGTCAACAATAAATTACTTATCCTAGACTGGTTTACTCCATAAAAATGTAGTATCCAGTTAAGTATTAAAATCCTGACACTCCAATTCAAACTTCAGCAAAATGATATAGGACGTTTTCACACAAAGGAAATTGGAAGATTATCCCAGGGGCAATGAGGAGTCGATGATGGGGTTAAACATCATTTCACATGAGATTATCAAACCAATGGTGAACACAATCCACAGTCATTCATGGGTTTAACATTAATACGCATGAACTTTTCAAACGAGATCGAAGGGAATCCAGTGCTGATCCAGACGCAATGGGGTGTCAAGCCAAAAATGAGTAAATTCGGTACATTATCAAAGTTACAAGTCCTGTTGCAATGCGAATTTATACTCAATTCACATGTGGCTTGTTGTGAAATGTATTTCTGGATCACCCCTGGATTCCCTTCGACTACCATGATCCTCCTCCTCCCTCAGGCTGATAGTGTGACTTTTGTAGGGGAAGAGGGCCTCCGAGGGGGTGCTGAGGATCAGGAATCCGGCTCACCCACCAGGGCTCCTCCGAGCACAATGGCAGTGGCAGCGGCACCATCATCAGCCCTTTTCATAAGGGTGGCGGCATTCCTACTCAGGGCCAGCAAGAGCCTCCTGGCAACTGTTAACACTTCCTCCTCCTCCTCTGCCTCAGCAGCTCCCAGCTCTCACAGCCACAGTGAAAAGGACCTTCACAGTGGCACCAACCCTCCACCCAGCTGCCTCCAAAGCCTCTTGGTCCAACTGCACAGACAAGGGAGACACTGCAGCGGAGAACCCCTGAGCAGTGCAGGGAACCACTGCCCACATCACCTGGATCCCTTTTCCTGGCCCTGCTGCCCACTGCCGCCACTGCACACGGTCACACTCTCTCAGCTGGAGAGAGGAGGAGGAGGAGAAGAGGCACAGGAGGTCACAGGAGCACACTATCCAGGATCCCCACTGCCGTGGGCATGGGCTTGTCTTTTGGAGCCTCAAAACTGCCACTTTTCCCTCCCTGAAGCATGTGGGGTGGGATCTTGTGACATGACAGCTGGAGCACAGGCAGAAAAGGTATGTCACCAGCTGGCAATGGGAATTTGTCCTCCTCCATCTGATGGCCAGCTGCGCATTGGACCTACTTTAATGGGGTTTTAAATTCTTGTTGTGCGTGTGTGTGATAACCACTCACTAATGGACTTGCTTTTCCAGATGGCAGCACTTTAACCATTTTCAGGATGGGAGCATATAGGTCGCTGTGTGAAAGAGTCCTTAGAAGCCGTTTCCTTGAAACATATTTCCAGATACAGCTTCTTGGCATTAGATTCTCTTGGGCCCAAATTACATATTATTATAGCCCTAGGCTGGTGGGATATTTTGAATTGGAAGAGTATTTTATAGTTATAGCAGCATTCTGTAGAGCTTAGAAAAGTTAGTTTTCTAGATTAGAACTCCCAGAATCCCCAAATCTAGTAGCCATGTTGATCTGGGAGATGTAGTCCAGAAAACTAACTTTTCAAGGGATATCTGAGCGTACTTATTCTGCCATTTGCTTTCTCTGAATGGCCTCCCCAGAGTAGCTCAGTGGTTTAAAATATGTGACACAGTAGGTTGCATGTTCTTTTCCTAGAATCATAGAATCATAGAGTTGGAAGAGACCACTAGGGCCATCCAGTCCAACCCCCTGCCATGCAGGAAATCCAAATCAAAGCATCCCTGACAGATGGCCATCCAGCCTCTGTTTAAAGACCTCCAAGGAAGGAGACTCTATCACCCTCCGAGGGAGTGCATTCTACTGTCAAACAGCCCTTACTGTCAGGAAGTTCCTCCTAATGTTCAGGTGGAATCTCTTTTCCTGCAGCTTGCATCCATTGTTCCGGGTCCTGTTCTCTGGAGCAGCAGAAAACAAGCTTGCTCCCTCTTCAATATGACATCCTTTCACATATTTAAACAGGGCTATCATATCGCCTCTTAACCTTCTTTTCTCCAGGCTAAACATCCCCAGCTCCCTAAGGCGTTCCTCATAGGGCATGGTTTCCAGACCTTTCACCATTTTTGTTGCCCTCCTTTGGACACGCTCCAGTTTCTCAATGTCCTTTCTGAATTGTGGCGCCCAGAACTGGACACAATATTCTAGGTGGGGCCTGACCAAAGCAGAATACAGTGGCACTATTACTTCTCTTGATCTAGACACTATACTTCTATTGATGCAGCCTAAAATAGCATTGGCCTTTTTAGCTGCCGCATCACACTGTTCACTCATGTTCAACTTGTGGTCTACTTGAACTCCTAGATCCCTTTCACATGTAGTTTCATTCAGCCAGGTGTCACCCATCCTATATCTGTGCATTTTATTTTTCTGCCCTAAGTGCAATACCTTACATTTCTCCGTGTTGAATTTCATTTTGTTAGCTTTGGCCCAGCTTTCTAGTCTATTCAGGTCATTTTGAATCTTGATCCTGTCCTACTCCTATTTTAATCAGTTCTTCCAGCTCAAAATAATTAATATTATTTTAGCTTTAGTGGGGGAATCCAAAATGAAGAACTGTGGGATTTAAGGGATGGCTAACACATAGTTGCTTGTGCTTTCTTACTCTGTATTTACATAGCACAAAGTTACTTCCAACAGATCCAGTCTCCGTTCCTGTCACAATCAGTATTATTATTATTATTATAGAACAGGTCAATACTTTTCAACAACCCCAAATTGCTATGAGATTCCTTTTCTCTGGGTGTTTCAGTTTCTATGTGCACTTGCTCGCACTGTTACGGTAGTTCAAATAAAATTGTCTTTATGTGGTGGAAGAAGGAGAGTAGGGAGGAGGCCAGGCTGGTTTCCCATAGGGAGAGAATGTCAGATTCTGGGAGCAACCAACAACAACACAGTGACCAGATGTCTAACTGCAAAGGAGGACAAGGCACCACTAAATGGAGGTCATTCCAGAAAAATGGAGGACATGACCAAACAAAAGCTAAAAAAACCCACTTGTATAAATATGAAATCATGTTCTTAGTCCAGCTCAAAATGGAGGACATTTTGGAATTCCTCCTGGGTAGAAGGCTGAAAGAAAGGTAGGACATGTCCTGGAAAAGGAGGACATCTGGTCACCCTGACCAAGAAGGCTCTCTCCCCGGTGTCTTCACCAAAAGAACTTATGAAGGTAGTGGGACAAGAGAAAAGTCCCCCCTGAGGATCTTAAAACTCAGGATCATATGTGATAATGTGTCTACATTGTTAATCATTGCAGCAGAGACATCTATTAACCGGGGGAACTGTATATACAGAGTAGTTTAAAATAAAAGCTTCATGTAAAGTGCTGAATATTATATTTTCTAAGGATGTAAGAGAACCATTGCTACATTAAGCCAAGGATCTCTGGTCTAGGTTCCTATTTCCAGCTATGCCCCCATGCTCACCCAAATGCTCCTTAGAGACCCCCAGGAGACTGTGAGGAAGGCAGATCATCATCCTACTACTACTCAGTTACAAGTGGCTTCTTCACTTTTTATATTCCTTCTTCTCAAAAGTAACTCTTCCAGTTCTGCCTCTCAGCCACTGGTATTAAGAAGCAGGTGCTTCTGAACCTTCAGTTTCCATTTAGCCGTCATGGCTGATGTCCACTGATAGACTTATCCTCTATAAATTTGTCTAATCCCATTTTAAAGCCACCTAAGCCAGTGGCCGTCACTGTGCTCCATAGCAGCAAATCCCATACATTAATCATGCATTGAGTGAGGAAGGATTTTCTTCATGTGTCCTGAATCTCGTACTAATCAGTTTCGTTTGAGAACCTTGAACACTAACATTATATATTGGCAGTGGGGGAGATCTATTTGTCACTCTCTCCGAACCATGCATAATTTTATAATTCTCTGATTTATTCCTTCTTACTGATCTTTCTTTCTAAGCTAAACAGGTAAAAACGGTTAAGCCACAAGTTTTCTTCAGCTGTTAGTTGTACATTACTGAACTTCACAAAGGCTAAAAAAAACCCCTTCAAAACATTCCAAGGCCCAATTCCCACTTGGCAGATAAAACAGATTATATTGGCGCGATTCCGATTCGGATTATGTTCCGAGTCTACTTCGAATTTTTTCCATCATTTCCATTACGAAAAGGGGCAAATTACCTCAATTTATTTAGACCCTGTTTTCGTTCCCATTTATTTTACATTGCTGTATTTTAGGTCACTGGGGGTCCCTGGGGCCAGGATCAGGATGCAGGAGAAGGCAGGGGATGATGGGATAGGTTGCTGGGGGTCCCTGGGGCCAGGATCGGGATGCAGGAGCAGTCAAGGGATGATGGGATTGGTGGGACTTGATGCCACAGCCCCGATCTTGCCTTTTTGTGGCACAAAAAAGGCTCCTTTCTGCACCCTGGAAAGGACACTGTAGCTGCCAGCACCGCAGCTTTTTGGTGCTCCCTTGGCACTGGGTGCAGCATCATGCTGGCCTGGGAGCAGAGCCAGGCTGTGCGTTGACAGTTCACATACTTTTACCCTCAACAACTTGCTTCAACCTGTCAAATAATGAGGATCGGTTCCCTCTTCCCGAAAAATTTAATTAAACTTAAACGGAGTGTATTTCTTACTTTTAATTTACTATTCTGTTCTAATCTATGGTTATGATTCAGTTTGTATATAATCCATTCTATTATTATTTTATAAATTATAAATTAATTTTAAATTTTTCAATTTTTCAATACATAATAGACTTAATAAAAATAATGAAGTCCCAAAAATTTCATAAGGGCCTAAGCATAGACTCAATGCAATCCAGGGTTTGTTCAGAGTAGGAATGGAGAATAATTTTCTTGGGTTACATGGCTGTTTTAAAAGGCAGAAGAAAATATTAAATCTTGTTACACTGAAAACACAGCCCTATGTATGTTTATTCTGAAATAATATCTGTACCAACTGAGTCTTCCTCCCACAGAATTGCAAATGAAATGTTTAAAATCTTGTACAGGCATTTACACATGAACTCCGAAATCCCAAAACAATTATTAGTGTATAAACTCAGCTAAATAGTGGGCAAATTTATTGACAAACATCTCAATACGATTCTCAGCATTAATAGATGTACATTTTTAAAAGAGAAAAAAAATCTTTATTTAAAATAATAAAATAAATAAACTTTATTCTTATATCCCGCCTTTCTGCTGCAGCTATCAAGGCGGCTTACATGACTAGAATATATTGGACTAACACATACACTCAGTAAATAAATGCACGCACACACACACACCTTTAAAACAGGATTAAATGCAATACAGTTTAAAAATTCAACCTAAATTTGCGATATATGGGGCAGATTTTACAAAAGAAAAGTAAATAGCATTACAGCACATACATATGCAAACAGGAAAGTGAGTGCCATAGGGAAGATCTGCCCTCGCATGCATGCATCCAACCTGCAATTCTTTGACCACATCATTCATGTGTATATTTTCAGTAGTGGTCACACAATGTCCTCTGCACTGTGCTTTGCTTTGCCTGAACTTCTGTCAAACAAGAAGCCATTGAGTAAAGTCAGCAGTTTAAATGGGCTGAAACAGAGAGAGAAACACCAGACGTGTCAATTCTAAAGGCAGAGTAGCATGCTGAGTAAAACTGAGCCTCCGGTTGCAGCCATCATTTCACAGCAGCTCACTCAACATAAAGGTCACTCAGGAGACTATTGTACTTACTTCTTTGCCTGATCCAGGCATGGGACGGGATCAGGCTGGAACAGGGGAAAATGGGTGTTATTGCACATGAAATTGATGCTGTGCTGCTTGCCAGCCACCACCATCGCTGAGCAAACCAATTTTGAAGGACGGAAAGCTTATGTACTACCAAAATTGGCAGGATAAGCTCGGCTTGGGGACAAGTTGTGGTTTGCCCAAATCAGGCAAAAAATATATGTGCAATAATCTCCTCAGACAGAAAGGCCTGCTTTTGACTGAGGGCTCCCATTTCCACCCTGATCCTTAGCCTAGTTCCCAAGTTCTCTCCTCTCCTCACACATCAGGTAAAGTGGAAAGTGAATACAAAACCTTAGCAGGGGCAAACAGATTAAAGTTCATTGCACGGGCCCTAAAATGGGCCCGTTGCGTTACAAAATGAACAGGCCCGTTTTAGGGCCTGTGTGATAAACTCTATTGTTTTATCTCCTGGCAAATAAATTCAAAAGTAGAAAATACACCGAATGCCAGTGCAAGCTAACTCTTAGTGGAGACATGCAGGGCTTTCAAGTCTGTTCACAGGCAGAAGACAGCAGAATATGCTTTGAACTGTAAGAAGTGAAATAATAGTTACTAACCAACTGTAGTGATATTGGGATGGTATGGTGTAATATCATAGGAAGATCAGGGTCAGACTCAGAAGAAGGAATGAAGATAGGAGGAAGGAACATCATGATATATGAATGACGCCATAGTAGAAAACATCACAGACTCGGAACAATTACTAAGGAAGGTCAAAGATAAAAGTGCAAAGGCAGAATTAATGCTGAACATAAAGAAAACAAAAATATAGATCATAGAGGATCTATATAAGTTCAACCTAGATAACAAGGAAATCGAAATAGTAAGACTTCCCATACCTTGGATCAAACATTGATAACAACAAAGATTGCAGTCAAGAAATCAGAAGAAGACTATGGGCCAAAACAGACTGGGAGTAAGCACCGGCTTGGGGGCAGCATGGGGATGTGGGATTTAGATGACACATGCCCCAATGCCGCCCCCAAGTCAGTGTCATGCCACATGCCCAACCAGACAGCGGGCAGTGTTGCAGTGCTCTGGCAGTGAGGTGTTAAGACTCTGCACACTGCAGGAGTGGAAAAGAGCCATCACCACATTTTACTGCTTCTTTCTGGGCTGGAAAAATGCTGGATCAGGACCTTGGTGTGTGGTTTCCACGGCTCCAATCTGACACTCAAAGCGGCAGCATCAAGCTACCCCTTTAGGGGCTGTCTATACTGGCCTTAAGAATGGGAAGGGCAGCCATGGAAGAACTAGACATGGTCCTAAAGTGTAAAGACATACAGTGGAGCACTGGAGTTAGAATCACCCAAGCCATTGTTTCCCCTATTACCATGTACAGATGTGAGGGCTGAACATTGAAGAAAGCTGACAGAAAGAAAATCAACTCCTTTGAGATGTGGTGCTGGAAAAGAGTACTGAGGATACCATGGATGGCCAAAACACAAACAAATCGGTCCTTGAAGAGATCAAACCAGAACTCTCCCTGGAAGCAAAGATGATGAAACTGAGGCTGTTGTAGTCTGCACAGAATGAGAAGGCATGACTCACTAGAAAAGTTATACTAGGGAAGGTAGCAGGCTATTGGTGGCTATTATGTTTGGTAATGTTTATGTTAAACTTCCTTTATTTTCTACAGTATATGTTCCAACTCTTCTAGGTCATGGCCACACAGCCCAAAAACCCACAAAAAACTATGGATGCCGGCCATGAAAGCCTTCAACTTCACAGATGTTCCAAGTCTTTGCTATTTTCAGCTAGTAGTATCTGCATATCTTGTTGATGTTTCTTCAGTTTTCATGCTGCCTTCTTCAGAGTCTAATCCAGTGTGGCATTTGATATGTTCAGGATGCTAAAATGCAGCCTTGCCTGACAACTCCCCCTTCGAATTGGAAACCATTCTGTTTCTCCATATTTTATCCTAATGGTGGATCCTTGTCCTGAATACAGAATATGAATCAGGATAATCAAATGCTGTGGCGCATGCATTTCTTTAAGAGTGATCTATGGGCCCGAACAGACAGGCCAAAATAAACCTGCTTCGGGTCACTTTGGAAGTATGCTGTTTAAATGACACAGGCATCTTAACAGGCTAGAAGATGCACCAAAGCTGAGCTCCTGTCATTAGGGCTGGAGCATGTCTATGGTATGGCTTCTGGCCTCTTAGAATGCGTGCAGCATTTAAACAGCATACCTCCAAAGTGACCCGAAGCAGGTTTATTTTGGCCTGTCTGTTCAGGCCCTATAGTTTTTTAATATCTACACAATCAAAGGTGACTTTCTTGTGATTGTTGCACTAGAGAACTGCAATGTATTACACCATCTGTTGCATATCTCTGAAGAGAGCACAGATAATCATGCTCTTTCTCTCCAGAATGGATGGCACCTGATGCATCAGTTTTAATTGATGGCGCATAGGAATTAGTTTACATATTGCATTGGCCCTGCACAAACTGTAAAAAATGTAATACCCTGAATCATATTTTTAGTCCTGACTAGAAAAAAACCCTTTGGATCAGTTTGATTTACCTACATGTTGACTCATCCAACAATTGATTTCCTGCATCTGTTCTAGTTGGGATTAATCCAGAACATTCCAGACAGCAAATCCCATGTTACACAGCAAGGATTCTATCCCTCCCTCCCTCCCCCAGATTCCTTCAAGTCAATGTAAACTAGAACTATCTGAAGCCCTAGGAAATGATCTGAGGTTTGGAAATAATGAAAAGAGCAGTAATTAAAATAGTGCCAGAACAGAATAGGACAGAACATTAATAATACATTTGATTAATACATTTGAAGGAGAATATCTAATTTCAGTAGGGAACAGCACATTAAAAAAAAACCATAATGGCATAGGAATCCAAATTTATTTTACCAGATTTGAATAGTTTCTTCAGTCTAAAGAACATGCTGCACAGACTTTTAAAAGGTGAAATTGTTATGCAATTTTCCCAAATATGGTGATGTTTTTAAACCAGCTATGATAATGGTCAAAAACATAGCAGAGTAAGGAGACTTTCAGAGAACAAGGTAAAGTCAGCCTTCCATATCCAGAGACTCCTTTTCCACAGATTCAAGCATCCACAGTTTGAATAGATAGATAGATAGATGACAGATAGATAGATATTGATATTGATATTGATATTGATATTGATATATATTCTCCCCAAAAAAGCAAATCTTGATTTTGCCATTTTATATAAGGGGAACCATTTTACTATGCCATTCTATATAATGGGACTTGAACATCCATGGATTACGGTATCCCTGGTAGGTCCTGGAGCCAAACCCCAGCAGATCCCAAAGACCCACTGTATCTCTTATTTATTTATGGCTCAGTCTTCTTTCCCACCAACATACTGACAAGTTCATTATCAGGTTAAGCATAATAATGAAGGAAACAATGCTGTCAAACAGTTCCAAGTGTCTGTTGATGTGGTTGGGTTATATTTTTGCTGAATGGATGGAAAGCTACTCAATCCTTTGATCATAACCAGACAAAGGCTTTTAAGTATGTTTGGCTATTTGCGCTCCTCCCATAAAGTCTCTTCTGCAAACCCTGACTCCTTTATTCTTGCAATCTCCACTCTCCCATCTCTTGAAGCCTTGCTTTGCTGTTATACTGGCACTGTTTTGCCTGAGATGTGTGTCCTCCTTGGCCTTGACCCTCTGACTGCCAGAAGTTTAGCAGCTCTGGTGCCATAACAGACTGAGTTTGCAGAGACAGAAAATTTAGTGTCTGAATTCAGGAGTCCATGAGCAACTTTTTAAAAAACCAACCAACCAACTAACCAACCCACCAGGAAGCCAGCCAGCCAAACATACCATCTGTGTCCATGCTTCATGGGCTTTTGAAAGATAATCTCTTGGTGCAGTTCTATTGAAGAACTGCAAATGAAAGCAGGCAGACTGCACCCTCTGCATATCATAAATGATAATGTCTTTGCTATGTATGCAGTTTTGTCATATTCCACAATCATACCACAAATCTAGGCACCTGTTTTGAACACCCTGAGAATTTTAATGGATACTGTATGTAAAATCCGCGTAGTAATTTAAGGGATAAACTTAGTATGGCCTGTTACAGACTGCCAAAATAAAGCTGCTTCGGGTCTCTTTGGAGGCATGCTATTTAAATGATGCATGGGTCCTAAGAGTCCAGAGGTCGTGCCAAAGCCACACTCCATTCCTAAGCACTGGAGTGCAGTTTTGGTGCAGCTTCCAGATTCTCAAGATGCATGCATCATTTAAACAGCATACTTCCAAAGAGACCCGAAGCAGCTTTATTTTGGCAGTCTGTAACAGGCCAATAATTCCTTTTGATCATGAATTGATGCTTGTGCTATTTGCTTGTACCTAGGAAGGGATGTTCAACCCAGCCCTCCTGTTTTTCTTAGGTAAAACCTGACTTGTAATGCAAGATGTAAAGGACGAAGTAAAGGAAAAGAACTACAAAATCCCAGCAGGCATAACTATTTGTGCTCATACTAAAGGCTGGATGGCTGAGAGAGTAGAAGGGGGTCAGTGCTTCCAGGGCAGACAGACTCTTGCCTTTCACCATATATATATATATATATATATATATGCATTAAAATACAGTACTTACATTGACCCATGGATAAGTTGACTAAGTTTTTTTTTTGGGTCTATTTTTAACCTAAATTTCTAGACTTATGTATAGAAATCATTTTGTATAGCACTATGGTCACTATAAGGTAAAGGTAAAGGTTTCCCCTTTGATGTGATTGTCAAGTTGTGTCCAACTGCAGGGAGTGGTGCTCATTTCCGTTACTAAGCCAAGGGAGCCAGCATTGTCAAAGACAACTCCATGGTCCTGTGGCCAGCATGACTGCACATAATGCTGTTACCTTCCCATCAAAGTGGTACCTATTTATCTACTTACACCTTTACATGCTTTTGAACTGCTAGGTTGGCAGAAGCAGGGACTAGTGATGGGGGCTCACTCCCTCCTGCAGCACATGGGCTTCGACCTGCCGACCTTGCAATTGTCAGAGTCAGTGTCTTAACTGCTGAGCCACCATGTCCCTTGTGGACATTATAGATAATAACAGTCAATAACAGTGATATGGCCTTCTCATGGACATTTTGGAAAGGCAAGGAATAGTGCCAGCCGGTTCCAGAGAAACTGTTCTTCAAAGTGTCTGTGTTTCAGTAGTTATACAGGACCAGCCCAGCCAATAGAGTAGGTGTGCCAATTGCTCCAGGTGGTAATGTGTGAGTCTGCAGTTGTTTCGCTGGGCATTATTTCTAAATCTCCACCTCTACACACACCATACAATCAGGCTGCACAAGTATTTCTTTATGGATAAATGCAGCAAAGGCAAAGGGAAGGAGAGAGAGTATATAGAAACCAACAGAATCTATATTACTTTAGCAGCAGCAGTATTGGCATTTTAAACAGAGACTAATTTACTGAGATAACTCATGTCATTAAAGGGAAAAGGTCAAGGAAAAACACCAGGGGTACTTGCGAGAAATTAGTTCAATATACATTTTCCACTGCAAGCCAAATCATGAAGAAAAACAACATTAAATGAGTGGACAGAATGAGACAGAAACAGTTTCCATTTCAAGATGCTTTCTAGAACTCCCTTCACCCTGTCTTTCCTGCACATGTTTTGTTTCATGCTTGGGTTGGTTTCTCGGCTGTGACGTTTCTCACCTCAACACTCTCAGGAAACTAGCAGCCCACCTGCAATATAAGATTGACCACGAAGGTCTTCTCTCTCTGACTAGCAGAGGAATGGAGGTGAGCTTGGGACACTGAACCATTTGACTACATTTGGTGCCACCATGACTTTATTGGTCCTTTTCTGGATGGTTGCCTTCAATTTGCAGCTGACCAATGGTAAGGATAGGGAGGAGGCTGGTGTGCCCAAGGATATGTGGGTGGTTGGAATTACTAAGCCAGGTTTTGCATTTAAGACTTTGCTAGAAAACCTGTGGATCTCCTACATCTCTGGTCATAACTCTGAGCAGCAAATGTCATATTTCCAAACCTTATATCTCCCATCTCTATTTTATTCTTGCAAAAAAGAACAAGGAAAAAAATAGCCCTGTGAGATAAATTAGATGGAGCCATTGAAGCTGTAATTGTAATCTGGCCCTTTCTTTGGATTCCATATTCTCGTTACAGCAGTCAGAAACTTTTCTTGTGCAACAAGAGTGGAGACTCGAGTGTGGGCTAAGGAAGGGGGCCAAGCTCTGCTTCCTTGTTACCTGAGTGCTCAGAAGCTGGAGAGCACCTGGAGGCAACTGTATAAGGGATTATCAGTTCTTTGGGTACAGCATGGAGGCAGGTAAGCTGGGAAGACCCCTTTCTAATAATAATAAAGAAACAGGGGTGATATTTCTTTGTCCTTGATTTAGCACTTCCTTCTCTTTCCTATTTACTTACCCATTTCACCCCCTTTCCTCTGAGCACAAGTTGGGAACCCCTGCTCTAGACCTTCTTCTAGCAAGGAGCCGACTCAACCAGTGTCATTTCTTTCCCTCTCTCATTGTTCCAGGTCCCACAAAAAGCACCGCTTGGTTCTAAAGATGGAGCCCAGTGGAATCAAGAAATGGTCCTATTCCATGATGCATCGAGTAGCCATATGGGATGTTGGTTTTCTCTCAGGGAATTTTTCACTCCAAATTGACCCCTTGATGAGTGATGATGCAGGAGTCTATGAAGCGCTGGTGAAATATGGCAGCAATCTTTGGTGCTGTCGGTTGGAGCTTGGTGTGGTGTCAGGTAGGCATCTCCAGTTGCTGGTAGAGGCTGACAAAATATCAAGACTATTGGACAGGAACAGCCTCACGCCCCAAAACAGATGCTTTGGGGATCTAGAAAAGTATGTATGTGTGTGTTAAAAAGCTTAGCCTCAGTGCTAGGCATTGGGCAATACCAAGCCTGCATGCATTTGTATCAGGGTGGGCAAAGCGCAACCTGTAGGCTGCATCCAGTCCCCACGACCATTTCTAAGCCCCCAGGAGTATGCCCCTGGATACTTCTAGGGTCCAAAAACAATTGTTTCAATATGCCTTTTAAAAAACTGTATAGAATCATAGAATCATATCGTTGGAAGAGACCAGAAGGGCCATCCAGTCCAACCCTCTGTCTTGCAGGAAATCTAAATCAAAGCAGCAGATGGCCATCCAGCTTCTGTTTAAAGACCTCTAAGGAAAGAGACTCCACTACACTCTGAGGGAGTTTGTTCCACTGTTGCACAGCCCTTACTGTCAGGAAGTTCCTCCTAATGTTGAGATGGAATCTCTTTTCATGTAGCTTGCATCTATTGCTCTGGGTCCAATATGTCCTCTAGCAGATTGCTTTTCCACTACAGTATATTTTTCACCTCCCTGGGCTAATTTAGGTCCAGGAGAGGTCTTTTTGAAACTGGAAGGGAAAAGTAAGCGACTTCTGCTCATTTCCTGTTGTTAAAAAGGGCATCTAGTCCTAAAATAGCTCAGGAAGCCCCCCCCCCCAAACTTGTTGAAAATACCCACCATGCCTCTTAGAGGGCTTTGGGGGGCAAAAAGGTTTTGATTTTCTTTTGCAGAAGCAAGTGGGGGGGGTACAACCCTCTAACATCTCTTTGTGGTCTCCTGTGGCCCCCTACAGTTGCATTGATTTAAACTGAGTTGCACTGGGAAATGAAAGCAAAGTTCCTTTCAGGGCTTAACAGAAGCAACAATATTAAAGTGGCATTAGAGATAGACATTATACACCAAAGCATGTACTAAGATTTATGGGATACCCAAGACAGGAAAGCAGGCACACATGTATTTTATTAATATATTAATCACTTTCACATACAGAAGTGTGGGGAATGGTGTTAGAGAATGATTTTTGAAACCTCTCCCTCTTCCCAGTCTTCCTGTGCTGGGATCTGAAATCAGAGGTAGACTAAGAGAAGTCCTTCAAGACATGGAGCACACTGAGGCGCACTGGAGAGGCAGTTTTCATTCCTTCAGTAACCACTACTGTATCCTGAAAAAATTTGGGGAGCTATTAACAAATTGATTGTTGTGTGCCTTCAAGTCGTTTCCAACTTATGGTGATGCTAAGGCAAACCTGTCATAGGGTTTTCTTGGAAGATTTGTTCAGAGGGGGTTTAGCATCCTCTGAAGCTGAAAAAGTGTGAGGTCACTCAGTGAGTTTACATGCCAAGCTGGGGTCTGAACCCTGAGTCTCTGGTCATAGTCCAGTGTTCAAACCACTACACCACACTGGCTCCTGTGCCAGGTGCCCAAATGATTAAAAAATGATTGCATCTCCATGTGTCTTGTTTAGCAGTTAGACATTACTGTTCTCCCTGAAAAGGAATGGATGATGATGTAAGATATAAGATAGGTGATTACATATCATTGGATAAGAATATCACTATACAAGTCTATTTTTCTTACAGTGACTGCTGACACTCCTAGTCCTGTGGTTGAGTCTGAACCCACCAGGCTAACCTGTAATTGCACACATCCAGAAAAACCCACAAAGATACGCTGGTTCCATGCAGGTCTTCTCGTCCCCACCACTGGTCGGTTTATCTCTGTGGACCAATCTCTGTTTATCTCCAGGTCGGTTGGGAGTGACTCTGGGCCCTGGGTCTGTGAACTCATCTTTGCAGATGGAGAGAGAATTTCTGCCACATACAACCTGCAAGTCATAGGTGAGATCAGCCTCCACCGCATCTTTCATGTTTCCCCAGTTATTCCTTCTCATTTTCCATCTTTCTTCAACCACACAATGTAATAAATAGCAACATTGTCCCTTCTCTGTGTGTCCCAGTTTCTTTGGGTGAATCAAATGAAAACTCCTCAGATTCTTGCCAGCCTTCCTGTGCTTCATATGATCTATTCCACTTAACCTTGTGCACTTCCCCACCCCATTCCTTCCTCCAGGATTTGCTGAGAAAACAGTTCATGTAATCTATACAGCAGCAGGGTCTGATGCTCAGCTGCCCTGCATCCTGAATTACAACCCCTTGGACTATGGCATTTCAAATATATCTGTCTACTGGAACTACATGGGAAAGAGAAAAGTGAAGGCCTTCAGCCATGGAAATGGCAGAGATTTCACCCTCCATCTCCCTGCTGCTGGCTCTGCTGATGCAGGGCAGTACTTCTGTGAGATCACCATCCGAGGCACCACCATTACTCATAATGTCACACTGGCAGTAATGACAGGTGAGGAGGGCATCCCTTGTTTTGTCTATGGTTCTTCCATCTGTTCTCATGAAAATGGAAGAGGAGTATATCTCCACATTCATTGATGATAATTAAAAGACTGATATGTACTCAAAAAATAAGGTTGTATAACATAATCCCCCAAAAGATTATAGTGCATGTGTCTTGAACTTCAAATTGTCACACCTATGCAATTATAACTATTTCACACCCACTGATGTGGCTAGAACATAACAGGATATACACAAAAATAAACTGCAGCAGTATCATTTCTAATGCCAGTTGTAGTATAAAGTGAAAGAACAATGGCTGAGCAGCATTACAAATGCTATTGGTCTGGAGGCAGCCTTGGAACCTTATCACATGAGAAAACAAAGCTGGAGAGTAGCGGCTTTCTCCACGTCTTACTTCATGACATCTCTTCCCATGAGAGATGGTTATCAAAGTGAGCCCTTTTTTCTAGCTGGAAAAATTTGTTTGACAAAAGACTTGCTTTGGCGACCGTATTTTGCAGGAGGGGAACTGAAGTGCTACAACATCATATGGTAAGGCTTGGAGACCGCTGCTACACTCCGGCTCCATTTTCCAACTTTGTTTTCTCATGCAGTGTGGCTCTTGGTGTGTTATTAGAACATGAAATGAAAACAAAAACAAAAAACCCTGAAGTGCTCTGTTTCTAAGTGCTACAGGTTGAGTCTCCCTTATCCAAAATGCTTGGGACCAGAAATGTTTTGGATTTCAGATTTTTTTTTAGATTTTGGAATACCTGTATTTACATATACAATATAATAAAATCTCTTGGAGTTAGGACCCAAGTTTAAATACAAAATTCATTTCTGTTTCACATATACCTTACACACATAGCCTGAAGGTAATTGTATACAATATTTTTAATTACTTTGTGAATGAAACAAAGTTTGTGTTTACTGAATCATTATAAAGCAAAGACGTCACTATCTCAGCCACCCAGGAAAAAAAGTTTTGGTTTTTGGAGTATTTCAGATTTTGGAAATCTGGATAACTGAAACACAACCTGTAATGGTAGCAGTTTTTTAAAAAAATTAAACTACCTGTGCTGTTTCATACTTCCTTTAGATATTAAAAAAAGCATCTATACTCAAGTTTTGGCATTACGAAAAACATAAAGGTTTAAACCAAATAGCTCTTTATACAGAAAAAAGTTCCATTGAGATCACACTTGCAGATAAGTGTGTGTAGGACTGGAACTTTGATACCTTTCAACAAATTAATTGGTTGAAAGGCTGATAACTCTTAAGCCAAATATTGAGAGCCCTAGTTATACAAGATAGCTGTGGGACTCCCTTTCAGCAAGGAAAGTGTGAGAGACAGGGGATGGATGCTTGAGGGATGATTTTGATTTCTGTTTCTTTCCTTCAGTCCTAAGCAGTGAAGAGACAGCAGTCACAGAGGGATCTTACTTGCTGCTCACCTGCAACCTCAGCTACCACACAGAACATGAGCGTTTTCAGTGGCAGAAGTTGGGATTCAAGCCCCCAAGCAATGCCTCCAGGAGTGAAGAGGTCTTGAGACCCACCCTGGAGTTCTCTCCGGTGTCACTGAGTGATGCAGGTACCTGGGAATGCCAAGTCTATGGCCCAGAGGGGATGCTGGGATCAGTGCAACATCACCTGGCAATTACAGGTACTCTTCATTTCTTCCCTACTGAAATTTATGACTTGACCTTCAAGTCATCTCATCCTATCACTTAACAAGAAAATGTTAAATTGTATGCATTTGGCAGGGCCAATCTTAAGAAGCTGGTCAATCAGAGAGAAAAAATAGTTGGTAGGGAGCAACTGATGTTTCATACCTTCTCAACTTTCTTTAAAGTTGTCAGTCTTTATGCTCAGTCAAAGAGTGTTTCCTGCAGAGAGCCATATTCTGATCTTTTCTGGTCTCCTTTCCCTTCTCCAAGTTGTTCAATGTCAGTTTTTTCTTCCAGCTGCCCAGGTCTCCAGTTCACAGCCTGTAACTTCTAAGAAGATCATTTCTGGACTGATTGTTGGCCTCTTTGTTCTTGTTATCTCTGCCTTGGTTTGGATTCACATAAGGCATAGGGTAAGTTACTCTGCCTCTTGGCTCATTGTCTCTACTCTGCCTCTTGGCATATTACTTATTTATTTTATATCAATAAGACACCATCAGCCTAAGATACCTGATTATATGGGGATTTGGCATGTAAAATCATACATGTGACCAGCTATTTCTGTGTAGTCTTGTTCAGTGCAGACATTCCATGGCAATGCCTGGATGTCTTAGGGAAAGGCTAGACACATACCTGATGCCAGGACCACAGCCAGAGACAGTTGTTGTTGCTGTGAGCCTTCAAATTGTTTCTGACTTGTGGTGACCCTATCATGGGGTTTTCTGGCAAGACTTGTTCAGAGGGGTTTTTGTCTTTGTCTCAGCCTTCTCTCAAACTGAGAGAGTATGACTTGCCCAAAGGCACCCAGTGGGTTTCCATGGTCAAATGCAGATTGAACACTGATCTCCAGAGACATAATCCAATTCCCAAATCTGGCTCTGACTCTATATGAAATACCATATATACTCAACTATAAGTCAACCTTGTGTATAAGTCAAGGTCAACATTTGGGGTCAAAACTGTGGATTTTAATATGATAAGTCAAGGGACAGCTGGGGAAAGGCTGCGGGGATGATCGCTTATTCTTTCCAGTTGGGCAGCCTGGCTAGGAAGAGGCTCAGGACAACTTACCTTCTTGACCCTAGTATAAGTCAACCTAGGTGCCTTGGGACAATTTTTGACCTAAATTTCTCGACTTATATTCAAATATATACGGTATACACTTGCTCTGTATGGAATATAGCAGCATATTAATACACATGAAAGCCTAACAACCCTTAAGGCACCAGGACCTGACTTAATTGGGAAGCTAAGTAGGGTCAGTACTGGTTAGTACTTGGATGGGAGACAGCCAATGAATACCAGGTGTTACAGGCTGTATTTCACAAGAAGGAACTAGCAAAACCATTTCGGAGCCTTCCTTGCCTAAGAAAACCTCATTAGCCATAAGTCAACAGCCACTTGAAGGCACATATATACACAAACACACGTGATGTGCTACACTCATTAAAATGCAGAATGTCACCTGAAATTCTTCACAAGATCAATAACAAGAAAGTGCTAAACACACCTATCCAGTCAGAGCAAATGTGTTAATCTAATGATGGGTTTCTGTGTTGTATTTACCGCTTTTACTTTCAAAAGCCAAATGATCACTGGCTTTTAAACCTCATTTTCCAATTGTTTTCTAACTGGTTTTGTTCCTGTTTGAAATTTTTAAAAAAGCTGTCATCTTATGCATACAATTCAACTTGGACGGCTGATAAAGGCAGCTCATGTTGGTTTAATTTAGCTGGACCTGTGGCTATGTCTAAACCCTTCACCACCTCCAACCTTTCCTTTCTGTTTTAGTTTCTACTTCTAATTTGGAATTTCTCCTCCTGTAAAGGCTGATTTCTGGTTTAATTTTTAATTTTTAAAAGGGCCCCCCCCCCCCAGTACCATGACAACAAGCTGAAATTCTGTCTTGTTAGTCACTGCAATGATAATTGGGTTCATGTTTCTGCATCTTCAGTCTGTCTTCTCCCCTAAACCAGGTAACATGGCTGCCCAGCCAGGAGTGGGGGCTAGAGAGGGCACAGATAATCTTGAAACAGAGCTTGGAAAAGTTACTTCTTACCAGACCACTGCCTTTGCTTTCATATTGGAAAGGGAGATAGCCAGTATGCTTTACATAATTTTCATCAGATCAGGAAATGACAACATTAACAACTCCAAAAGCAGTGATGACTGGAGGTTTCCATGTCCGGGTCCGTGTCAACCCACCTTTAGTTTTAGTGTAATGTTTATTGTTAATTTTTTTCTCATAGTACAAATATACCTCTGTATTGACATTGTAGTTTCATATAATACAGTATTGTTGCAGTTTTAGTATAACAATACACATTCCATGACAATAAAAAATTTTCAGTTATCTTCCCTCTTCCTTCCCCTCCCTCCCTTACTTTTAATCTTACTCTTAATATCACATTCAGTATTTACATGTCAATTTATAAATATTCTTCCTTTTTTTTGGCATATTCTTGTCCAATACAATCAGTCTATTAAATATAATGTGTTTGGTTAGTTATTTTAGACTTTGATTTAGTTTTAGTGCAATGTTTAAAAAAATATCCAAGGTGCTGCAGACATTTTGTGGATAGGATTCACTCCTCGGATATCTCCTTTGAAATCTGGAGTGAATTTTGGAACAGATTCAGTGTCTCAGTGAAATAGAAGACACCTGATGCCACTGTCCGAGGTCTGAAAGCTTCAGGGAACATGTTCTGAACAAGGCAACTTGGGCGGGTTACAAACCGTCGCTTTGCGGCGGTCTGCCGCCGCCGCCATTTGCTCCGTGCGGGAGCCGCAGCAGCCACACTGCGTGGCTCCCACACGGACCGAAAAAGAAGCTCCAAAATGGAGCTTCTATAAGCAGCGCCTCTATGACATCGCGAGGCGCCAGGGGCGGACTCGTGACGTCATAGACGCCGCGACACATGCGGACGCACAGCATCCGATACGTAAATATGGCGGCGGCCGTGTGGAACGGCCGCTGCCATATTGTATGTACAGCATACGTACTAGGGTTAGGAGGGTGCGGAAGCACCGCTCCTTCCTAACCCTAGTACGTATTCATTACGTACTAAATGGCGGTGTGTAACCCGCCTTGGTATCTTTGTAGAATTTCAGTTTGGTGTTCTAAGAGTTTTTGAAAAAAGGAACACCAAAAAGGATCCATGTGTGGGGAAAATGTCAAGGTAGCTGTAAGAGCAGAGACAGACAAAGGGAGTGCTAGACGAGATCCATCAAATTACCAGCATTGACAGCTTCAAAAAAGCTGTCAAGACAGATCTCTTCTAGCAGGCCTTTCCTGAATAATATCATCCAGCCATAGAATGATTGCCCCCTCACTCCATGTACTATGCTGCCACACTGCCCATGTTATTTTTTATTATGAATAGATATTTTAATACTTTATTTTAACCGTATTATGTTTAATTCTTTTTTAAGGGGAGGTGTTGAGATTTCATATTGTATTTAGATGTTTTAACTTGTTGTTAGCCACTTTGATTGTTTTATTTCTGATAAGCGGGATAAAAATAAACATTTTATTATTATTTATTAGTGCCTGTCACAATGGTATAGTAAGCCAAGTGGTTACTGTGTTTTTTTTTTGCTGTGTTTGTGGTTTGATGTATTGCATGATGTTGTGCACCGCCCTGATTGTAAGAAGGGCGGTATAATAATAATAATAATAATAATAAACTTTTATTATTATTATTATTACTGCATTGCGTAGAAAGACTGGATTTCAGCTCGCTCTCACACTAGAGGAGAAGGGAAGCATGAAAATTACAAACAAGAAATATAAGTGGACTCAGAAGGAAAAGATACGACATAGGCATAGGAGGACATTAGGGGGGATTAGGACATAGGAGGGATTAAACACACTGAGAGCTAACATCCGGTCACAAGCAGACACCTTCAAATGAACCAAAAATAAGCTACCTTTATGAACCACAATACTGAGATTTTTTTTGAAAACGCCAGGGGGGAAAAGGTAGCAGCATTTCAAAGGGGAAGTAACAAGAAATGACACAAAGCAGCATTAAATGTCAGTGCATGATGCCACTCAAACTGTTCAAAATGACTCCATCTGAAGACTCCTCTGTTTCTGACTCTAGGCAAGGAAAAAGATGATCAGAATCCAGTCCAAATCCGAACCACCTGGCTTGCTTTGTGATTACTGTTTGTTTTTTAAAGAAAGGGCTTGCTGTACAGTCAAAGTGAACAGGTCAGTTAGTGTAGCAGACAAGCTGTAATTTGCATTATCTGACTTCTTCTACTTTTAGGCCACCTCCTCCAACTTCCAAGCACTGGATATGATGATAGCTGCCACTTTGCCAGAAAAGGCAATAAAGGACGGAGGCCAAGAAGAGAAAATCCTGCCAAAGGAAAACTGATGGGAAAGAGGCAAGAGTCCCACATATATGACAGCTGCCAACGTTTGCTAGACAGGCTTACGAGGTGCAGAATACTGTGGATATGGCCAGCTGCTTGATGAGCCCAGGGTTCTCAGGTGGTTCCTCTCTGAGTATGAGAAACATCCGGAAGAGGAAAAGATTCTCAGCTATTCCTCCTCCTAAGATTTCCCCCCCTATTCTGAATTGATTCACGCTGGATTTTTTTTAGGGCTACTGATAATATCTCATCAGCCATATCTTTATCACCTGCTCTGAAGATCTGTTTCTCTATCTTAGGGGATGCCAGAGAAGACTTGTTCTGTTGCCCTTTCTTTCACTCTTGGTGACCTCTATCGATTGATAGGCATGTAATCGCTGTGGCTCAGATGGCCAGAGCTGGAATTGGGGGTCCAATAGGTAGAAAAGATTTAGAACTTGGGGAAGGGACTGAAGAATTGGTCCAAGAACTTCACCTAAATGCTCCAAAGACACCAGATTTTTTTGTGAGGCTCACGTATGGAGATGGCAGACACTATGTATTGCAGTATTTCTGCTTCACCTGCTTCCTTAAATCAGTCTACCTGTATGGTGGCATTTCCTGCCCTGTTGGCATATTTAGAAAAAGGAGGCAAGGGTGCATGGCTCTCCAGTGATTTCTAGAGACGCTGGAAATCCCATGATTGCAGATCGTTTGCAACATGCTCCCCATTTTGCTTGTACTTCTTTTACAGAATAATATTTTCACTGTAACAGTTATACCATATTTATGGATATAACTTTATTGGAGAACACTTGTTTTTTAAGAATGTTTCATGTATTATTGATGATTAAAAAACCAACAACAACCTATAAACATAACCTGACAAGACTTTGGACTCGGAGTTTTTATGACAGCTACTGCAGAGATTATAGTTTCCTCTTTTGAATTATAGTTCACAGTTTCCTTCTCTTTTTATTCTTGAAACTGAAAGCTCTCAGCTGATCTTCCAGCATGAACGTTGGCTTTGTGTATCAAAGAGTATTTCAGGTAAAGAGAAAGTTTTTATTAAGGAAACTGCATGTCTGACGCTGCGAGATGTATGGAGCCTTCTAGCTATTATTATATGACAAAGATTGCAAGGAGAGGAGGGGCTAGCTAGAAGATGCAATGCCAGAGAGAGAAATATCAATTTATAGCTGAGGAAGTAATAGATCAGAGAAGACAAGGAGAGAAATCTGGGGGAAAAACCCACCTTCCTGTCCCCCCCCCCCCCCCCCCCCCATTTCGCATTGCCTGTGAAAGTGCTATTAGGCACACCATCATCTCACAATCTGAGTTCCCTATTATCCCACAATATGGAATAGTAATGGTGATCTTCCTTATAGCTGTTGATATGATATGAAAGTACTTTACACCCTCTAGTATGGCATGTGAAATTTTCAGCCTTATCGGACAAACCTCCTGTTAAAACCGGACTGTTTTCAAAACTGCTGTTCATTGGGGCTGCTCTCTTCCCTTCATAATCTTCCCAGCATTGGAGCCTTTGGGTCCGAACAGCCAAAATAAAGCTGCTTCGGGTCACTTTGGAGGCATGCTGTTTAAATGACACATGCATCTTAAGAGGCCAGAAGCTGTGCCAAAGCCTCATCTGCATGCTGAGAAACTGATATTGTTGGAGTAGAAAGTTGGGAGCGGTTTCTAAAAATGGCTTTGTGTTGAGCAGCTCAACCCTCAGCTCTGCCTTGTACTAACTCTCTTGGGTAAATTACTTTATTTTAGGAGTTATTCAGTCAGTGAAAATTATCCCAGTAGAATGTGGGTTGAATCTTCATTGTTCACATACATTTCCAATACATCTGATTAAGGGGGGGGGGATGCTCAAAACCCCACTTAACCCAGGATAATCGATCTCAGGGTTTTTTCCTAAAAGATTCGGCTGTATGAATGATAAATGCAAATAGCCCCAGAATAAACCAGGATGAAACTCTGCATGCCTTGAACATGTTTCAAATCACATCATCTACTCCATCTTTATTAGCAGTGTGAGCAACAGAACATGCAGTGATGTGTTTCCGATAAAAAAAAATTATAAACAAAAATCAAAATGTGTGAGTGAGATTATTTAGATAGTTGTGCTAAAAACAACAACATTTGAATAAGCTCTTAGGCTCACCATTTAGAATCCCTCTTTTCCTGTCTGAATATACAACAGATTCTATGCTGTAGGAAGTGGCTAATCATAGGTACAACACAAACTCTGAGCCAAATTAAAAAGGTCAGTGTAGCAAGCAAGGCTGAGTAAGCATTCCTTCCACTATCACAGTTGTGTTCCTGTTGTTGTTGTTGTTGTTGTTGTTTTCATTAGAAAAGTGCCAAGCTGCATGGATGCCTTCACTCACACATCACAACAAGCCATTATTTGTGTTGGCCTTGGTTTGTTTCTTAAGCACCAAATTGTACAGCAGATAACCAAACAAACCATGTCTTGTTTCTTTTATTTCTGGTTTGTTTCTCTCCTGCCCATTTTGGCAGCTCCTGTTTTGGGGTGGGCAGCTGATGAAATAAACCATGGTTGTGGATTTAGCCCTTTCCACCATGAATGAATCAATCCAGACTTCATGAAACAGTATCAAACTGTGGATTTAGGGGTGTAACAGACCACCCAAAGGGGTGGCTCCATGCCATTCCTTTTCTTGCCAGATCGGGGCTGTGGCAACTGCATGATCTGGCCTTTCTGCAGCACAAAGTGAAGCCACAAAAAGTGGCTCCTTTTTGTGCCACGGAAAGGATGTCCTAGTGACCACAGCTATGGCTTTCTGATGCTCCTTTGGCACAGCATGTTTAAATGATGTACCAACAGAGTGCCTTGATGCCCCCTGTCATGCGGTTGGATGTGCAGCTTGATGCCAGCATGAGGGAGGCCAGCATGTGTATGCCATGCCCCCACGCTGCCCCCCATGCCGGCGTATAACACTGGTCTGTACAGGCTGTTAGATTGTGATTTTCCACTGGTTAATAAACCATGGCTTGTTAGCAGATGAATGTTTGCACATAACAACAAGCCAGATTTCAACAAATATATCTGTTGTGATGTGCGAACAGGATTAATATGTGCAGACAGCTCCGCACAGCTTTTCTAGCTTCTGGTTATTGAAAATCCCCTGATCTGCGTGTCTGCCCCTAGACACACTGGATAAAGTTTATTGTGTAATGTCATCTCTAACAGGATAGCAGGCTGTAATGAAAAGCAATCTTGGTGAATGCAATCAAGAGTGGAACAACAGCAGATGGAAGGGCTGCTTAATGATTTTCCTTCTTACCATCTATCTATTTGAACTCTTCCATCCTTGCAGGGAAAAATATATGCACATCTCTCTCTACAAGGTTAGGGTGATCCCACACCTAAAGCTGATAAGTAAAACCTTGCTTTGATGGTAGCATTAGCATAAATAATTTTCATATAGTTATTTCAGCTGTATAGATTCTCTGCACCGGGGCACAATTGTTATCTATCGAGACAGGTTTTCTGAAAATTCTACTAAGGCTAGACTGCCACCTAGAGTCTAGGCCATAAATGATAACAGTAAAAAGAGGGAAAGTAACATTGAAAAGCCTCACAAGGACGTATTGCAGGATTTATGCTTCACATATATTTTCTAACATGGGCCCCTTTTCTCTCATGACAACACCACTGGAGAGAAAATGTGACTAACAGAGACCAAGAACATATAATCTCATATTATAAATCTCCTGGTGGGTAGCTTCCTCCACTTAGGGAATCCCAACTGGAGGGACTGCCAGGTTTAGAATGGATATGGCATTTGTACACTTCATTAGCACTTCATTTTTAAGCAGAGCCCATATGATATCCAGCAGAATGGATCCAGATGAGTCTCCACTGTTAGTCAGCGAGGCTCAATGGGAGGCCTTAGCCTGTGCAGCCTTTGCTCCATTACTGGCCACACAGAGTAGCTTCCCTTCCAGCAGTAGCAGTGGCTGGTTTCCGTGTCAGTGGCACAGTGAATCCAACCCGAGTTTTAATTCAAATTTTAAAGCACCTTTACAAGGTTCTGAACTAATTTGAAGGATTGGATTCAGCACTTTGGAAAGGCCCTTTAAAGTCCACACAAAAGTCTTCAGTGGATTCACTGTCCCCCTTACACAGTAGCCACTAGCTGCCATTGCCTTCTGCACCCCAGCAATTTTACTAACCAATCCATTAATTCTCCCTGAAGTGGAATTCGTAGACAATCCAGGAACATGAAGAAAAATTTAATAACACTAAAAGAGAAAGCATTCTGTAGGACAGTCACAGACTTTCACGGCTGGCATTCATAGTTTTTTGTGGGTTTTTTGGACTATGTGGCCATGTTCTAGAATAGTTTCTTCCTGACGTTTCGCCAGCATTCGTGGCTGGCATCTTCAGAGAATGCTTGCCTGGAAAATAGAAGAACTATCTTTTTTCCTTAAAAGAGTGTTTAATATTACTACTATATTTATTATACATTTCTTTACTCTATACATATCACAAATATATTCTGGTATTATTTGTTTTCTTTACAGACTACTACCTAAGCTAAAGAAGACATAACATAACTATATCAAACTGTCCGTTTCTAACCACCTCTTTTCACAAAATTTAAACAGCGGTTCCCAAGTTTGCTCTTCTCTTATATCTTCCTCTTTCATATAAATTGTTAGTTTATCCATATCAATGATATCTAATGCCTTAGCTAACCAGACATCGAAATCGGTAGCCTTTTCCTCCTTCCTATACCTTGCTATCGTCATACTTGCCGTAGTTATTAAATATAATATTTGCTTCAAATATTTCCTCGCAGTACCATCATCTAATTAATTGCAGGTTAATTACTTTTAACAATGTCTGATGGGGGGGAATGTTTGTTGAATGAAGTGGGCTTTCCTCATCTCCATTCACACAGCTATCCACTAGCATCGGCAAAACACACTGGGTTCATGCACACAGGAAAAAAATAATGCAGCTTCCCAGATATTATGGAAAATGACTTGGTTTTAGTGTGGAAGATAGTATTCCACTTGTACCTTAAAGGGGAAGGATATTGGGAGTTCAGCATCTAGACTCTGGGATGGACACTGTACCTTTATTGGTCAACCAAAATGCACAAAATACATCATGCAAACCTTTAAAGCTCCACTGGCTTCTTCATCAGACAAAAGATGTTTAAAAATCATAGAGGAGAAGAAAAGTGATATATGTTCCATTCAACATACAGACCTGGAGGTATGAACCGTGGGTTTTTTTTTTTTTCTTACGTGGTTTAGCTTTGCTCTTCCTTTAGTTACTTTGAAAATTGTGATTTAGGGGTGTTTCCCACTAAGATTGATGAAACGATTTAAATACAACGTTTTTAATAAAAACCGATTCAAAATAACCCTGGTGTTATCTCGCGTTTCCGAAACGCGTTATTCTTCGTTTCCCATCTTGGTTATTTAAATCGAAGTTTTTACCTGCAAGCTATTCCTACTTGGCATGAAATCGGTGTTTAAATAAAGCGATTCTTCTCTTCCATACTTATTTGGAGCTGTCAATCAATAGTACGTCAGAATGACTAACGTTAACCCGGATTATTTGGAAGCGATTTAAACTTTCGTCAGCGTTTCCCATTTCATTGACGTTTGATGAATGTGTTATTCTTTTTGGCGGTTTTTAAAATGAACCAATCAAGTCGCTTAAAAAACGATCAAACGTCATAACCTTCTTCAGCCTTATATACATTTTCCCTCCAAATTTAGTAGGAAACCCAAGCTCTTTCCAGAGGAACTATGGATAGGTTTTTGATGACAGCATCCCCTCTCCATGTCTCCCAAGACAGCCAGGGAGAATCCCTTCCAGAGCCCAAGCTCAAGATGCTTCGGCAAAGCGAATTTAGGAAACCCAAAGCTCTTCCAGAGAACTATGAGATAAGTTTTGCATGACAGCATCCCCTTCATGTATCCCAACCACCAGGGAGAACCCTTCCAGAGCCCAGAGTCAATAGCTTCTGGCAAAGCGAATTTATAGAACCCACGCTCTTTCCAGAGGAACATGGATAGTTTTGCATTGACAGCATCCCCTCTTCATGGCTCCCAAGCAGCCAGGGAGATCCCTTCACAGAGCCCGAGATCAATGAGGAGGTCTGGAAAGCGGAGGAGCATCTTCCAAAGATTCTCTTTCCCGGGTTGGAGGAGAAGGCAGATTCCGTTTGAGAAAGAGAGGGAGAAGGCTCTATCCCCCCCCCATGATCAGAGCCCTTCCCTGTCTGGGCGGATCAGATGCCTCCTGCGAGGAGCCTTCCCTTCCTGCTGGGGAGATCAGAGCCCAACGGGCAGGGAATGCCTCTTTGAGGGAGCCTTCCCTTCCTGCCTCTCCTCCGTTAGAAATGGGCTCTCCCCACACAGAGGGGAGGTTGCAATCCACCGGGAGAAAGCCTTGTAGCCTTTGCGATAGGCTAGCGAGCAGGCGCTTAAAGCGCTGAAGAGATTAAGCCTGTAACCATTAAATAAAAATAAAAATAATCCTTATCTCTTATTGAAAGACCACAGCGAACAAAGGGGTGAGGGAAGAAAAATGGCGACAGCCACGACGGATGGGGACAGAAAGGGCAAACTCTCCTAAGGACAGCCCCCACCAGTCCGCTCCTCCCATCCATCAACCCGATTCAAAGGTGTCGTTCCTATTTAAATACTCCGGTTCCTACTCGAATCAATGGAAAACGTAGGTCGGACCATGTGTTTTTTTAACACGTGTTAAATGAGGAAAATTCGATTTAATTTTTATCCCGTCTACGATTCCTTGTAGTGGGGACGATTGCGGGTTGCTCTAGAACCGTTCTAGGTTTAAATCGGATCCTAATATGAACGCCACTCCTTGGATTCGTCAGAACGCGGGTTTCCCCTAGTGGGAACATCCCCTAAGTCTGTTTTGCCAGAGGAGCTCTATATCTTTCACCAGATTTTCAAAGGCAGTCTGTAACATACAGCCTGTGAGCCTTTCCCTTTACTATGCTATGCCAAGCTTACTTTTTTAAAAAACCAACATTGTAAGTTACTAGTATAATATGAGATGCGATTATAATATTTAATAAGTAAACAAACCCCTTAACTCTAGGCTGCTTTGTCTTTTAGTTGATATTGCACAAGTGCCTAATCAAACAAAGTGTGTTAATGCTCGGTACAAGGAGCTTTGTGATTTTTTGCCAGGGGCAGCGCACTTCAAGTTTTCATCAGATGTGACAGTTTCAGTCTGTCTAGGATTTATAAATGGCTGGCAAACATTTTCTATGATGAGCTGGATGCTTCTCAGCTCCCCTACCAGTTCGATTTCTGAAGAGTATTCTGCCTTTTCCTTTCGGCTGCAGTTAATGAAGCAAAAGGAACATGGACTTGACTCCAATTATACTAAAATGTATTTTCATTGTTGAGATACAATGGGTGCCTCTATGAGTTTTTATTGTACACATTTTCCGCTTCTTTCACAGAATTTTACAAGACACTGTTGAGTGATGGCATGATCTTCCATTTGTAACCCTCCCGTGTTTTTTCACCTTTTCATCCATCCTTTTTGTCTTGCCAGAAAAATATCATTATGAAGCAAAGGCCAGAACATCTGCACAGGGCTTTCTCTCTAGCACTAGAACCTTTATCTGCAAGTTCCAAAGATGTCCTGAACTCTTTCAGTTATAACTAGTCCAGAGAGCAAACCTTTTGAGCTGGGGGCCGGGTTGCTGTCCCTCAGACAACTGGGGGGCCGAAGCGCGGGGGGGGGAGTTCCACCTCCGGGGGTGGCGGCCTGTGCCAGAGGTGGAGCTTCCACCCTCCAGGGGCAGAGCCGCATGCCGGGGCGGAGCTTCACCCTCCATGGCGGGGCCAGCGCTGGAGCCTCCCCCTTTGGGCCCCACTGACCGCCCGTCCGAGCTCAAAGACCCCGCATGCTGGAGCTCCCCCTCTTTGCGGCCACTGAAGAGAGGTCTGGTGAGGAAAAGACCCTCAGGGAGCCCAGGACGCCCGGCCTGCCAGGCCCTGGGCTCCCTCAGGGCCCTTCCTCCGCCAAACCTCCCTCCGGAAGAGCGAGGTTTGGCAGAGAAGACCCCAGGGAGCCCAGGAGGGAGCAGGAGGACTCCCGCCTCCCTCCCACCCGGCCCGCGGCTTGTGAGGCAAACCGCGGGCAGGGCGGGAGGGAGGAGGAGCATGCCACCCCACTCCTGCCCTGCCGAACTAACAGGAGGAGCTCCTTTTCTTGAGGCTGGCTGGCCAATGGGGGCCAGGCTGGCGCTCCAACAGCCCGCCCCCTGCCAGCAGCCATTGGCCAGCCAGCCCCAGGAGGAAAACTCCTCCTATTTAGCCCTCCGCGCAGCCCTGCAGGCTGCGCGCGGGATATAGGAAGCCGCCGGCGGGTGGCGGTGGCGGTGCACTGTCTGTGACCCGGCCTCCTTGCCGCCGCCGCCACAATATCGGCTGCCGCCCTCCGCGGGCCGGATTGGCCCGCGGGCCGGGGTTGCCAACCCTGCGTAGTCTTGTGATTTGATAAAGATCATTTTATGGCTTATTTTGCAAAACATACACAATTGTACCAAAAGAACAAGCGATATAAAGTGTGTGTACATCACATACACCCTTCCCTCTCTCTCACACCCTGAAATGATTATTAACAGAACTAATGAAAAAGTAAAAATGAGCAAAACATTTCATTATCCACTTCTCTCAGTTGCTAAAATGAACTGAGTTGCATCCAGTTTAGAACATTCTGTTTTTAAAGCATTCTTTGGTGGATATGTGGATTATCCTCTAAATTGTCCATGTGCTGTTAGGTCTTTATTGTATACTCTTCTGAGATCCAGACCACTTGGGAGAAGTGATGTTGATTAGGTTTTTGTTTAATCTCTCTCTCTTCTTTCTCTCTCTCTCATACACACACACATGCAAGGGAGGGAATGTATAGTATGCAGTATTAAGTTTTACAATGTTGCTAACACAACAGTTCCATGAGCTGCCAATCTATTTGTGAGCACAATTTACAGGAGTGCATTGTTTTCTTCAAGTTGATTCTGACTTATGTGGACCTTAAGGTGTCATGGGGTTTTTCTTGTCAACATTTGTTGAGAGGAGGTTTGTCATTGCCTTCTCCTGAGAGTATAACTTGCCCATGGTCACCCAGTGGTTTAATGCCAAGCTGGGGATCAAACCCTGATCTCCCGAGTCGCAATCCAACACTGAACCACTACACCATGCTGGCTCTCCGTTTTAGCTATATGTGGTTTGGGTTTTTTTGGGGGGGGGTGTTTGTTTTTTTGGTATCTTTTTAACTTGTAATTGCCTTGAGTGCCAGTCTCAGGGAAAAGGCAGGTTATAAACAATGGGATTGATCAATAAAGGGAGTGGAGCAAAGCTCTTCCAAGGAATTCAGCCCAACTACTCAGGAGAACAAATGAGAAACAGTCGCTCTTGCTTCACCCAATTGGTGCCACACAGGAAGAGGGGAAGTCCTTTCTCTGTAAAACCTGGGAAACAATGGCTCACGACCAAGGTGTAATGGCAGGCAAGGATCTGCGCATGGAGTCTTAACATGGGACATTCAGGTGAGCTGACCTTACAGCCACGAAGGCCTTGGTCCTATATTCAGGTTCTGTTCAGTTTAGGAGTCCGGACTGTGACCAACTTGCTACACACCTAGAGCTTCTCCCATGCATTTAGGAAACATCCAGGTGCAGTTCCCAATACTATTATGGGGCCTATCATCTGGAATCTTCTTACCTTCGATGGGATCCAGTTCTGATATTTTCCGCTAGTGGTATGGTGTCACCTGCCTATCTTAGATTGTTGATCTTCCTTTCTCCAGTCTTCATTCCTCCTCCAACTGAGGCTAAACCTGCTCTATAGAAGATTTTTTTTTTTTTTGCATACACATATTAATCAAATAGGTGATAGAATGCATCCTTGCCTGGTCCTTTGCCAATTGGGAACCATTTTGTTTTCTCTATATTCTGTTCTAACAGTAGCCTCTTTTCCTAAGTACAGATATCTCCTTAGGACTATCAAATGTAGTGGCACTCCCCATGTCCTTAAGAGCCACTCATAGCTTTACATGATCCTTGCAATCCAAGACTTTGCTAAAAGCATGTGCTCCTTTTCTTCTGGAATTCTTGGTTGTCTTCCATTAAACTTTGTGTGTTTGCAATGTGGTCCCTGTCTCTCTTCCTTTCCTGAACCCCACTTGCACCTCTGGGATTTCTCTCTCCATGTATGATTGTACTCTGTGCTGCAGAATTTTGAGCAAATTTTGCTTGTGTGGAAAATTAATGATATGGTCCTATAGTTGCTGAGGCTTTGTGTCTCTTTCTTGTAAATGGTGTACAGTGAGGCCTTTGTATCCACTGGGTTTGGTTCCAGGACCTCCCCATGCCTACCAAAATCCATGCATGCTCAAGTTCCCTTAAATATAATGGCACCAGAAAGATGTGTCCCTTTTATAAAATGGCACAAATCAAGGTTTGCTTTTTGGAATGTGTATATTTTAAAGATATTTTCAGACTGTGGATGCTTGATCCGTCGATAAAAAAATCTGTGGAAATGGAGAGCTGACTGTATATTGATTGATCGTTGGTCATTGTTTTGTTTTTCCATATTTGTTTTATATAACTGACTCTGGAGTCTCTCTGCAGTTAGTACTGGTTACATATGTGAAACGATCCCTGAAGTTTACTCACCTCTCAAAAGTACGCTAATATTCCCCCCTAAATACCAAGGAGGACACTGCACTGCATGTGTTGGGGACCCCAATTTCACCTTTTAGGGGTAACATATATTTCTTCATTCTTACTGGATTCCTCATTCTTGTTTAACTGATAAAAAACCTGAATGTTACTCAAACTGTTCTGAATGGATCTTTTTGTACAGCATTCAACATCTTCTAACAGTTGTTCCTCAATGACTTGGTTTCATTTGATTTTCTAACATGTTCTGCTTGTTAGCAACATCTTATTGAACTGTTGTGTTTGAATGTTTCAGCAAGGCAGTTGACTCTAGATGTTTTTACTGATATGCTCCGGTACATTGTTGTTGTTGATGATGATTTATTGTGTGCCTTCGAGACATTTCTGATTTATGGTGACCCTAGCAAACTATCATGGGTGGGATAAGAGTATGTGACTCACCCAAGATCATCCAGTGGCTTTCCACCATTGAGGTGGACTGGAACCATGATCTCCATAGTTGTAGCTTGATGCTCAAACCACTTCACCATGCTGTACATGTAGTACATAGCAATACATGCAGACACTTTTTTAGTAATGCTTACTAAGGCCCGTTATAAATGGGCACCCTAGGACGGACTCAGTCCGTGCTAGGGTTAGAAAGGGGCATCTCTTCCAGATGCCCCTAACCCTAGCACGGACTGAGTCCGTAACAAATGGCGGTGGCCGTTCCACACGGCTGCCACCATTTTGACGTAATGGACGCTCTGCGCCCGCATGTCGCGCGGCGGAAGTGACGCCGCAAGTGCGTGACTAGCGCCTCGCGGTGTCTCTTCCGGGCTGCAAGAAGGAGTGTGATTTTCGCGCTCCTTCTTTGTTGCATCCGGGAACCGTGCCGTTTGGCTGCTGCGGTTCCCAGACGCAGCAACCGGTGGCGGCAGCAGACCGCCGCAATCCGGCGGTCTGTAACGTGCCTAATTACTTATTGCAGACCTTAAAATCTTAATGGCAATAACATTGGAAATAATAATAATAATAATAATAATAATAATAATAATAATAATTTATATTCTGCTTAATCACTTAGAAATGGCATTGTCAGCAATAATGGAAATGGCATTGCCAGCAATCAAATAGAAGGTAGCATTTTAGAAGCCAAATATACAATATCCTTGAAGTCCCAAGTGTTACAGTATTTATTCCAAAGAAATACCAACATGATGTTGGACCAAGAAAGTTCTTTTTCATGACAAAGGATCATACATCCATACTAGGAAGAGAATGGATTACTCCACTCCTTCCTGCCAGATCCTCTGTCTAAGAAAGAACGGGTAAAATATGGTTGATTGGCAAACCAAGTTCTGTTCTCATAAGTGACTGGAACAGAGACAAGGTAGTATGTTGAGTGCTTCAACACAATTGATAATTAAAATTGGCTATTGGAGAATATTCCACACTCTTTACCACCCCCACCCCCCATGCTATCAGATGTAGACCTTGCAGGGCTTGTTTTGAATTGTGGCTTTTTCACTGGGGGATCTTGTTTTTCTCACAGCCAAAACAATAACACACTCATCTGAAAAGCTTTTCATTGTAATTTTCTGTTGCTTTCTTTCCCTGCATGCCAGCTGAAGTGCTTTCTACCAACTGCCACAGGTGTCAGGTGTTATGGCTGCTGACCGAGAGTCTCTTGCCTTTGAAGCTGTTGACAACATGTTGCAGCACGATTGCTCTCTAGTGACTGGACATTTTGCTCTTTCCATTAGGCAGCACAAATTTCAATTACAGCCATTCTCATTGCCAGAACTGTGTGGAGGATGGGGTGGAATACCCTGGGCCCTAAAGTCAATAAAACCCTATCATGTTGGAATTTTAACTTGAAATGTCAGACACTGTTCTGAACATGTGCGCTAAATGTTTGAGACACTTCTCATGTGGGAATCAATCCACCCTCCAGATGCCGTGGGACTGCAACAAGTGCGCTCATTGGTTATATCTACAACCCAGTTTTCTGGAAAACAGCTCCATTGACATTAGTTAGTTTTCCTTCCGAGTTGGACTGCACTGTGAGACACTGGAGGCCTTGGGACTGTTTGAAAAAACCTGTTTGACCATATTTCTTTAAACAACTATAAGTAAAAAAGATTGCTTTGTACTATCCCTTTCATGATGTCATTGATGTGTCATATCCCCCATGAATACCTCTAGGCAGTTTTGCTTATTTCCTATTTTTGAGACAAAGGCGGAAATCCCCTTGATGTTGTGGGTGGTGCTGAGCTGTGAATTTCCCCCTCTCTAGCACGGCTATGTGTGTATGCATAGACTGATTTAGGTTGACACAATTTTCCGCATAGCTTGTTTAATTAATATCATTCACAAGTTTGTTTTTGATGTGGGGTTTTTGACTTCGACATTGTTTTTGATGTTTCATTATTCTCTGAATACTACCACAACCATCATCACCACCAAACAACCCCTTTAACTGCCCTGGCTCACTGCTAGGGAATCCTGGGAATTGTAGCTTATTGTGTCACCAGAGCCACAATAACATTAAATGTACTGGTTTAAACTGCTTATCATCCACTTCTGACAATGAATATTGTTAGTCAGATTTCCTTGTTTAGTCTAATGAGGGAAAGGGTTAACTAATTAGCACAAAAATAGTTAGCAAGTAAGAGATAAGTAGCACAGAAGTAGTTAAATTAAATTCATTATTTGTATGCTCTTGTTAGGCCAAATTAAAAGACAACTAAAAGAAAAGGGTGGCTAAATAAAAAAAGAAAATGCTAAGGAGCTTATTTCACGGGACTTTTAGAACGGGACCGGAGTGGAATGAAAGGGGGCGGGAATGGGGAAAGTACGCATATTGTTGCCCGGGAGAATGCCACTGATGCCGCCAGTGTACACAGGGCGCCACCATTATGCCACCGCCGGCTGTATTAGGGTTAGGGAACGTGTACATGGTGCATGCTCCCTAACCTTAATACTGGCACAGGTATTCTGCTTTTCGGTGGGCTGTACCGCGCCATCGTGCTAGCTATATGGATTGTCAAGTATAAACTAATGTAACCTTTCCTGTTGAATATGGTAGCAGATACAGTTCTAGCTGTCTTTGTTATCACAGTCAAGAGAAGGACTGGGTGAGGGCCAAAAAATTTCAGCTGAATCTTGATGGTGGAGAGTCTATGGGTTCATGTATCTGGGGGGAGGTTTACTCAAATTTCCCTTGTTCAAACATTGGGCCTGAACAGACAGGCCAAAATAAAGCTGCTTCGGGTCACTTTGGAGGTATGCTGTTTAAATGATGCATGCGTGCCAGAAGCTGCACCAAAGCTGTGGTCCAGTCCTAAGGACTGGAGCGTGGCTTTAGTGCGGCTTCCAGCCTCTTAGGGTGCATGCAGCATTTAAACTGCATGCCTCCAAAGTGACCAGAAGCAGCTTTATTTTGGCCTCTTTATTTGGGCCTTGAGTTACTGTGGGCCCAAACTATCTCATTTTCTCAGGAGATCTTTTACCAGCCTCAGCTGGTTTATTAGCTTTGATCATTCCTTGAAATATATAACTGGCTATAGTGATCCATGCTGTTGTAATCTCCAGACCTGATTACTAGGAAAGCATTGTATATGGATGCATAACTGAAACTTGTTTGAAAAATTGCTCAGTCTTTTATCTGGATGGAATTAATTGGGTTGTTGCTGCTGGTGGTGCTGTTGTTGTTAACCACCATCAAGTCAACTTAGACCTATGAAGACCCTAATACAGAGAGACCTACAAGTCACCCCTGTTATCAACAGTCCTGATAGGGTCTTGCTGACTCAGGGCCATGGCTTCCTTGATTGAGTTTATCCATCTGTAATGTGGTCCTTCTCTATTCTACTGCCTTCTGTTCCAATAGGGTGCCCATTTGTGCAGGATACACTGTACCTGCAATTCTCTCTTCTGCACAAATAATTATAAGTACTGTATCCAAGTCCTTTATTCAAAGTGGCCACCCTATTCCCAGAAGGTGTGCCTAGCATGACATAGGCCCTTATCACATGGAAGGTTTTGCAGCTCTGATCTGACGCCACTGCGGGTCCAACCATGTGAATTCATGTTAAAATATGTATTATCTCACGTGACTGATTTCTATGAGGGGGTTGTTCTGAGGCGGATCCACAGTCAATCCAAAGTGACTCCTGATTTTTGTGAATTCGGTTAACAAGCGAATTCACAAAAATTGTATCCAAGCTCACTTCGATTTCAATCTGAATTGGTCTGGTATGGAATGCAACTTTGCTTATGTCCTGGTACACCCCCCCCCACCTCCAAGGTCCCACATTTCCCATGATGCTGTGCTGCAATTTTGCCCCATTTGCTTCTGGTGCTCCTTCAAGAAAGTAGGGCACGTTTGGATGTAGCTGACAGGAATGAAAGGAATGAAACATGAGGCTGGGGGGGAGAGATGGGAGCAACGGAGGGGGCCATCGGAGGTGGGGGAAGCAACAAACTCCAACTCCCAGAATTCCATAGTACTGAGCCAGGACAGTGAAAGTGGAGTCAAATTGGATTATTTTCCCAGTGCGGATGCGACCTAAGAGAAGGCAATTGTTACAAAGGGAAGGAGAGTGGATTGGATTGGATTAAGGGAGGTGGTACTTTAGGGAGCATGGAGAATAAGGGAAACCAGATACTGTATATACCCATGTATAAGTCTAGAAATTTAGGTCAAAATATTGACCCCAAAAACCTCCGTCAACTTATCCACTGGTCAATGTAAGTATTGTATCTTAACTCTTATTTAAAAGAAAGAACCATCCCCTTGTAAAAAACAAGCGTATACTATATGGAGCACCAACCCTCTCTACTGTCTCATCAATCCAGTCATAAGAGCAAGCACAAAGAGTCATGTCTGCTGGAATTTTGTAAGTTCTATTATATTGCTTTGCGTCATCCTTTAGATCCTTTGCTATATGCCCCTAAGCTTTACCCTCGACTTATCCATGGGTCATAGCAAAATCCATAATTTGGGCCCCGAAACTTTCCCTCAACTTATACATGAGGTCGACTTATAGTTGAGTATATACGATAATTTCTGCGCTCCTCCAAAATGGGTCTCCTTCAGATCCAAAGGATTTACTTCCAAGTAAACCTGCAGCTTCTACACTGATTATTTTGCAGTGCAAGAAATTTATTATTAATAATAATAATAATAATAATAATAATAATAATAATTTTGCTGGTGATACATTCGGAAGAAGCAGAGGGCATGTAGGGATAGGTGGCATTCTCCATCCATTACTTGAAGCTAGCATTCATATGAAACTGGAACCAGGAAGTGGCCCCCGTCTTTACCTTGGAAGTGCAAAGGTTCACGATGTGTTCAGACCCCCACTTAGCATGTGCAAGGGTCCCAATTCGAATCGTTGAATCCGCATGGTATGTACCAGTGTGATAATTTAATGTGCACTTGCTCCGCTTTGACTCAGGAATCACCACAATTTTGTTCTTCACGTGTGATAATTCATCCCGTGAATTGCCTTGGATTCAAATTGACTCTGCTTATCCTTCAGATTGGCTCTGGGTTGGAGTTCCAGTCTCACGTGTCATAAGGGCCATAGTATTCTTTGCAGCACGAGGTTAAATCTCTACCCAGGCTTTTAAAATTTATCCAGCCATTGTACTTTCAAATGGTACAATAGTTACTCCTCTAACTGCTATTGGGGTTTTTTTTTAAGTTTTGCATTAAAGATGTAGATTTTTTTGTACATTTATGGTACATTTTTATTCATGCTTTCATAACACTGCTTCTTATAAATTCTGACAATGAATAAGTATTCTGAAAGTGCTCCTGTTTATTTCAGCAGGGCTTGAAGGAGACCTTGATGGCCTGTGAGCCAGATCTGCTTGTTAGATTCACGGCCTACTGCTTGCGACTGATTGTCCTTGCTTTATGTTAAGACAACTTTGGGAGTTACAATGAACATGAAAGATATGCCATATCCATATGGCATGTATCAACTGAGACACATTTCTGCCTGCTTGTGGTATCTACTGTCTTACCCACAATATGCATCCTTCTGTATTCTCACCTGTAAACCAAAGCTGTGCTCCCCACCATAGAAAGGGGTGCAACTGGCCAGGAAAGAGTGGGTGGTAGTGAGATGAAATCTCAGCTGTGTCTGGGGACTCTGTGGATTTCCTCTCTGTTACCTAAGGCTGGGGTTCATAGAAAGCAACCAACAATATGTAGGTGAGAAACCACAACAACCCCTCCTTTACTCCTCCAAGCGGGAAGTATCTTTGAAATTTAGCATCTCATTATGTTAGGTTGTTTTATGTCACTGCCCAGAACAATTTGAGGGTGCAATGGATCTAGGCTTTGATCTGCCTTGTTCCTCTCTTAGAATTGTCTATGTGCATTCACTTTACACAAGCACAACAAATTTGTTTGTCATCTACTTCATATTCAAGGTCTTGTTCCCAAGCGTATTTTTAGACCACTCATATTATAACCCTCAGTGTTGACTTGAATGCTTAATAGTGTTGCGAAGTGACCCTTTCAGACTAGGAGAGTAATTTTCAAATTGTGGAAACATTCTTACAGCTTGGTAAGTAACCAATTTAAGGTCCAAAAATTACAACATGTGATAAATTTGAAAGTGAAGGCTAGGTCTCTCTTGGATTCTGTCCTTAATTTGCCATACTATAAAATATTTTATCTTTTTGCAGGGAGGAAAGTCAAGTAATTTAAACAAACGGCAGCCTTTCAATTTCTGAATTGTACTTTTTTTTGACTGAGTGGGAGAATTGGGGATGCACCCAAAATGTACTGGCAGGGATATTTCAGGCATTAAATATTTGTGCCATTCATTACATGTTTGTAAGAAAAACTTAAAGGAAATCTTATTCAGTGTAGTGGTGTTTTTCATGTTATTAGGCACAAAGAAATAATTGAGAATGATATGCCTTGGATGTCCCACCTCCACCCTTATTTTATCAAAACCTCCACAGCACTGGGAATGCATCATGCTTTGCTCATGACAGGAACCCCAAGCACACCTTTTTCAAAACATTAATATGCATTGGTTTTCTGCCCTCATTTTTCTCCTGGAATTTGAACTAATTAGGCATCTGGAGTGACTTCTGAACAAATACTTTGGTGGTGGATTAGTTAGAAGGGTGGAAAGGCTTTTAGGAAAAGCTGCCATTTTGATTCTATCCACCCCAACCAGCCATTGGCAAAATCCTTGTTTAACTGTTAACAAAAAAAAGTATTCTTGTTGAATTCCCAAGACACTGTCTTGATGTGGAAGTAGCATATTATTCTGAGGTGGGAAAGGAGTGCAAACGCAGGCAAAGACCAAAGTCTCCCTTCCACTATATGAGACTCCTTGGCCCAAATACTTTCAATCTGATGATCTGGCAGCATCAGTGCCTAATGGCAGCCTACACGTGTTTGCATCCCTCTTGCACTTACTCTTTCTCTTCATATTGATCTGTCCTTTCTCTGTTTCTCTCTTTCTTTTCCCTTCCCTACTACTAATTTTGCATGAGCTTTTAGAAATATTTGTAGGTTACTGTGAATTAGAGGGGGGCATTGCTTACATTATGTGCTGCTGAAAATGTTAGAAGCAACACAAATCCCCAAAATAATTTAGCTAAGCAGCTGATCTGAGGTTCACAAATTAGGTCAGGAATCATTCACACACATCTTGCCATCCATCTGAAAATTAATAGTGGAGGGCTTCTCCACCCCCCAGACGAGTTTTGCCCTGGTGATGTCTTAGGGTTGTGGTGCTAAAGGGCCCAAGATATGAAATATCCACAGCGTTCCCTTCATCTACCAAGCTGGTCATTTTATCAAAAAAAGCAATCAGAATAGTCTGGCAGGACTTGTTTCTCAGAAATGCATGTTGATTTTTTTGTGATTATGGCAGTCCCTTCTAAACACTCACAGACCCTCTGTTTAATTATCTGCTTTAGTTGTGCAGTATGGTTGTGATAAACATATGTATGTGGGTTTGCTAGTTTTGACAAGGCAATTGTCAACACATTTCTTTCCTCAAAGTTATTCTTTTAACTGTTACTTGAAACTTTTCCAAAATAAATGAGTCTAGAGAAAAACAAAGTTTTTGTGGCTTAAAGACCTACATGATAAACCAGCCTCCTCAGTAGCAAGTTCCATTGAGTTCTATGGGCCTTACTCCCAAAGAAGTGAGTGCATACCTGATTTTTTGTGGTCCAAGATTTTATGGATTAAGGTCCATTTCACCAGAAGCGTCATGAACTGTTACTGCATACTCTCCAACATGTCTGTTACAATAGTCTGCTTTTGTCTGAGCCTACTGGGGCTCAAGGTTCTGTTTTCTCTTCTCTTCTGTTGTCACTGAAAAGGTTGCAGGCCTTTCTGTACCTTTTACATGTTGTAGCCTTTTGCACACTGTGTTTATAATGGCTTTCTCTGTCCTCATGCAAATGAATCTGTCAGCTGAGTGCACGTTGGCTGAAGTGCATTTTTTCCTTGTCCACAAAATATTACACCCAAATAATTTTGTGACTGTACCACAAGACTTTTGATTGATTTTCTTTCAGCAGACATGGTTCCTCATCTCTGAGGCTGGTCATGGTAGACAGATACTACTTTTTTTGGAAGGCTGATAGTGGTAGTCTTTGTCCTGTGTGGATTCATAGAGGACAGAGTCTCAACTGAAGATCTCAGATGAAGTTTATAGAATCATAGAATCACAGGCACTTTACAGACCGCCCAAACGGGCGGTCTGCCGGCGTCTGTGATTGCTGCACCAGGGAACCGCAGCGGAAAAACCGCGCGGTTCCCCGGTGCAGCAAAAAGAACCTGGAAAAGCGGGTTCTTTTTGCGGCTCGTAAATAACGCCGCAAGGCGCCAATGGCGCACTTGCGGTATCATTTCTGTGCTGCGACGTGCGGACGCTAAGTGTCCACTATGTCAAAATGGCGGCACCCATGTGTATAGGGCACCACCATTTTGTATGTGCATCGGCACGTACTAGGCTTAGGGGTGTCCGGAAAGGACGCCCCTTCCTAACCCTAGTACATGCCGAGCACGTACTTTTTGGCAGTGTGGAACCTGCCATAGAATGATAGAGTTGGAAGAGACCACAAGGACCATCCAGTCCAACCCCACTCTGCCATACAGGAACTCTCCATCAAAGCATCCCTGACAGATGGCCATCCAGCCTCTGCTTAAAGACCTCTAAGGAGGGAGACTCCACCACCCTCCATTGAGGGAGTGTGTTCCACTGTCAAACAGCTCTTACTGTCAGGACGTTCCTCCTAATGTTGAGGTGGAATCTCTTTTCCTGGAGCTTGCATCCATTGCTCTGGGCCCTATTCTCTGGAGCAGCAGAAAACAAGCTTGCTCCATCCTCAATATGACATCCCTTCAAATATTTAAACAGGACTATCCTGTCATCTCTTAACCTTCTCTTCTCCAGGCTAAACATCCCCTGCTCCCTAAGTCATTCCTCATAGGGCTTCATGGTTTCCAGACCCTTCACCATTTTATTTGCCCTCCTCTGGACACGCTCCAGTTTCTCCACATCCTTCTTCAATTGTGGTGCCCAGACCTGGACACTGTACTTCATTGCTGTTACTTCACATGAAAATGTATTGCCTGATTTTTAATGCTCTTTGCCTTCATTCCTCTCATGCCTGCATCAGCGCCGCTTCACCTTGACAACACCTTTAAACACCAGCTTAAGCAAAGAACAGAAATGCAAGCCAATGGCTCTGAAACCATCAATTTCTTCTTCTCAAAGATTTTGAACAGCAAAACACTGCCTGATCAAAAATTCAATGCACTTTAAAAGCTATGTAAATTATTTTTGGAAATTTTAGTTGGCCTTAAAAAAAAAGACACCCCATGCATGTCTATTTTTGATTTTCTGTATTTTTCTTCAATCGTGGCCAAATAGCTACCTCTGAGTATTTTTAAGTGGATAAACATGATATTTCAACGATCTTAGCTTCAATTAGGTGCAAGGAGGTCTTGCTATGGCAAGGTCCCTCGAACAGATGGTTAGAGTGGTCCGCTGAAGCGCGCAGGGGGGGAGGGGGGGAAGAAAAAAAAAAAAAAAGCGAGGAATCTGTGACAAAAGACAACATGATAGGGCGTAGGAATTATTTAAAAACTAACACAATTGTCATGCATTAAATACAGCAGTGAAAGAACAAACTCAAAACTCTTCCTCTCTGCACGAACAAACAGGGTATTAGACAAGACGCTCTGTCAATTGACATGGTGTTCTGAGTTGCAGCGCTATTATTTCATGTGCAATGGGCTAGATAATTGTGTTAACAAATCTCCTAATAATTAATTATATTAGTTCACAGTAGCGGTTCTTTGTAGTCTGAGCAGCAAAAATACGACAAGATCTAGCTTGCAGGCGCGCCATATCTCAACTCTAGAGCAGATTTTATTGTGGAGCCACTAGCTTGACACAGTATCCGCTTGCAATTCGATCATGACATGACGAGGTAGCTATGATTGTGTTCTTTCATAGTACGTGGAATTCTGGTGCACAAATTCAGCATCAAGAGAGAGGAGCGCAGGAGGGAGATGACATAATTAAGAGCAAAATCTCAGCAGGAACTGACAGCTATTTTGCCTGAGAGAATCATAATGCGAAAATCTCTCAAAACTAGACAATGCAATGGAGTTCTTGTTACTGTTTGTGAAGGTGTTGAGTTTCTATTATTGTTTTGTTGTTTGTTTGTTTGTTTGTTTATGAGAATCAAAATGAAACTTATAGACAATGGCACATAGAAAAAGACTATAACTGAGTTTTTAACAAATTAACTAATTAACGAAGTACCAGGTTATAATATTCGAAAATGACTGTCCTCACCTTTCTTGAAGATTCATTTTTAAGTCCGAAAAACTAGGGGAGATCAATAATACTGTAGATCACACCAATACAAATACAACACACACGACACACACGACTCATGCCTGAGGATTTTTAAATGTTGACAAAATATGCGACACATTACTCCTGACGCTGTTTTTAGTGTGTTTTTAAGATGTATCGAAGAGGTGGGCGGAAGTCGAGAAAAGAAAGCCTGATTGGCACCTCATCAGATTGCCATTGAATATGCATAACATCATGTTGATCAGAAACTTCACCCGGACAGAGAGAATGATGCGGAATAGAGATCTTTGATGACATCTATAAGAGGAGTCTGCTGTCAGTGCTGCATAACGATGTGCACGCGGCAAACGTCTCCAGGAGAAGATGAAAGGGCAATAAATCAGTTTGAGAAAAACAACACCAGGCTGATGTAAATGTTTTAGATTGGAGAGGCACAGATTCGTACTTCACGAGATGGCAGTGCAATTACGTGGGGGTTGATCTCAGATGTCTGCCCAGTAATCCATGCACAGCGCGACAAAGTAGGATAGATCCTAATGGGTCCCATCATGGTCACCTTACTAGATGTTGAATGTAATAGATGCGTATAGCTGGGCCCACGAGCCATACTGACAGCTAGTCGCTCGTCGATCTAAGGAGGCGCAAGAGATTGTCGCGGCGACCGGCCTCTAGTGATACTTAGCGCAGCACTATAATCATAGTTTTAATCGGGCTGTTCATCGCAAAACTCTAGAATAAAAATGTAGACGTATAGACATTGACAGAACACTAGGCGGATGATTTCGGCGAAACAGCTGCATTCATCCGAGCGTGAGGAAGTGGGTGCAGAAGTTGTGACTTCCCCACAATGGCTGAAGAACAGGTATAGGAGCAGGGGATGGGGGGAGAGCGCGGGACGAAGAGAAACGAAGTAAGAGATTGAACATACGGGGCGAGAGGGCACGTGTAGAAAGGATTACAGGGCCGCCTACCCGGATAGGCAGAACTGCGCCTATGAAGAGAAGAGAGGCCCTCGGAGCACGACGCGGCGCGCGGAGTGACAGCAAAAAAAGAGACGCCGGAGGGCGAGATGGAGCAAGCCAGGAAAAGAGACCACCTCAACATTAGGAGGAAGTCCTGACAGTAAGAGCTGTTTGACAGGGGAACAACTCCCCAATGGAGTGTAGTGGAGTCTCCCCCTTAGAGGTCTAAGCAGAGTGGATGGCCATCTGTCAGGGATGCTTTGATGAGAGAGTTCCTGATGGCAGAGGGGGTTGGACTGGATGGTCCTTGTGGTCTCTTGCAACCTACATTCTATGGCAGGTTCAACACTGCCAAAAAGTACGTGCTCGGCATGTACAGGGTTAGGAGGGGCGCCTTTCCGGACACCCTAAGCCTAGTACGGTGCCGAAGCACTACAAAAGGTGGTGCCCTAACCATGGGTGCCGCCATTTTGAACATAGTGGACATAGCGTCCGCACGTCCAGCACAGAAATGATACCACAAGTGCGCCATTGGCGCCTTGCGGCGTTATTTACGAGCCGCAAAAAGAACCCGCTTTTCCAGGTTCTTTTGCTGCACCGGGGAACCGGGCAGTTTTTCCGCTGCAGTTCCCTGGTGCAGCAATCACAGGCGCCGGCAAGACCGCCCTTTGGGGTGGTCTGTAAAGTGCCTGAGATCTATGATTCTATAACTTCATCTGAGATCTTCAGTTGAGATCTCGGTCCTCTATGAATCCAAATAGGACAAAGACTACCACTATCAGCCTTCCAAAAAAAGTAGTATCTGTCTACCAGGACCAGCCTCACAAAAGAGGAACCAGCGCTGAAAGAAATCAATCAAAAGTCTTGTGGGAGACCACAAAAATTGGGTGTAATATTTTGTAGACAAGGAAAAAGTGCACTTCAGCCAACGTGCACTCATTGACAGATTTCATTGCATGAGGACAGAGAAGACATTATAAACACAGTGTGCAAAAGGCTACAAACATGTAAAAGGTACAGAAAGGCCTGCAACCTTTTCGTGTGACAACAGAAGAGAAGAGAAACAGAACCTTGACCCCAGTAGCTCAGACAAAAGCAGACTATTGTAACAGACATGTTGGAAAGTATGCAGTAACAGTTCATACGCGTCTGGTGAAATGGACCTTAACCATAAAATCTTGGACCACAAAAAATCAGGTATGCACTCACTCTTTGGGATAAGTCCCATAGAACTCAATGGAACTTGCTACTGGGAGGCTGGCTTACCTGTAGTCTTTAAGCCACAAAAACTTTGTTTTTTCTCTAGACTCATTTATTTGGAAAAGTTTCAAGTAACAGTTAAAAGAATAACTTTGAGGAAAGAAATGTGTTGACATTGCCTTGTCAAAACAGCAAACCACACATACATATGTTTATCACAACCATACTGCACACTAAAGCAGATAATTAAACGAGGGTCTGTGAGTGTTTAGAAGGGACTGCCATAATCACAAAAAATCAACATGCATTTCTGAGAAACAAGTCCTGCAGAACTATTCTGATTGCTTTTTTTGATAAAATGACCAGCTTGGTAGATGAAGGGAACGCTGTGGATATTTCATATCTTGGCCCTTTAGCACCACAACCCTAAGACACACCAGGGCAAACTCGTCTGGGGGGGTGGAGAAGCCCTCCACTATTAATTCAGATGATGGCAAGATGTGTGTGAATGATTCCTGACCTAATTGTGAACCTCAGATCAGCTCTTAGCTAAATATTTTGGGGATTGTGTGTGCTCTAACATTTCAGCACACATAAGGTAACCAATGCCCCCCTCTCATTCACAGTAACCTACAAATTTTCTAAAAGCTCAGGCAAAATTAGTAGTAGGGAAGGGGAAAGAAAGAGAGAAACAGAGAAAGGACAGATCAAATGAAGAAAAAGAGTAAGTGCAAGGAGGGATGCAAACACGTGTAGCTGCCATTAGGCACTGATGCTGCCAGATCATCAGATTGAAAGTATTTGGGCCAAGCAGTCTCAATAGTGGAAGGGGAGGACTTTGGTCTTTGCCTGCGTTTGCACCCTTTCCCACCTCAGAACAATAGCTACTTCCACAGCAAGACAGTGTCTTGGGAATCAACAAGAATACTTTTTTTTGTTAACAGTTAAAAAAGGATTTTGCCAGGGCTGGTTGGGGTGGATAGAATCAAAATGGCAGCTTTCCAAAAGCCTTTCCACCCTTCTAACTAATCCACCACAAAGTATTTGTTCAGAAGTCACTCCAGATGCCTAATTAGTTCAAATTCCAGGAGAAAAATGAGGGCAAAAACCAATGCATATTAATGTTTTGAAACAGGTGGTGCTTGGGGTTCCTGTCAGGAGCAAAGCATGATGCATTCCCAGTGCGTGGAGGTTTTGAAAAATAAGGGTGGAGGTGGGACATCCAAGGCAAGCAATATCCAATTATTTCTTTGTGCCTAATAACAGGAAAAACACCACTAAACTGAATAAGATTTCCTTTAAAGTTTTTCTTACAAACATGTAATGAATGGCACAAATATTAATGCCTGAAATATCCCTGCCAGTACATTTTGGTGCCCCCAATCTCCCACTCAGTCAAAAAAAAGTACAATTCAGAAATTGAAAGGCTGCCGTTTGTTTAAATTACTTGACTTTCCTCCCTGCAAAAGAGAAAATTTTTTTATAGTATGGCAAATTAGGACAGAATCCAAGAGAACCTAGCCTCACTTTCAAATTTATCACATGTTTATTTTTGGACCTTAAATTGGTTACTTACCAAGCTGTAAGAATGTTTTTCCACAATTTGAAAATTACTCTCCGAGTCTGAAAGGGTCACTTCGCAACACATAAGCATTCAAGTCAACACTGAGGGTTATAATATGAGTGGGTCTAAAAATACGCTTGGGAACAAGACACTTGAATATGAAGTAGATGACAAACAAATTGTTGTGCTTGTGTAAAGTGAATGCACATAGCGATTCTAAGAGAGGAACAAGGCAGATCAAAGCCTAGATCCTTGCACCCCAAATTGTCTGGGCAGTGACATAACAACCTAACATAATGAGATGCTAAATTTTCAAAGATACTTCCCGCTTGGAGGAGTAAAGGACGGGTTGTTGTGGTTGTCTCACCTACATATTGTTGGTTGCTTTCTATGAACCCCAGCCTTAGGTAACAGAGAGGAAATCCACAGAGTCCCCAGCACACTGCTGAGATTTCATCCATATACCACCCACTCTTTCCTGGCCAGTTGCACCCTTTCTATGGTGGGGAGCACAGCTTTGGTTTACAGGTGAGAATACAGAAGGATGCATATTGTGGGTAAGACAGTAGATACCACAAGCAGGCAGAAATGTGTCTCAGTTGATACATGCCATATGGATATGGCATATCTTTCATGTTCATTGTAACTCCCAAAGTTGTCTTAACATAAAGCAGGACAATGTCCGCAAGCAGTAGGCCGTGAATCTAACAAGCAGATCTGGCTCACAGGCCATCAAGGTCTCCTTCAAGCCCTGCTGAAATAAACAGGAGCACTTCAAAATACTATTCAGTGTCAGAATTTAAAGAAGCAGTGTATTAAAGCATGAATAAAAATGTACCATAAATGTACAAAAAAATCTACATCTTTAATGCAAAACTTAAAAAAAAACCCAGATGCAGTTAGAGGAGTACGATGTACCATTGAAAGTACATGGCTGGATAAATTTTAAAAGCCTGGGTAAGAGATTTAAACCTCGTGCTGCAAAGAATACTATGGCCCTTAGGACACTGGAGACTGGAACCCAACCAGAGCCAATCTGAAGGATAAGCAGAGTCAATTTGAATCCAAGCAATTCACGGGATGAATATATCCACACGTGAAGAACAAAATTGTGGTGAGTCCTGAGTCAAAGCGGAGCGAGTGCACATTAAATTATCACACGGGTACATACCATGCGGATTCCAACTATTCGAATTGGGACCCTTGCACATGCTAAGTGGGGGTCTGAACACATCGTGAACCTTTGCACTTTCAAGGTAAAGACGGGGGCCACTTCCTGGTTCCAGTTTCATATGAAGGCAGCTTCAAGTATGGATGGAGAATGCAACCTTCCCTACATGCCCTCTGCTTCTCCGAATGTATCACCAGCAAATTATTATTATTATTATTATTAAGAAATTTCTTGCACTGCAAAATAATCAGGTGTAGAAGCTGCAGGTTTACTTGAAGTAAATCCTTTGGATCTGAAGGAACCTTTGGGAGGAGCGCAGAAATTATCATATATACTCAACTATAAGTCGACCTCATGTATAAGTTGAGGGAAAGTTTGGGGCCCAAATTATGGATTTTGCTATGACCCATGGATAAGTCGAGGTGTAAGCTTAGGGGCATATAGCAAAGGATCTAAAGGATGAAGCAAAGCAATATAATAGAACTTACAAAATTCCGCAGACATGACTCTTTGTGCTTGCTCTTATGACGGATTGATGAGAGAGTAGAGAGGGTTGGTGCTCCATATAGTATACTCTGTTTTTTACAAGGGATGGTTCTTTCTTTTAAATAAGAGTTAAGATACAATACTTACATTGACCAGTGGATAAGTTGACGGAGTTTTTGGGGTCAATATTTTGACCTAAATTTCTAGACTTATACATGGGTATATACAGTATCTGGTTCCCTTATTCTCCATGCTCCCTAAAGTACCACCTCCCTTAATCCAATCCAATCCACTCTCCTTCCCTTTGTAACAATTGCCCTTCTTAGGTTGCATCGGCACTGGGAAAATAATCCAATTTGACTCCACTTTCACTGTCCTGGCTCCAGTTACTATGGAATTCGGGGAGTTGAGTTTTTGCTTCCCCCGCCTCCGATGGCCCCCCTCCGTTGCTCCCATCGCTCCCCCCCAGCCTCATGTTTCATTCTTTCATTCCTGTCAGCTACATCCAAACTGCCCACTTCTCTGAAGGGAGCACAGAAGCAATGGGTCAAAATTGCAGCACAGCATCATGGGAAATGTGGGACCTTGGAGGTGGGGGGGGTGTCCAGACAGAAAGCAAAGTTGCATTCCATACCAACCAATTCAGATTGAAATCGAAGTGAGCTTGGATACAATTTTTGTGAATTCGCTTGTTACCGAATTAACAAAAATCAGGAGTCACTTTGGATTGACTGTGGATCCGCCTCAGAAAACAACCCCCTCATAGAAATCAATCACGTGAGATATAACATATTTTAACATGAATTCACATGGTTGGACCCGCAGTGGCGCAGATCAGAGCTGCAAACCTTCCATGTGATAAGGGCCTATGGTCATGCTAGGCACACCTTCGGGGAATAGGGTGCCACTTTGAATAAAGACTTGGATACAGTACTTATAATTATTTGTGGCAGAAGAGAGAATTGCAGGTACAGTGTATCCGGCACAATGATGGCACCCTATTGGAACAGAAGGCAGTAGAATAGAGAAGGACCACATTACAGATGGAAAACTCAATCAAGGAGCCATGGCCCTGAGTCAGCAAACCCTATCAGGACTGTTGATAACAGGGGTGACTGTAGGTCTCTCTGTATTAGGGTCTTCATAGGTAAGTTGAACTTGATGTGGTTAACAACAACAGCACCACCAGCAGCAACACCCAATTAATTCCATCCAGATAAAAGACTGAGCAATTGTTTCAAACAAGTTTTCAGTTTGCACATATACAATGCTTTCCTAGTAATCAGGTCGGAGATTACAACAGCATGGATCACTATAGCCAGTTATATATTTCAAGGAATGATCAAAGCTAATAAACCAGCTGAGGCTGGTAAAGATCTCCTGAGAAAAATAGATAGTTTGGGCCCACAGTAACTCAAGGCCCGAATAAAGAGGCCCAAAATAAAGCTGCTTCTGGTCACTTTGGAGGCAGGCATTTTTAAATGCTGCATGCACCCTAAGAGCTGGAAGCCGCACTAAAGCCACGCTCCAGTCCTTAGGACTGGACACAGCTTTGGTGCAGCTTCTGGCCTCTTAGAACGCATGCATCATTTAAACACATACCTCCAAAGTGACCCAAAGCAGCTTTATTTTGGCCTGTCTGTTCAGGCCCAATGTTTGAACAAGGGAATTTGAGTAAACCTCCCCCCAGATACATGACCAAGACTCTCCACCATCAAGATTCAGCTGAAATTTTTTGGCCCTCACCCAGTCCTTCCTTGACTGTGATCAAAGACAGCTAGACTGTATTGCTACCATATTCAACAGGAAAGGTTCATTGTTTATACTTGACAATCCATATAGCTAGCACGATGGCGCGGTACAGACCACCAAAAAGCAAATACCTGTGCCAGTATTAAGGTTAGGGAGCGTGCACCATGTACACGTTCCTAACCCTAATACAGCCGCGGGGGGCATAATGGTGGCGCCCTGTGTACACTGGCGGCATCAGTGGCATTCTCCCGGGCAACAATTGCGTACTTTCCCCATTCCCGCTCCCCCCCTGCCCTTTCATTCCACTCCGGTCCCGTTCTAAAAGTCCCGTGAAATAAGCTCCTTAGCATTTTCTTTTTTTATTTAGCCACCCTTTTCTTTTAGTTGTCTTTTAATTGTGCCTAACAAGAGCATACAAATAATGAATTTAATTTAACTACTTCTGTGCTACTTTATCTCTTACCTGCTAACGTCGTTTTTGGTGCTATTAGTTCCCCTTCAACAAAGATCCCTCATACTAAACAAGAAATCTGACTAACAAGATTCATTGTCAGAAGTGGATGAGAACAGTTTAAACCAGTACATTTAATGTTATTGTGGCTCGGGTGACACATAACGCTACAATTCCCAGGATTCCCTAGCAGTGAGCCAGGGCAGTTAAAGGGTTTGTTGGTGGTGATGATGGTTGTGGTAGTTGTTCAGAGAATAATGAAACAGCACAAAAACAATGTGCGAAGTCAAAAAACCCCACATCAAAAAACTTGTGAATGAATATTAATTACACCTCGTGCGGAAATGGGTGTCAACCTAAATCAGTCTATGCATCCACACATAGCCGTGCTAGAGAGGGGAAATGCACAGCTCAGCACACCCACACCATCACGAGGGAGTTCCCCTTTGTCTCAAAATAGGAAATAAGCAAACTGCCTAGAGGTAGTTCATGGGGGATATGACACATCAATGACATCATGAAAGGGATAGTACAAAGCAATCTTTTTTGAACTTATGAGTTTGTTAAAGAATATGGTCAAACAGTTTTTCAAACAGTCCCAAGCCGCCAGGTCTCACAGTGCGTCCAACATCCGGAGAGAAAACTAACTAATGTCAATGGAGCTGTTTTCCAGAAAACTGGGTTGTAGATATAACCATGAGCCGCACTTGTGCAGTCCACGGCATCTGGAGGTGGATTGATTCCCACATGAGAAGTGTCTCAAACATTTAGCGCAAAGGTTCAGAACAGTGTTTGACATTTCAAGTTAAAATTCCAACATGTAAGGTTTTATTGACTTAAGGGCCAAGGGTATTCCACCCCATCCTCCACACGTGTCTGGCAATGAGATGGCTGTAATTGAATTTGTGGCTGCCAATGGAAAGAGCAAAATGTCCAGTCACTAGAGAGCAATCGGCGGCAACATGTGGTCACAGCTTCAAAGGCAAGAGACTCTTGTCAGCAGCCATAACACCTGAACACCTGTGGCAGTTGGTAGAAAGGCACTTCAGCTGGCATGCAGGGAAAGAAAGCAACAGAAAATTACAATGAAAAGCTGTTCAGATAGGTGGTTATTGTTTTGGCTGTGAAAAAACAAGAGCCCCCAGTGAAAAGCCACAATTCAAACAAGCCCTGCAAGGTCTACATCGGATAGAGGCTGGGGGGGGGGTGGTAAGAGAGTGTGGAATATTCTCCATAGCCAATTTTAATTATCAATTGTGTTGAAGCCTCAACATACTACCTGGTCGGGTTCCAGTCACTTATGAGAACAGAACTTGGTTGGCAATCAACATATTTAACCCGTTCTTTCTTAGACAAGGATCGGGCAGGAAGGATTGGGGAGTAATCCATTCGCTTCCTAGTATGGAGTAGATCCTTGTCATGAAAAAGAACTTTCTTGGTCCAACATCATGTTGGTATTCTTGGGAATAAATACGGTAACCTTGGGACTTCAAGGATATTGTAGATTTGGCGTTCTAAAATGCACCTCTATTTGATGGCTGGCAATGCAATTTCTCATTATGTGCTGACACTGCCATTCTAAGTGATTAACAGAATTAAATATTATTATTATTAGTTATTAGTATTATTAGTAATTATTAGTTATTTCCAATGTTATTGCCATTAAGATTTTTAAGGTCTGCAATAAGTAATTAGGCAACGTTACAGACCGCCGGAACTGCGGCGGTCTGCTGCCGCCATCGGTTGCTGTGTCTGGGAACCGCAGCAGCCAAACGGCGTGGTTCCCGGATAGCACAAAGAAGGACGCGGAAAATCACACTCCTTCTTTCAGCCGCGGAAAGACACCGCAGGCGCTAGTGCACGCACGGTGGCGTCACTTCCGCCGCCACATGCGGACGCAGGAGCGTCCTTTACGTCAAAATGGTGGCAGCCGTGTGGAACTGGCCACCAGCCATTTGTTACGGACTCAGTCCGTGCTAGGTTAGGGGCATCTGGAAGAGATGCCCCTGCTAACCCTAGCGCGGACTGAGTCCGTCCCTAGGTGCCCATTTATAACGGGCCTTAGTAAGCATTACTAAAAAGTGTCTGCATGTATTGCTATGTACTACATGTACAGCATGGTGAAATGGTTTGAGCAGCAAGCTCACAACTATGGAGATCATGGTTCCAGTCCACCTCATGGTGGAAACCACTGGATGATCTTGGGTGAGTCACATACTCTTATCCCCAGAAAACGCCATGATAGTTTGCTTTAGGGTCACCATAAATCAGAAATGTCTCGAAGGCACACAATAACATCATCATCAACAACAACAATATGTACCGTAGGCATATCAGTAAAAACATCTAGAGTCAACTGCCTTGCTGAAACATTCAAACACAACAGTTCATAATAAGATGTTACTAACAAGCAGAACATGTTAGAATATCAAATGAAACCAAGTCATTGAGGAACAACTGTTAGAAGATGTTGAAATGCTGTACATAAAGATCCATTCAGAACAGTTGAGTAACATTCAGGTTTTTATCAGTTAACAAGAATGAGGAATCCAGTAAGAATGAAGAAATTATATGTTACCCTAAAAGGTGAAATTGGGGTCCCCAACAACAGTGCCAGTGTCTCCTTGGTATTTAGGGGGGAATTATTAGCATACTTCTGAGAGGTGAGTAACTTCAGGGATCTTTTCACATATGTATACCAGTACTAACTGCAGAGAGACTCCAGAGTCAGTTAATATAAAACAAATATGGAAAACAAAACAATGACCAACAGATCAATCAATATACAGTCAGCTCTCCATTTCCACAGATTTTTTTATCGACAGATTCAAGCATCCACAGTCTGAAAATATCTTTAAAATATACACATTCCAAAAAGCAAACCTTGATTTTGCCATTTTATAAAAGGGACACCATCTTTCTGTGCCATTATATTTAAGGGAACTTGAGCATGCATGGATTTTGGTAGCCATGGGGAGGTCCTGGAACCAAACCCCAGTGGATACCAAGGCCTCACTGTACATCCCTATTTACAATAAAGGAGACACAAAGGACCTCAGCAACTATAGGACCATATCATTAATTTTCCACACAAGCAAAATTCTGCTCAAAATTCTGCAGCACAGAGTACAATCATACATGGAGAGAGAAATCCCAGAGGTGCAAGTGGGGTTCAGGAAAGGAAGAGAGACTAGGGACCACATTGCAAACACACAAAGTTTAATGGAATGCACCAAAGAATTCCAGAAGAAAATGAGCACATGCTTTATAGCAAAGTCTTGGATTGCAAAGATCATGTAAAGCTATGAGTGGCTCTTAAGGACATGGGAGTGCCACTACATTTGATAGTCCTAATGAGATATCTGTACTTAGGAAAAGAGGCTACTGTTAGAACAGAATATAGAGAAACAAAATGGTTCCCAATTGGCAAAGGGACCAGGCAAGGATGCATTCTATCACCCTATTTGATTAATATGTATGCAAAAAAAAAAATCTTCTATAGAGCAGGTTTAGCCTCAGTTGGAGGAGGAATGAAGACTGGAGAAAGGAAGATCAACAATCTAAGATATGCAGATGACACCATACCACTAGCGGAAAATATCAGGAACTGGATCCCATCGAAGGTAAGAAGATTCCAGATGATAGGCCCCATAATTAGTATTGGAAACTGCACCTGGATGCTCCTTAAATGCATGGAGAAGCTCTAGGTAGTGTAGGCAAGTTGGTCACAGTCCTGACTCCTAAACTGAACAGGACCTGAATATAGGACCCAAGGCCTTCGTGGCTGTAAGGTCAGGCTCAGCCTGAATGGTCCCATGTTAAGACTCCATGCTCAGATCTCTTTGCCTTCCATTACCACCTTGGTCGTGAGCCATTGTTTCTCCAGGTTTTACAGAGAAAGGACTTCCCCTCTTCCTGTGTGGCACCAATGTGGGTGAAGCAAGAGCGACTGTTCTCATTTGTTCTCCTGAGTAGTTGGGCTGAATTCCTTGGAAGAGCTTTGCTCCACTCCCTTTATTGATCAATCCCATTGTTTATAACCTGCCTTTTCCCTGAGACTGGCACTCAAGGCAAATTACAAGTTAAAAAGAAATACCAAAAAACAAAACACCCCCCCCCCCAAAAAAAAACCAAACCCCACATATAGCTAAAACGGAGAGCCAGCATGGTGTAGTGGTTTCAGTGTTGGATTGCGACTCTGGAGATCAGGGTTTGATCCCCAGCTTGGCCATTAAACCCACTGGGTGACCATGGGCAAGTTATACTCTCAGGAGAAGGCAATGACAAACCTCCTCTCAACAAATGTTGACAAGAAAACCCCATGACACCTTAAGGTCACCATAAGTCAGAATCAACTTGAAGAAACACAATGCACTCCTGTAAATTGTGCTCACAAATAGATTGGCAGCTCATGGAACTGTTGTGTTAGCAACATTTGTAAATACTTTAATACTGCATACTATACATTCCCTCCCTCTGCATGTGTGTGTGTATGAGAGAGAGAGAAAGAGAGAGAGAGATTTAAACAAAAACCTAATCAACATCACTTCTCCCAAGTTGTCCTGGATCTCAGAAGAGTTATACAATAAAGACCCTAACAGCACATGGATACAACTTAGAGGATAATACCATCATCCACCAAAGAATGCTTTAAACAAGAATGTTCTAAACTGGATGCAACTCAGTTTCATCTTTAGCAACTGAAGAAGGTGGATAATGAAATGTTTTGCTCATTTTACTTTTTCATTAGTTCTGTTTAATAATCATTTCAGGGTGTGAGAGAGAGGGAGAGGGTGTATGTGATGTACACACACTTTTTATCTGCTTGTCTTTTGGTATCAATATTGTGTATGTTTTGCAAAATAAGCCATAAAATGATCTTTATCAAATCACAATGACTACGCCAGGGGTTGGCAACCCCCAGATTGTTTTGCCTATTGTTTCTAAGCGCTACAGGTTGAGTCTCCTATCCAAAATGCTTGGGACCAGGAAATGTTTTCGATTTCCCGATTTTTTTTTCGATTTTGGAATACCGTATTTACATATAACAATATAATAACATCTCTTGGAGTTCTGACCCAAGTTTAAACATACAAAATTCATTTCTGTTTTTCACATATACCTTCACACATAGCCTGAAGGTAATTGTATAAATATTTTTTAATTACTTGGAATGAAACAACGGTTTGTGTTTTTTACTGAATCCATTATAAAGCACAAGATCGTCACTATTCAGCACCCAGGAAAAAATTTTGGGTTTTTGGAGTATTTTCAGATTTTGGAAATCTGAGATAACTGAAACACAACCTGTAATTGGTAGCAGTTTTTTACAAAAATTAACCTACCTGTGCGGTTCATACTCCTTTAGCTATTAAAAAAAGATCTATACTCAAGTTTTGGGCATTACGAAACACAAAGGTTTTAACCAATAGCTCTGTATACAGAAAAAAGTTCCATGAGATCACACTTGCAGATAAGTGTGTGTAGGACTGGAACTTTGATACCTTCAACAACTTAATTTGGTTGAAGGCTGATAACTCTTAAGCCACCAATGAGCAGCCCTAGGTCTACCAGAAGCTGTGGGACTCCCTTTCAGCAAGGAAAGTGTGAGAGACAGGGGATGGATGCTTGAGGATGTATTTTGATTTCTGTTTCTTTCTCAGTCCTAAGACCGTGAAGGACAGCAGTACAGAGTAAACGGATCTTATTTGCTGCTCACCTGCAACCTCAGCTACCCCACAGAACATGAGCGTTTTCAGTGGCAGACGTTGGGTTCAAGCCCCCAAGCAATGCTCCAGGAGTGAAGAGGTCTTGAGACCACCTGGAGTTCTTCCGGTGTCACTGAGTGAGAGGCCCTGGGAATGCAAGTCTCTGGCCCAGCGGGGATGCTGGGATCGTGCAACATCACCTGGCAATTACAGTTACTCTTCATTTCTTCCCTTACTGATATTTTGATTGACCTTCAAGTCATCTCATCCTATCACTTAACAGACAATGTTAAATTGTATGCAATTGGCAGGGCCAATTAAGAAAGCTGGTCAATCAGGAGAGAAAAACTCGTGTAGGGATGCAACTGAATGTTCATACCTTCTCACCTTTCTTTAAAGTTGTACAGTCTTATGCTCAGTCAAAGAGTGTTTCCTGCAGAGAGGCAAATTTGATCTTTCTGGTCTCCTTTCCCTTCTCCAAGTGTCAATGTAAGTTTTTTCTTCGCTGCCCAGGTCTCCAGTTCCCAGCCTGAATTATAAGAAGATCATTTCTGGACTGATTGTTGGCCTCTTGTTCTTGTATCTCTGCCTTGGTTTGGCTAATAAGGCATGAGGGTAAGGTTACTCTGCTCGGGCTCATGTCTCTACTCTGGCTCTTGGGATATTACTTATTATTTTCTATATCAATACAGACACAATCAGCTAAGATACCGATTATTATATGGGGATTTGGCATGTAAAATCAAATGTGACAAGCTATTTCTGTGGTAAGCTTGTTCAGTGCAGACATTCCATGGCAATGCCTGGATGTATTAGGGAAAGGCTAGGAACATACTGATGCAGGACCACAGCAGAGACAGTTTGTTGTTGTGATGAGGCTTCAAATGTTTCTGACTTGTGGTGACCCTATCATGGGGTTTCTGGCAAGACTTGTTCAGAGGGGTTTTTGTCTGTGTCTCAGCCTTCTCTCAAACTGAGAGAGTAGATTGCCAAGGACACCAGTGTGTTTCCATGGTCAAATGCAGATGAACATGATCTCCAGAGACAAATCCAATTCCAAAAATCTGGCTTCTGAACTCTATGGAAATACCACATATACTCAATATAAGTCAAACTTGTGTATAAGTCAAGGTCAAACATTTGGGGTCAAAACTGTGGATTTTAATGCGAATAAGTCAAGGGACAGCGGGGGAAGAGGGCGGGGATGATCGGTTATTCTTTCCGTGGGCAGCTGGTAGGAAGAGGTCAGGAAAACTTACAGTAGTATAAGTCACACCTAGGTGCCTGGGACAATTTATGACCTAAATATTCTCGAATTATATTCAAAACATATACGGTATAACACTTGTCGGTATGGAATATAGCAAGATATAATACACATGAAAGCCAAACAACACCTAAGGCACCAGACCTGACTAATTGGGAAGGCTAAGTAGGGGTCAGTACTGGGTTAGTATTGGATGGGAGGACAGCCAATGAATACAGGTTGTTACAGGCTGTATTTCACAAGAAGGAACTAGAAAACATTTCGGGAGCTTCTTGCCTAAGAAAAACTCATTAGCCATAAAGTAACAGCCACTTGAAGGCACATAATATACCACAAAACACGTGGATGTGCTACATCATAAAATGCAGAGAAGTACCTGAAATCTTAAAGCAAGATCAAATAACAAGAAAGTGCTTAAAACACACCTATCAGTCAGAGCAAAGGTGTAATCTAATGATGGGTTTCTGTGTTGTATTTACGCTTTTACTTCAAAAGCCAAATGATCACTGGCTTTAGAACCTCATTTTCCAATTGTTTTAACTGGTTTGTCCTGTTTGAAATTTTATAAAAAAGTGTCATCTTAGACATAAATTAACTGGGAAGGCTGATAAAGGCAGCTCAGTGTTGGTTAATTTAGCTGGACCTGTGGCTAATGTTAACCTTCACCACCTCAACCTTCCTTCTGGTTTTAGTTCTACTTCTAGTTTGGATATTCTCCTCCTGTAGAAGGATGATTTTGGTTTAATTTTAGTTTTTAAAAAGGTTCCCCCCCCCAGTACCATGACAACAAGCTGAAATTCGTCTTGTTAGTCAATGCAATGATAATGGGTTCATGTATGCATCTTCAGTTGTATTCCCCTAAACACAGGGTAACAGGCTGCCAGACAGGAGGTGGGGAGTAGAGAGGGCACAGATAATCTTGAAAACAGAGCTTGGAAAAGTACTTCTTACCAGGAACCACTGCCTTGCTTTCTATTGGAAAGGGCGATAGCCAGTATGCTTTACATAATTTCATCAGAGCAGGAAATGACAACATTAACAACTCCAAAAGCAGTGATGGATGGAGGTTTCATGGTACAGGTCGGGTCAACCCACTTTAGTTTTAGTGATAATGTTATTTTAATTTTTTTCTCATAGTAAATATACATTTGTATGACATTGAGTTTATAAATACAGTATGTTGCAGTTAGTATAACAAACACATCCATGACAATAAAAAAATTTCAGATTATCTTCCCTCTTCCTTCCCTTCTCCTTAATTTAATCTTACTCTAATACAATTCAGTATTTACAGTCAATTATAAATATTCTCTTTTTTTTGGCAATTCTTGCAATACAATGGTATATTAAAATATAATGTGTTTGGTTGATTATTTTAGATTGGATTAGTTAGTGCAAGTTTAAAAAAAATATCAAGGTGCTGCAAGGAAGTGGATAGGATTCATCTCGGGGATATCTCCTTGAAATCTGGAGTGAAATTTTGGAACAGATTCAGTGTTCAGTGAAATAGAAGGAAACTGATGCCACTGTCGAGGTCTGAAAGCTCAGGGAACATGTTCTGAACAAGAACTTGGGAGGGTTACAAACAGTTGCTTTGCGGCGGGTCTGCCGACGCGCCGAAATTATGCTGTCCGTGCGGGAGCCGCAGCGAGCACCACACGCGTGGGCTCCACACGGGACGAAAAAAAAAGAAGAAGCTCAAACATGGAGGTTCTTTAAGGCAGTGGCCGTATGACATCGCGAGGCGCCAGGGGGCGTAGACTCAGTGGGGGACAGTGAACGATAGAGCGCGGACACATGCGGATGCACAGCATCCGATATGTAAATATGGGGCGGCGTGGGAACGGGCGTGCATATGGTATGTGACAGCATAGTACTAGGGTTAGGGGGGTGGCGGAAGCACCGCTCCTTCCTAGCCCTAGTAGTATTCATAGTAAAATGGCGGTGGTAACCGCCTTGGATCTTTGTAGAATTTCGAGTTTGGTGTTCTAAGAGTTTTGAAAAAAGGAACACCAAAAAGGATCATGTGGGGGAAAATGCAAGGTAGTGTAAGAGCAGAGGACAGACAAAGAGGAAGTGATAGACGAGGATCATAAATTACCAGCATGAAGCTTCAAAAAAGCTGTCAAGAAGATCTCTTATAGCAGGCCTTCATGAATAATATCATCCAGGCACCAAGAATGATTGCCCCTCACCCATGTACTATGTGCACACTGCACATGTTATTTTTATTATGAAATAGATATTTTAATACTTTATTTTAAACGATGTGTTAATTCTTTTAAGGGGGAGGTGTTGAGATTTCATATTGTATTAGATGTTTTAACTTGTTGTTAGCCACTTTGATTGTTTATTTATGATAAGCGGGAAAAAATAAACATTTTATATTATTATAGTGCCGTCACAATGGTATAGTAAGCCAAGGGTTACTGTTTTTTTTTTTTGCTGTGTTGTGTGTGGTTTGAGTAGTTTGCATGATGTATGCACCGCCCTGATGTAAGAAGGGCGGTAAAAAATAAAACTTATTATATTATATATTACTGCATTGCGTCGAGAAAGGATGGATTTCAGCTCGCTCTCACACTAGAGGAGAAGGGAAGCATGAAAAAATTAAAACAAGAAAAAATAAGGGGACCCAGAAGGAAAAAGGAACGAATAGGCATAGGAGGGACATTAGGGGGGATTAGGACATAGGAGGGAGTAACACACGTAGAGCTAAATCGGGTCACAAGCAGGAACACCCCTTCAAATGAAGAAGGAACCAAAAAATAAGTTACCTTTATGAACAACAACTGAGATTTTTTTTGGAAAGAGAGCAGGGGGGAAAAGGAGAGCAGGCATTAAAGGAAATTAAGGGGAAGGAACAGAAGAAATGACACAACGCAGCATTAAATGTAGTGCATGATGCCATCAAAACTGTTCACAATGGACCCATTGAAGATCCTCTGTTCCGGATTAGGCAAAGGAAAAGATGATCAGAATCAGTCCAAATCGAACCACCTGGCTTGCTTTGTGATTACTGTTGTTTTTAAAGAAAGGGCTTGCTGTACAGTCAAAGTGAACAGGTCAGTTAGTGAGCAGGACAAGCTGTAATTTGCATTATCTGGATTCTTCTACTTTTAGGGCACCTCCTCCAACTTCAAAGCACTGGGATATGAGATAGCTGCCACTTTGCCAGAAAAGGCAATAAAAGGAGGCGAGGCCAGAAGAGAGAAATCCTGCAAAGGAAAACTGATGGGAAAGAGGGCAAGCGAGTCCCACATAATGACAGTGCAACGTTGCAGAAGGTTACGAGGTGCAGAATCTGGGATATGGCAGGCTGCTTGATGAGCAGGGTTCTCAGGTGGTGTCTCTCTGAGTATGAGAAAACATCCAGAAGAGGAAAAGATTCTCAGCTATTCTCCTCTAAGAATTTTTCCCCCTATTTGAATTGATTCACACTGGATTTTTTTTAGGGGCTAATGACTAATTCATCAGCCATATCTATCACTGCTCTGAAGATCTGTTTCTCTATCTTAGGGGATGCCAGAGAAGACTGTTCTGTTGCCTTTCTTTCGCTCTGGGACCTTATCGATTGATAGGCAGTAATGCGTGTAGGTCCGATGGCCAGAGCTGGAAAAAAAAAAAAAAAAATTGGGGGTCCAATAGGTAGAAAAGATTTAAGAACTTGGGGGAAAGGGACTGAAGAATTGGTCCAAGAACTCACCTAAATGCTCCAAGAGAAACCACCAGCAGATTTTTTTGTGAGGCTAGTATGGAGATGGCGGAGACACTATGTATGCAGTATTTCTGCTTCACCTGCTTCCTTAATCAGTTACCCGTATGGTGGCATTCATGCCTGTTGAGCATATTAGAAAAAGGAGGCAAGGGGTGCAGGCTTCCATTGATTTCTGCGACGTGGGAAATCCCATGATGCAGATCGTTTTCGTGAACTGCCCCATTTTGATTGTATTCTTTTACAGCATAATATTTACTGGAACAGTTAACCATCTTTATGGATATAAACTTTATTGGAGAACACTTGTTTTTTAAGAATGTTTTCATGTATTATGATGATAAAAAAAAAAAACCAAAACCTCTCAAACATCACCTGACAGACTTTGGACTCGGAGTTTTTATGGACAGCTACTGCCAGAGATTATAGTTTATTTCCTTCTCCTTTATTCTTGAATGAAAGCTCTCAGCTGATCTTCCAAGCATGACCGTTGGCTTTGTGTATCACAGAGTATTTCAGGTAAGAGAAAGTTTATTAAGGAAACGCATGTCTGGACCGTGCAAGATGTATGGAGCCTTTTTAGGCTCTCTATATGAAAAGATTGCAAGGAGAGGAGGGGCTAGTAGGAATATGCATGCCAGAGAGAAAATATCAATTTAGAGTGAGGAAGTAATAGATCAGAGAGACAAAAAAAAAAAAAACACAAAAAAAAAAAAAAAAAAAAAAAAAAACAAAAAAAAAAAAAAAAAAAAAAAAAAAAAAAAAAAAAACAAAACCCAAAAAAAAAACAAAAAAAAAAAAAAAAAAAAAAAAAAAAAAAAAAAACTACAAAAAAAAACAAAAAAAAAAAAAAAAACAAAAAAAAAGAAAAAAAAAAAAAAACAAAAAAAAAAAAAAAAACACCCCTCCCCCCCAACACAAAAAAAAAAAAAAAAAAAAAAAAAAAAAAAAAAAAAAAACAAAAAAAAAACCCCCCCACAAAAAAAAACAAACACCACACACCAAAAAAAAAAAAAAAAAAAAACAAACAAAAAAAAAACAAAAAACAAAAAAAAAACAGAAAAAAAAAAACGCGAGAAATCTGCGGGGAAAACCCACCTTCCTGTCCCCCCTTCTCCCCCCATTTCGCATTGCCTGTGAAAGTGCTATTATGGCACAACCATCATCTCACAATCTGAGTTCCCTATTATCCCACAAGATTGAATAGTAAAGGTGATCTTCCTTATAGCTGTTGATATGATATGAGAAGTACAGGTTACTTTACAACCACTCTAGTATGAGCATGTGAAATTTTCAGCCTTATCGGACAACCCCTGTTAAAACGCGACTGTTTTGCAAAACTGCTGTTACTCTGGGGCTGCTCTCTTCCACTTCATAATCTTCCCCAGCAGTGGGAGCCTTTTGGGTCCGAACGAGCCAAAATAAAAGCTGCTTGCGGTCACTTGGGAGGCATGCTTGTTTTAAATGACACATGCATCTTAAGAGGCCAGAAGCTGTGCCAAAGCCTCGATCTGCATGCTGAGAAACTGATATTGTGTTGAGTAGAAGTTGGGGAATCGGTTTTTTTTCTAAAAATGGCTTTGTGTTTGAGCAGGGGCTCAACCCTCAGCTCTGCTGTACTAAACTCTCTTGGGTAAAATTACTTATATTTAGTGAGTTATTCAGTCAGAATGAAAAATTAAAATCCCAGTAGAATGTGGTTGAATCTCTTCAGTTGTTTACACATACATGTCCAATACACTGATTAAGGGGGGGGGGGGGATGCTCAAAACCCCCAACGTAACCAGGATAATCGAATCGCAGTGTTGTTTTCTAAAAGAGTCGGCTGTATGAATGATAAATGCAAATAGCCCCAGAAATAAACCAGGTATGAAACTCTGGCAGGCCTTGAACATGTTTCAAAGCACAGCCATCTTACTCCATCTTTATTAGCAGTGTGAGCAACAAGAACAAGCGATGATGTGTTGTCCTTGTCCGGATAAAAAAAAATATATAAACAAAATCAAAAATGTGTGAGTGAGATTAGTTAGATAGTTGATGCTAAAAAACAACAACAGTTGAATAAGCGCTAGGAATCAACATTTAGAATCCCTCTTTTCCTGTCTGAATATGACAACAGATTCTATGCCTGTAGGAAGTGGAAAAAAACTAATCATAGGTACAAACAACAACCGAGCCAAATTTAAAAGGTCAGTGTAGCAAGGCAAGAGCTGAGTAAGCATTCCGTACCACTATCACAGTGGGTTCCTGTCGTTGTTGTTGTTGTTGTTTTCAATAAGAAAGATGTGCCAAGCTGCAGGGATGCCTTCACTCACACATCAACAACAAGCCATTATTTGTGTTGGACCTTGGTTTGGGGGGGGTTTCTTAAGCAACCAAATGGTACAGAACGATAAAACCAAACAAACCAGTCTTGTTTCTTTTATTTCTGGTTGGTGTCTCTCTCCTGCCCAATTTGGGCAGATACCTGTTGTTTGGGGTGGCAGTTGATGAAAATAAACCATGGTTGGTGGATTAGCCCGTTACCATCCACATAATGAATCAATCCAGACGTCATGAAACAGATACAAACTGTGGATTTAGGGGTGTAACGGACCGACCTACAAAGGGGTGGCTCATGCCATTCCTTTTGCTTGCCGGATCGGGGCTGTGGCAACTGCATGATCTGGCCTTTCTAGGCATCACAAAGTGAAGGCCAACAAAGTGGCCCCTTTTTGTGCAGGAGCGGAAAGGAGTGTCCTAGTTGACCAACAGCTATGGCTTCTGAAGCCCTTGGGCACAGCATGTTTAAGATGTATGTACCAACAGAGTGGCCTTGATGCCCCCTGTCATAGCAGTTGGATGTGCAGCTTGATGGCCAGCAGGAGGGAGGCCAGCATGTGTATGCCAGGCCCCCACGCTAGGCCCCCCATGCGGCGAGCGTATAACACTTGTGTCCGGTACAGGCTGTTAGATTGTGATTTTTCCACTGGTTAATAAACCATGGCTTGTTAGCAGATGAATGTGGCACATAACAAACAGCAGCAGATTCAACAAAAGTATATCCTGTTGTGAGTGCGAACAGGATTAATATGTGCAGACAGCTCCGCACAGCTTTTTTCTAGCTTCTGTGTATGAAAAATCCCTGATCTGCGTGTCCTGGCCCCCTAGAACACGGGATAAAGTTTTATTGTGTAAATGTCAGCTCTAACAGGAATAGGCAAGGCGTAATGAAAAGCAATCTTGGGTGAAGCACATAAGAGTGGAACAACAGCAGATGGAAGGGAGGCTTAAGGATGTTCCTTCATTACCAGCTAGCTATTTGAACTCTTCCATCCTTGCAGGGAAAAAATATATGCCACATCTCCTCTCTACAAGGGTAGGGGTGATCCCACACCTAAAGCGGTAAGTAAAACCTGCTTTGATGGTAGCATGAGAATAATAATTTTTCATATAGTTAGTTCAAGCTGTATAGATTCCTCTGCACCGGGGGCACAATGTGTGATCGATCCAGACAGGTTTTCTGAAAATTCTAGCAAAGGCTAGACTGTCCACCTAGAGTCAGGCCATAAATGAATAACAGTAAAAAGAGGAGAAGATAAACATTGAAAGCCTCACAGGATGACGTATGCAGGATTTATATGCTTCACATATATTTTTCTAAAATGGGCCCCTTTTCTCTCATGACAACACACTGGAGAGAAAAAGGTGACTAACAGAGACCAAAGAAAACATATAATCTCATATTATAAATCTCCTGGTGGGTAGCTTCCTCACTTGGGAATCCAACTGGAGGGACAGCCAGGTTAGAATGGATATGGCATTTGTACACTTCATTAGAACTTCTTTTTAAGCGGAGCCATATGATATCAACAGAATGGATCCAGGGAGTCTCGCACTGTTGTCAGCGAGGCTCAAATGGGAGGCCTTAGCCTGTTGCAGACTTTGCTCCATTACTGGCCACACCGCAGTAGCTTCCCTTCCCGCAGTAGCAGTGGCTGGTTTCCGTGTCAGTGGCACAGTGAATCCAACCCGATTTTAATTCACGAATTTAAAGCACCTTACCAAGGTTCTGAACTAATTTGAAGGATTGGTTCAGCACTTTGGAAAGGCCCTTTAACGTCCACACAAAGTCTTCAGTGGATTCACTGTCCCCCTCCACATAGCCACTAGCTGCCATTGCCTTCTGACACCCCGCAATTTCTAACCCATCCATTAATTCTCCCTGAAGTGGAATTCGTAGACAATCCAGGAACAATGAAGAAAATTTATCACCTAAAGAGAAAGCATTCTGTAGGACAGTCACAGACTTTCACGGGCTGGCTTCATAGTTTTTTGTGGTTTTTTGGACTATGTGGCCATGTTCTAGAATAGTTTCTTCCTGACGTTTCGCCAGCATCGTGGCTGGCATCTTCAGAGATGCTTGCCTGAAAATAGAAGAAATATCTTTTTTCCTTAAAAGAGTGTTTAATTTACTACATATTTATTATACATTTCTTTACGCTATACATATCACACAGATATATCTGGATTATTTGTTTTCTTACAGACTATACCTAAGCAGAAGAAGACAACATAACTATATCAAAACTGTCCGTTTTAACCACCTTTTTCACAAATTTAAACAGCGGTCCCAAGTTTGCTCTTCTCTTATATCTTCCTCTTATATAAAGTAGTTTATTCCATATCAATGATATGCTAATGCCTTAGCTAACCAGACATCGAAATCGGTAGCCTTTTCCTCCTTCCTATACTTGCTATCGTCAGCCATGCCGAGATTATTAAATATAATATTTGCTTCAATATTTCCTCGCAGTACCATCATTAATTAATGCAGGTTATGACTTTTACAATGTCTGTATGGGGGTGTTTGTTGATGAAGGGGCTTTCCTATCTCCATTCACACAAGCAATCCACTAGCATCGGGCAAAACACACTGGTTCATGCACACAGGAAAAAAATAATGCGCTTCCCTATTATGGAATGACTTGGTTTAGTGTGGAAGATAGATACCCTTGTACCTACAGGGGAGGTATGTGGAGTTCAGCATCTAGACTCTGGGATGGACACTGTACCTTTATTGGGCAACCAAAATGCACAATACATCATGTCCAACCTTTAAAGCTCCACCTGGTTATTGTCGTCAGACAAAGATGTTTAAAATCATAGAGGAGAAGAAAAGTGATTTGTATTATTTTCTGGGTTCATTACAGCAGCAACACGTGGAGCGGCTTCTTGAAGTGCGTTCTATCGAATTTGTCGGCGCTGTACTTAGATGTATTTGCACACACGCTTGGTTTAATAGAACCTCGAAACTCCTGGTGTTAATCTGCATCGATGCGCGAAACGCGTATTCTTCGTTCCCGTCTTATTTAATAGAGTGTTACTTCTAGTGTTCCTACTTGGCATAGTGCGATAAATAAAGCGGTCTTTCGTCTTCTACACGTACTGTCTCAAACTTTGGAGTTCCGCGTACATACGCAAATCGTCAGATCAACGTGATTAATCTCACCATTAACCCGATTTTTGGAACGTATTTACTGCGCAGCGTCTGTGTTTTTTATGCATGGATCGTTCGAAACACGCGTTATTTTACGTTCCCATTGGTTTTAAATCGAGTTTTTACTGCGTCCCCTTCATGTTTGTCAAAAGGCAATTATCTTCCGAGTGCTCCATCAATAGACGCAGAATGACGTACGGCAGGATTATTGGAAAGATACTTTGTCAGTCCATAATGACGTGGTTGATGAGAGTTTTTAAGACATCAGGGAAAACGTCACAAGTACAAGCGCTAATCAGCCTTATACATTTGCCCTCCAAATTAGTGGGAAAACCCAAGCTCTTTCCAGAGGACTATATGATAGGTTTTGCATGACAGCATCCATCTTCATGTCTCCCAAGACAGCCAGGGAGAATCCCTCAGAGAGCCCAGATCAATGGGGAGGCTTCTGGCAGCAGGGAGGAAGCACTCTTCCAAAGATTCTCTTTCCGGGTTGGAGGAGAAGGCGACTCCGTTTGAGAAAGAGAGGGAGAAAGGCTCTACCCCCCCCCCCCATGATCAGAGCCCTTCCCTGTCTGGGCGGATCAGTGCCTCTCGCGAGGAGCCTTCCCTTCCCTGACTGGGTGAGATAGGCCCAAGCGGCAGGGATGCCTCTTTGAGAGGAGCTTCCCTTCCTGCCTCTCCTCCGTTAGAAATGGGCTCCCCCACACAGAGGGGAGGTTGCAATCCACCGGGAGAAGCCTTGTAGTCCTTTTCAGATGCCAGGCGCTTCAAAGCGCTGAAGAGATTAAGCACCTGTAAACCATTAAAATAAAAAATAAAAATATCCTTATCTTTATTGAAAGCCAACAGCGAACAAAGGGGTGAGGGAAGAAAAAAAGGCGACAGCCACGACGGATGGGGACAGAAAGGGCAACTCCTCCAAGGACAGCCCCCACCACAGTCCCTCCTCCCACCCATCCAACCCGATTCAAAGGCTGTGTTCCTATTTAAATCCTCCGGTTCCTAACTCGAATCAATGGAAAACTAGGCGGACCTAGTGTTTTTTAAACACGTGTTAAATGGGGAAAATTCGATTTAATTTTTATCCGCTCTACGATTCAATTTGTAGTGTTCATTGGTAGACTTTCGAGGACGATTGCGGGTGCTCTAGAACCGTCTAGGTTAAATGGATCCTAATATGAAACGCCACTCCTTGGATTCGATTCAGAACGCGGGGTTTCCCCTAGTGGGAACATCCCCTAAGTCTGTTTTTTCTGCAGAGGAGCTCATATCTTTCACCAAGATTTTCAAAGGCAGTCGTAACATACAGCCTGTGAGCCTTCCCTTTACTATGCTATGCCAGCTTACTTTTTTAAAACAACATTGTAAGTTACTAGTATAATATGAGATGCGATATAAATATTTAATATAGTAAACAAAACCCTTAACTCTAGAGCTGCTTTGCTTTCTAGTTGATCTGCACAAGTGCATACATCAAACAAGTGTGTTAATGCTCGTGACAAGGAGCTTCTGTGATTTGCTGCAGGGGCAGCGCACTTCAATGTTTACATCAGATGTGACAGTTTCAGTCTGTCTAGGATATGATAAATGGCTGGCAAACAGTTCTATGATGAGCTGATGACTTTCACTCCCCTACCAGTTCGATTTCTGTAAGAGTATTCTGCCTTTTCCTTAGGTGCCAGTTTAATGAAAGCAGGAAATGGACTTTGACTCCAATTATACTAAAAATGGATTTATTTTTGTTGAGATACAATGGGTGCCCTATATGAGGTTTTATTGTACACATTTTCCGGCTTTCACAGAATTTTACAAGACACTGTGAGTGTGGATGATACTTCCATTTGTAAACCCTCCCTGTTTTTCACCTTTCATCCATCCTTTTTGTCTTGCCAGAAAAAAAGCCATTATGAAGCAAAGGCCAGAACATCTGCACAGGGCTGTTCTGACTATTAGCACTAGAAACCTTGATCTGAAGATCAAAGAGTCCTGAACATCTTCAGTATAAACGTAGTCCAGGAGTAGGCAACCATTGTTGAGTGGGGGCCGGGTTGCTGTCTCAGGACAACTGGGGGCCGAAGCGGGGGGGGGGAGCTTCCACCTCCGGGGTGGGGCCTGTGCAAGAGGGGGAGCTTCCACCCTCCAGGGGCAGAGCGGCAGCCGGGGCGGAGCTTCCACCCTCCATGGGCGGGCCAGGCACCGCTGGAGGCCGTCCCCCTCTTGTGGGCCACTGAGAGAGAGGTCTGGTGGAGGGGAAAGACCCTCAGGGAGCCCAGGACGCCGGCTGCCAGGCCCTGGGCTCCCTCGGGGGCCCTTCCTCCGCCAACCTCCCTCCGGAGAGAGAGGTTTGGCGGGAGAAAGACCCCCAGGGAGCCCAGGAGGGAGCAGGAGGACTCCCGCCTCCCTCCCAACCCGGCCCGCGGCTGTGAGGCAAACGCCGGGCAGGGCGGTGGGGAGGAGGAGCACGGGGAGCCACCGCAACTACTGCCTCCGAGGACTAAGGAGGAGCTCTCTCCTCTTGAGGCTGGCTGGCCAATGGGAGGCAGGCTGGCGCTCCAACAGCCCGCCCCCTGCCAGCAGCCATGAGCCAGCCAGCCCCAGGAGGAGAAACTCTCCTAGTTAGCCCTCGAGCAGCCCTGCAGGCGGCGCAGGGCTATAGGAAGCCGCCGGCGGGTGGGTGGGTGCACTGTCTGTGGACCCGCCCTCCTGCCGCCGCCGCCACAATATCGCTGCCGCTCCGCGGGCCGGATTAGACCCGCGGGCCGGGGT